>NC_041385.1:304448051-304507225 GCF_002162155.2 Triticum dicoccoides | reverse complement strand
GGGATTCGGCGGCGGTGACACGTGGCGATGCGGGATTGGGCGCGGTGGCGGCGGCGATGACGTGGCGGCCTCTGGTTTGTCGGAGTGAGGTCGCCGGCGGGGACGGACATGTCCGGCGCGGCGGAGACGCGTCCGGTGCCGCGGGGAGGGGTTTGATCTAGGGTTTGTCCGAAATTTCGGGGAGGGGACTAATTTATAGGTAGAGGGAGCTAGGAGGGTCCAAATTGAGTGCGGTTTTTACCCACACGATCGTGATCAAACGACCGAGAGCATGGATGGGGTTTGGATGGGTTATTGGGCCACTTTGGAGGGGTATTGGGCTGCAACAAAAGAGGCTTTTACGGTTCCCAAGTTAACCGTTGGAGTATCAAACGGACTCCAAATGGCACGAAACTTGACAGGCGGTCTACCGGTGGTGTACCTAGGCCGCTTGGCAATTCACGGTCCATTCCGAGAATGTTTAACACCCGCTCACAATAGGAGACAAAAGGGGGACGCCGGAGGGCATGGGAGTGCCGAATTGCAAAACGGACAACGGGGAAAATCCTCGAATGCATGAGACGAACACGTATGCAATGCAATGCACATGATGATATGATAAAATGCAACACGCAAGCAAATGACATGGCAACGACGGCGAATAACTGGCGCATCGGATCTGGGGCGTTACAACACTCCTCCACTAAGAAGAGATCACGTCCCGAGATCTTAGGACCGAGACGGAAGGGAAAAGGGATGAGGTGAAACAAGAACTCAAGAGAAGAAGTGAAGAATCGAGAGCACTCGGGTAGAACGGGAAAAGGCGAATATGACGAGAATCAAAAGCTCATGGAAACAAGATAGACTCTGAAACCACTCCGGTTAGACAAGGCAGAAAAGAATAAGCACGAGAGAATTTGGATAACACTCCGGCTGAATTTGGAAGGAATAGAACACGAGCTTGAGAGGATGGAATGAAACTTGATGAAGACATGACACAAAACCTCTGAAAAGAATTGAAAGAGTTGAATGAAAAGAACGGAGAAGAAAATGACAACTTGTGCCTCGAACGAAATTGAAAGCATCTTTAGAAGGATGGTTTAAACGGAGTTGTTGAGAAAATCAACAACAAAAT
This sequence comes from Triticum dicoccoides, assembly GCF_002162155.2. Taxonomy (NCBI): domain Eukaryota; kingdom Viridiplantae; phylum Streptophyta; class Magnoliopsida; order Poales; family Poaceae; genus Triticum; species Triticum dicoccoides. The sequence continues at coordinate 304,506,111 of NC_041385.1, read as the reverse complement.
AATAAGCTTGTTGTGGACTTATATGTAACATCTCAAGATCATACGGTGATAACCGGCCACAAACGAAAATGATTGGATAGCTTAGAAGAACGAAGAAATGCAAAACTCCACTTCAAAAGAAAACAGAGATTTAATTGCACTTCGAGATGCAAGAAGACTAATAATTGAGATCCTCCAACAAGAATCTTGATGACCTCTTGAAAAATGAATTAAAACATGAAGAACCACCATGAAGAACTTCAGTGAAAAAAGATGATGAGATAGGAATGAAGGATGAAAAGAATAAGACTAGAGCCTTGCGTCGATTAAAATGGAGGATCCGACGAGATGGCCGAGGAAATATGAACTCCGGAAAAGATGAAAACACTTGGAACTAGAATTTATTCATCAAGAACAAACTCCGAAGGAAGGTATTACTCACTTGAATGAAATAAGAATAAGATTTATTGTATGCTTATCCTTCATCAAATTAAATTGATGACAAGAAATGGATTTTGCATACTACTTATTCTTCTTGAAAAGGATTGAGAAGTGACATATCGCAAACTTTAGAAGGTCTTCTTGAACCACCGGTAGGATTGAAATGAACGAATGAATTAATATGATAATCAAGGAAAAAGAATCTTGAATGAACCACCGTAAGAATTCGAAAATGACTGATGAAAGAGACTGGATCACCGGGAAGAATTAGAAGAACCAATATGCCAGAGGGGATTTAGATGCAAAAGAACAAAGAGATCATGAGCTGATTAAAGAGCACTTGAACGAAGCACCAGGATAATTGGATAATGGTAGCTGAAATGTGAAGTCGAAGAATTCTTCTGGAATGATGGCCTCCGGTGAAAAGAAATGGAAAAACAACTCCTGACATACTCCGGATGGGTAAGAAAAGAATCTCTGACAAACGGAATAATTCAAGAGGATAACATGAAGCTAGAACCATGAACCTTCGGGAGAACGGGCAATATTTAGAGGAAAAACTCTTCTTCGATCTTCAAAAGACGACGAGAAACACCACCAAAATTGTTAAGGCATTCCGGGGAACGAAAAGCGGAGAGGTTGAGGCAACAATGAAAATGATTTGAAATTGATCTTGGAAAGGATCTGACTGGTGAAATCCATTCTTATGTCAAACTTGAAAGAATTAGTAATAGCCCAGAATAATTAGAAGAGTCATGTAAGATCCTGGGAAAAGACCTGTCGGTTAGGGCCCACTAAAGCGATAACACCGTTGAAAAGGATTGTTGAAGAGATAGATGATGCACCGGAACAATTGAAATATTTGAATGAGGTGACAACCTCGAATTAATTCGAACACAGACGAATCTCTGAGATGTCTTGAACTCCGGAATGATTGAATGGTGAGAGGCAAACAAGCAAGGAGAACACTTGATCCAAGGAAAAGAATACGATCAAAACCGAAAAACTTGAATTGAGTCCACCAGAGAAGAAAGGGATGAAGAATGACGAACGCGACGAGAATTCACCGGTTGAAATGATTGAGGAAAGACTGAAGAGGTTCCGTATGAATGAAATTGATGCTCGAAAGAGGCTCAGACTCCGGGAAGAAAAGGGTGGGAGTGCAGGAAAACAAAGGTAACTTGGAACGAGAAATCGATGAATAACTTGAAGAGAAAACACCGGTTGAAATCATTGAGGAAAGAAAGCAAAGACTTCACACGAGTAGAAGGATACTCGATTACGGACTCTGACTCCAAGATGAAAAGGGTGGGCGGGTGGGAAAAAGAAAACAACTGAGGATTGAACTTGGCAAAGATGAAGAGGCTCGAGTTCACTTGATGAGAAATGCATCGGATCAAAAGGGCTGAGAGCCAACGAACGAAAAACTAACCGCGTGATCCTAAAGAGAATTTGAAGGGGAAGAGAAGTAATTCAAAACACCTACGTCAAGATTCCTCACCAGAGCGACGAAGGGACTAAGGAGTAAAATAATTCCTACTCTCTGAAATAACTAGACTCGAAAACAGTTTTCTTCTAGACACGACAACGGCCAAACTACACGATCAATCAAGGGGGGCTCCTAAGGTCGGTCAAGGCTCTGATACCAACTTGTCACGCCCAAGATGCGACCCTATCCTGAAGGAACTCGAAGGTCTCACCAAGGATAGAAGCGCATCTTGAATACGCTTTTGCAAGGTGGATATCATTACATCAACATTACATAATAGATGGGGATACATACAAAAGGCATACAATACCACACGAATACAACATCATCTTACATAAGAGCATCATCCGACTACGGATGAAAGACAAACAAAAACTCAAACGACAACCACCCTGCTAGCTCAGGCTGCCAAACTGGAACCTATCCCCTCACCGAAGAAGAAGCAGAAGAAGAACTCCAAACAAGCAAACATCGCTCTCGCGTCAAGATCATCGCATAACCTGTACCTGCAACTATTGTTGTAGTAATCTGTGAGCCACGAGGACTTAGCAATCCCATTACCATGGGTATCAAGACTAGCAAAGCTTAATGGGAAAGCAAGGGGTAAAGTGGTGAGGTTGCAGCAGCGACTAAGCATATATGGTGGCTAACATACGCAAATGAGAGCGAGAAGAGAACAAACGGAACGGTTGTGAAGCTAGCAATGATTAAGAGGAGATCCTGAACCCCTACTTACGTCAAACAAAACCCAAAACCGTGTTCACTTCCCGGACTCCGCCGAAAACAAAACATCACGGCTACACACGCGGTTGATGCGTTTTAATTCGGATCTGGTGTCAAGTTATCTACAACCAGACATTAACAAATTCCCATCTGCCACATAACCGCGGGCACGGCTCTCGAAAGTTTATACCCTGTAGGGGTGTCCCAACTTAGCCCATGATAAGCTCTCGCGATCAACGAAGGATATTCCTTCTCCCAGGAAGACCCGATCAGTCTTGGAATCCCGGTTTACAAGACATTTCGACAATGGTAAAACAAGACCAGCAAAGCCGCCCGATGTGTCGACAATCCCGATAGGAGTCGCACGTATCTCGTTCTCAGGACACACCGGATAAGCGAAGTGTACAGGTACCGACGTACCCAAGTTGCCAAGGGATGGTCCCGCACGGTGCTCTAGTTTGGACCAACACTTAGACAAGCATTGGCCCGGGGGGCTAAAATAAAGATGACCCTCGGGATGTGCGACTCCCAAGGGAAAAAAGGCTAGGCGAGGAAAATGGTAAAACCAAGGTTGGGCCTTGCTGGAGGAGTTTTATTCAAAGTGAACTATCAAGGGGGTCCCATGAATCACCCAACCGCGTAAGGGATGCAAAATTCGGGAACATAACACCGGTATGACGGAAACTAGGGCGGCAAGAGTGGAACAAAACACCAGGCACAAGGCCGAGCCTTCCACCCTTTACCAAGTATATAGATGCATTAATAATAATATAAGAGATATTGTGATATCCCAACATAACATAATCCAACATGGAGCAATCTTCATTTTCACCTGCAACTAACAACGCTATAAGAGGGGCTGAGCAAAGAAGTAACATAGCCAAGATCGCAACGAAACGGGAACTATCAAGAAGAAGAACACAACATGGTAAACACACCACACATCTACATGACATGATGCACAACCAAGTATGATGCAAGACAAGACTACATGAAGCTACCCATGGCAAGAGATGATGCAAACAAGAACAACACATCAAGGCAAGTTTAAATGAGGCCCGGAACAAATATAACTATTCCGGTAAGTCCTCGTATGCAACTTTCAAAGGTGTTCCAGATCTGAATAAACCTTATGTTCAATTTTTTAAACAGCAAGTTACGATGCACCAAGATGATCTACACAAGATTCTAGTCAAGTTACATATAAAGTTCATTTAATTCAGAGCTACGACCTAGAAGATATGAGCAAAACAGGTTAAACATGGCATTGATGCAAAATGCATACAAAAATCAATCAAACACTCTCAAACATGGAAGAAACATGATAATATGAAACTTCATGCAAAAACAAGCAAGTTTCATATAGAACACACTCAAAACAGAGCAACGGTTCAACACATGCACTCTATACAAGTTTAAAGGACATGCTGTCCAAAACAGCAACTAGGCATCTTGCAAGCATCAAAACAATATGCTACAACACCTCAACATAAGAACAAAAGGAATGGGCATGAAGTACAGGTAAAGCACAACAAAACATGAACACTGAGCTATTTCCAGAAAACAATAGAACATGCTCAAAAGGACATGGCAAGATTGCAAATAATAACAATTTCAGACTTGGCAGAAATAACACCATGTTGCAATGTTTAGAGCTATCATCCAACATGCTATAGGAACTTAACATGGCAACCAAAGGCATGGCATGAATCTACTAATTTCATATAACAAAAGTATCTTACTGACCATGAGCCAAAAGGGCACAGAAAATATGGTGGCACCCACGTAAACATAGAAAGTGATATGACAGATTCATACATGGCAGGAACAACAATAAGTAGGCATGTTGGCGAGCTTGTACCACACACCACAGAGCATTACATGGCATGGCAAGGTGACCAACAGTATGATGGCATATGTTTGAAGCTAAACATGGCAAGAGAGAGTTAATAGCATGCTTGGATCACTAACAACAATCATGGCAACATTGAACTTAATGTTAACGGGCTGAGAGTAACATTATTTAGCAAGTTTCGAGCAAGATAACAAGTTACAGCAGGCTATAAATGCAAACAGGGGCATGAGTGGATAGAGCAAGACATGTATAACAAAACATCCTTAGTGAACATATATAGATTAGACATAGAATGACTTGTAGCAACAGGTTTACATAGCATCATGATATAACAGATTCAGCCTAGCAAAACAGCAACAACAAGTACCCTACTTCACGAGCTTGATGCACTCACCACAATGCACAAAAAAATACATGGATAGAATCACGGCAAAGATGGCATGACATAGCTCAAAACACATGTATGCATCAAACTCATAGGATGTACACACAAAATGCAATGAAAAAGACAAATCACGAAGTTATAACAGTTTCAGCAGGTTAACATCATATAGCACTCTTGCGACGATGATTAGGGCATCAAGATGAACCCAAAAAAGCATGACATAATGGAATGCAATGAATAACATCTCATGATGAACATTTTAATATACCATGCACGCAAAATGGAGCAGTATGCAGAGAGTTATGGCATGTCAAAGGGGACACCAGAATGTAGTGAAACAGGGACTTTGTGGAAAAATCACCTCCGCGAAAAGTCAACGCGGGACGGGACAGTGCGGGACGGAGGGATCCGGGGACGCAGGACGCCATTTGGTTCATTGTGCTGGTGGATCTGATCCATGTCAACACGGATCTGGACGACGCGAACTCCGGCGATGGACGGCGTGGGCAGAAGTGGCACCGGCGGGCGCCGGCGAGGGGACGCGGCGAGCAGTGGGATTCGGCGGCGGCGACACGTGGCGATGCGGGATTGGGCGCGGGGGCGGCGGCGATGACATGGCGGCCTCTGGTTCGTCGGAGTGAGGTGGCCGGCGGGGACGGACATGTCCGGTGCGGCGGAGACGTGTCCGGTGGCGCGGGGAGGGGTTTGATCTAGGGTTTGCCTGAAATTTCAGGGAGGGGACTAATTTATAGGTAGAGGGAGCTAGGAGAGTCCAAATGGAGTGCGGTTTTCGCTCACACGATCGTGATCGAACGGCTGAGAGCATGGAGGGGGTTTGGATGGGTTATTGGGCCACTTTGGAGGGGTGTTGGGATGCAACAAAAGAGGCTTTTACGATTCCCCTCTTAACCGTTGGAGTATCAAACGGACTCCAAATGGCACGAAACTTGACAGGCGGTCTATCGGTGGTGTACCTAGGCCGCTTGGCAATTCACGGTCCATTCTGAGAATGTTTAACACCCACTCACAACAGGAGACAAAAGGGGGACGCCGGAGGGCATGGGAGTGCCGGATTGCAAAACGGACAACGGGGAAATGCTCGAATGCATGAGACGAACACGTATGCAATGCAATGCACATCATGATATGATAAAATGCAACACACAAGCAAATGACATGCCAACGACAGCGAATAACTGGTGCATCAGATCTGGGACGTTACACCTGAGGGTGCAACAAGAAGCACGCCAGTCCCTGCACCTTGTAGGGAAAAGGCACCATCAAAATACATAATCCATTCTTGGGGCGCTTCCTTGCTGGGGCTAACTGTTTCTATCACTTGCTCATTAGGGGTTGGCGACCATTCTACAATAAACTCTGCCAACGCCCTGCTCTGAATTGTAGATGTGCTCTCAAACTACAGACCAAAACTGGACAACTCCAAAGCCCACTCCACTATTCTGCCAGTAGCCTCAGGGTTTTGGAGTATCGTTTGCAACGGGAAGCGAGTGACAACCATAATCCCATGGGCTTGGAAGTAGTGGCGCGGTTTCCTCGAGGCCATGATGAGACCAAAGATCAAGTTTTGCTCGCCATAGTAGCTCGATCGAGCCCCCTGTAACAAGGAACTGACGAAGTACATTATGCACTGCACCACTTTCTTCCTTGTCGTGTCCTTGGGGTTGCCATCGTTGTCGTGCCTAGTTCTGTCCCGATCCTTATCTGACTCTGCCAAAACTTTCCCACTCTCTTCCTCGTCCACTTCCCGCTGTGCCACCAAGGCTGCACTAACCACTTGGTTGGTTTCCATTAAGTATAGTAGCAACGGCTCTTATGGTTTGCGAGCTACCAAGGTGGGCACAGAAGATAAGTGGGCCTTCAACTCTTGCAGGGCCGCATCTGCTTCTGGGGTCCACTTCATGGGTCGTGCCTTCTTCATGATTTTGAAGAACGACAGGGCACGCTCGGTAGACTTGGAAATGAATATGCTTAGTGCAGCAACACAACCTGTCAGACGCCTCACATCCTTAACTATCCTTCGTGCTTGGATCTGCTCAATGGCTTTCATCTTGTCGGGATTGGCTTTGATCACCCGATGGGACGCAAAGAACCTAGTAGCTTGCCAGAGGGGACACCAAACACACACTTCTCTGGGTTGAGCTTCAAGTTGATCTTGTGTAGATTTACAAACGTCTACTCCAAATCCTGGATAAGAGTTGCTTTGTACTTTGTCTTGACCACAATGCCATCCATATAAGCTTGAATGCTTCTGTGCAGTTGTGGCTCGAAACCCATCTGGACTGCCCTTGAAAAAGTAGACCCACCACTCTTTAATCCGAATTGCATGCAGATAAAATAGTACGTACCACATGGGGTGTTGAACAAGGTCTTCTCTTCGTCTTCCTTGGACATGAAGATTTGGTGATATCCGGAATATGCATCCAGGAAGGAAAGCAAATCACAACCTGAAGTGGAATCCACAATCTGATCAATGCGCGGCAAGGGAAATGGGTCCTTCGGGCAAGCCTTGTTAAGATCTGTGAAATCTATGCAACGCCTCCATTTCCCGTTAGCCTTCCGGACTACTACTAGATTTGCTAGACAAGTGGGATGTAGCACTCCTCTGACCAAACCAGCTGCTTCAAGCTTCTTGATCTCTTCTGCAATAAAAAGTTTCCTCTCCAAGGCCTGCTTCCGTACTTTCTGCTTGACAGGTCTGGCATGTGGGCAGAAAGTAAGGTGGTGCTCGATTACCTCCATGGGAACATCGGGGATATCAGATGGTTGCCAGGCAAACACATCGATATTCGTCCACAGGAAGGCAATGAGCGCGCCTTCCTATTTGTCATCGAGGGTGGCGCGGATGGTAAAGGTACAATCAATGCTAGCCAGCCCTGCCGGGACCTTCTTCACTTGTGGAGCAGTAACCTTGGTCCCTTTGCTGTTGGAACTTTCCGGCAAATCATCAACAGGTGTGGCGCACTCAGAAGAGGTACGCTTCTCGGATTCTTTAACAGCGTCCTTGCTATCCTGCTTCTTTCCTCTGCTTTCCTTGGCGGGAACTACTGTTGCCATTGCCTCTGCTTTCCTTCTCATCTGATGGGATGGAGATGATTCCAAGTGGCCCATGCATCTTCAAGGTCTTTTAGGCATAGTGGGATGCCTCCATGAATTTGGCCAGGGCTGGTCATCCAAGGATCCCGTTGTACGTCAGGGGAAGGTCGACCACATCAAACACAATCTTCTCCGTCCGATAGTTCAACTCAACTCCAAATGCCATGGGCATCGTGATCTTTCCCTTAGGATGACTCATGCTGGGATTAACTCCTTGAAACATGTCGCTGACCTCTAACTCCTCTTTCGCTATCTGAAGTGTGCTGATAACCTTTGGGGAAATTAGATTCAACCCGGCCATGCCGTCCACCAATATCTTAGTGACCTTGAGGTTGAAAATTGTTGGAGACACAAACAATGGCAAACATCCTACTGCAGTGGTACGGTCAGGATGATCCTCTTTGTCAAAGATGATGGGTGTGTGTGACCATTTGATTGGTTTCCAGGCCTCTAGTGCTTGTTGCACGACATTGACCACATGCACCCACCGTTTGAGTTGGCAGTGAGAGGTGTGCAGGGTTGCAACCCCATCAATGCACAGGGCATCAGCGGCCTTCTAAAACTCTTGCTCACTAGTTTCCTCTTCATCCCCTCCATCACTCTCATCATCACAGGTTTCCTTCTCTTGACCTCTGGCGGGTTTTCCTTTGTTCCAAAAAGGTTTCCCGGGGCGATTTGCTTCACCGCCTCGACCCTTACTGCCAGCAACATTCTGACCCTTTTCCTTGTCACACTTCTCGTACTTAGCTCTTTGCCACTTGAAGGTCATGACCCTTGGTCCGATGGATCTTGCAATACAGCCCATCGCCCTTCCCGGCCTTCTCAGCAGCCACAGCTTCTCGGCAGTCAGCGCACACAACAGCTTCCTTGCTGGGGGCTTCAGCCTTGGCTGTCTTGCTAGTACTAGGCGTACCCGATCCTTCAACAGTCATCACTACCTTATCCTTGCACCTCTTATTGCACTTCTTGCTCTTATTCTGACTGGTGGATTCATCATCATCTTTTGAATCAGTATTGATGCAGTCCTCCTCTCTGGGTAACTTCCTCCCTTCTTCCATCCGAGCACACTTATCCACCAAGGTGTAAAGCTCCTTCATAGTCTTGGGAAATCATACATTCATCTTGGAATGAATCCTGCAGTTGTGCACATTGGACTGGAAGGCGTCTATCACAGTTGTCGGATGGATGTTTGGGATGTTCCTGTTGACTTTGCTGAACCTCTGTAAGTACTTCCGGAGAGTCTCTCCTTCTTTCTGCTAGATAAGCTGCAAATCGCTAGGTCATCCTGGTTCTTGATGGCCGCCAGTGAAGGCGCCAATGAACTCACGGAAAAGGTCAGCCCATGACGAAATGGAGTTCTCTGGTAGATGCATCAACCAAGACATTATGTTGGACTTGAGAGCCAAAGGAAAGTAGTTGGCGAATACCTTCTTATGTCTTCCCTCGATAGCTTGGATGGCAATGGTGTAGATGCTCAGAAACTCTGCCGGGTTGAGCCTCCCATTATACTTCTCGGGTATTTAGGGCTTGAACATGCGGACGGACGGCCAACGGACTTGCCGCAGCTCACGAGCAAAAGCGGGGCACCCAAACTCGAAAGGTAGGCACCCGCTGATATCGAGCGCAGGCTCGACGTCAGGACCGTTGCACCCATTGGACCGGCGGCGGGTGTTGCCCAACGACAACGCGTGTGTCTTCCCGCCGCCTGTCCCCCGGGGCTTAACGTCAATCTAGATGCGCTCGAGGGCCAGAAGAGGCCATCGAGACGTCATCAGGTTCTTGATGTTGTCGAGCTCGTGCTGGTGGCCGTGGTGGGAACTGCACCATGGGGGTTGCCAGTTTCGTATGACTAGTAGCACGAGCCGTTGTCCTCACTTGGGGAGGCCGTGGCGGGTGAGATCGCTGTGAGCCCCCAGCCACGGCAAAACCAAGCAGGCTCTGGATGGTGGCACACCACTTATCCCTCTGCTCAGCTGCTGGCGGGAACGTGAGCAGTAGCTGAGCCTGCACCATGGCCTCCGTAGCTGTGCTCGGTATGGGTGATGACGATGCATATCGTACCATCACTCAGCTTCTGATGGTGCTAGCAGCGACAGTACTAGCCCCTGCTATTGCGGGGCGGCCACCTGGATGGCATGGTGGAGTGGCGAAGGCGCTTGAGGACCACCGGCTCCGTCGGGCGCAGTGGCTTGGTCGACCCGCCCAGGGGGAGGCGTGTGCACTACGTTTGCTCCCATGATACACATGGCCGGCGAGCAGCGATTCACCCCTGACCGAGTGCCACCGTTGTGGTTGTGCCCGTCGGTGAGTGGAAGAGGTGTGGACGGAGTAGCTCCTCCACCCGTACATCACGGAGCATGGCCGTCTGGGTGTTGCTAATGTCTCTCTCCCTCAGTGTCTCCTGCTCCTGCTCTGGCTCCGGGGGAAATGGTGACGGCGCCGCCTGCTCCGACCACATCCCCAGTGGTGTCCACATCCTAGCGTGCCTCCACACCTCCCGAAGCATTGGTAGCTACGGGTGGCGGAGCCTTTGAGGTGGACGGTTGGGCCGAAACACCGAACTTCTTCTTGGGCGACATGGTCGATAGCGCTGTTGAATATGACGATGGTGATGAGGATGACACGCAGTGCACACTTTCAGGTTCTCGCAACTGATCCCCCCTACATGGCGGGCCAAAGATGTCGTGGGAAACCACAGCCACCTATGGGACCAAGGGGCCCCTTGCTGGTTCGACAGGGGGGGTGTCATGTTGCGCAAAGAGCAGAGGAGCGTGGGGCAGCATGGCATGGATCAGACGAGCAATTTTTACCCAGGTTCAGGCCGCCGCGAGGCATAAAACACTACTCCTTCTTTGCTCGATTGATGGTGGAAGAATGGTGGTGGAGCATAGTACACCTGCCCGACAGGGGCGGTAGTGGCTACACGCGTATGAGTGTCTAACTTTCCAACCTCGCGAATCCTTTCTAGGGTTGCCATGGGCATCCTTTTACAGGTTAAGAGGTCATCAGAATGGCAAATCAGTCATTCTGCACTGATAAGATAGACAACAGTGCTATCATACCTAACTCTGCAGGCTGACAGAGCGCATGAAATGCGCCGCTCGACGTCACATCACTGCTTGCCCGACAAGCCTTGTCGGGCTTATTTTTACAGCGCCATACCTTCTTGTTTGACACGTCGCGGGACGGGTGTGATTTGCAGGCTTTCCTGTAGAAAGAGGCTGCCATGTGGCGAATGGCTACCACTTAATCACTTTGCGGCATGACACCACACTGATTGACGACGTGGGTCGTGGGGGAGTGGTTGATGAGGTGTTTCTTGCCTCCGTGTGTCCCAGCAGGCCCTGCCAGGACGTCTTAGACGCTCTCCTCCGGGGGTGGCTCTGCCCTTGCCAAGCCTGTTTGCCCGGCAAGGGAGGCTTTTCTCTTGGTGGTATCTTGCTTCCCTTGCTTGATATCGGTCCTTTTGTCTTGCATGCTGGTCCTTCATAGATCTTGGTCCCTTGCTCTCTGGCATGGTCTGATGCTATAATCTTGTTCCCGTGCCTGTGCACAGCGAGGGCAACATACCCAGGGTCTGTTGCACCGACGACAATGCACGGTAACATAGAGGCTAGCAAATTGCGGAAAGGTAAGAGTGCATACAATCCATGGACTCACATTAGTAATAAATAACTCACGTACTTATTGCAAAAGTTTGTTAGCCCTCAAAGCAAAGAACTACTACGCATGCCCCCAAGGGGAGGTTGGTAGGAGTTAACCATCGCTCGCCACCGACCTTCACACAAAAATAGGCAATCAAGGATAAATTGTGCCCCAACATACTGGCATAGCGGGAGACTATACGTGCATGCTTCTGGGATCACAAACCTTAACACCAATATCTTACTAAACATGATCATCCACTAGTACCTCCCACATATTATCATATCTATATCGCAAAACTATTGCAAGGAATCCAACATATCATATTCAGTGATCCACAAGTTTTATGTAGGATTTTATGACTAACCATGCAATTGATCAATCCATGTTGACACTCTAAATAGATATAAGTCAAGCATGAGAATTTAATTCTTTCTACAAAAGACCATGCTCTAATAAATATAAGTGAATCAAAAGAGCATTCTACTAGTAACGGTTTTCTATGTGAAGAGAAACAGGCAATCCAAACTTCACATGATATAAGTGAAGCACATGAAGCATTCTATAAAGCCGTACTCAAAAGAATAGGTGAAGTGCAATGAGCATTCTAAAAATGAACCATGGACTATCTCATACCATCATGTTGCATAAAAGAAAAATGAAAACTAAGCAAAAAAAAGACGCTCCAAGATTTGCACATATCACATGAACGAAACAAAAATGAAAACATACTGATACTTGTTGAAGAAAGATGGGATGCCTTCCGGGGCATCCCCAATCTTAGACGCTTGAGTCTCCTGGAATATTTACTTGGGGTGCGCTGGGCATCCCCAAGATTTAGCTCTTGCCTCTCCTCCTTCTCCTCATATCGAGACTTCCTCGATCTTCGATCACTTCATCCACACAAAACTCAACAGAAAGCTCAGTAAGATCCGTTAGTATAATAAAGCAAATCACTACTCTAAGTATTGTTTCAAACCTATTCATATTATTTTTGCATTGTAGCTACTGTAATATAACTTTTCCATGGATAATACCACCGATAGAATCGACAGTTTCATCAAAACAAGCAAAACAATGCATCAAAGACAGAATACGTCTTAAACAGGATAGTTTGTAGCAATCTGAACATCTACCATACGTCTGGTACTCCAAAAATTGTGAAAACTTATGAAGAAATAAAAAATTTGTATATCAATAATGTGCAAAAACTTTCATAACCTTTTGAGGTTCCAGTAAAAAAATGCAAATTCATGCGCTACAGACAATGTTTCTGTTTCTGCACCACACATACCAACAAGCAATCTAATCATCCTAAAGGCAAACCTTGGCACAATAATTCTACAATACAAAGGATTTGTACAAAGGGATAATTACTTTTGTTGAAAAGTTTATGTAATTAAGATTCACAAAGTTTCCATGGGCATGAACAAAATTCAAGCGTAGCTCACACTTTCACAATGCTCGTCCCTCTCACTTTCACTTTCCTTTTTGTGAAGTTTTAAGTTCCCCTCTATTTTTTGTTTTTAAACTTTATAAAATCACTGAACAGACATGAATGACCCTCTAAAACTTCTAGGTTGTCTCCTTGACGACTTTCTTTAAAGCCATTAAGCTAGGCATAAAGTGCACAAGTAATGGATCCACCCGGATACCAAGGTATATCAAAGCCAATTTTAATTAGCAATGATATGGCATTTAGTAGTGAGCACAAAGAACATAAATCAAGTAGAGAAAAAGTCTAACTCTCTTCCTATGCATCGGCATGTCATACAAGAACAATTCATGCACATCAAGTAAAGGCCCATACATAGCATAAGCAGTTTCTTGCAATTTTATCGTGTTGGAAATATAGAGAGGCGGAGATGTAGTCCCTCTCTCATAAAAAATGCAAGTAAGAGCAGAAAGCACTTGCATATTATATTCATCAAAATCATCCTGTGCAATGGTAAAAGGAAACTTGTCAATGTAATCCTTAATAATTGCAAACTTCTCCATTATAGTGTAGTTTGGAGAATTCAAATAATCTAATAGGACTATCATGTGAGGGTGCAATAGCAACAATTTCATTCTTAACATAAGGAACAATAGTTGTCGGATTACGGGTTCCACAAACCCTTGAAAGGTTCGAACTTTGGGGTGCGTGCGGAGATCTCAACCTACCTAGCCTCCCTACTCGCGATTCACCTAAGCCTAGCGCGATGAGCTCGAAGAGACAAAGAGACACAGCATTTGTCCTGGTTCGGGCCACCTTGCGGTGTCATACCCTACTCCAACGTTTTGGTGGATTGCCTAGAAGGTCTGAGGATGAACTAGTATAGTTAATGAACTGGCCTCAGGAAATGAGGTGTTCTTGAGCTCCAGAGAGTTGGTGAGATGATCCGGTGAGAATTGATCCGATCTTCCTCTATGGTGGTGGCTAAGTCCTATTTATAGTGGACTTGGTCCTCTTCCCAAATGTAGGGGAGAAGGGATTGCACAATGGCCGGATTTGAAAGGGGACAATTAGTATATCCTATCCTGACAAAAGTAGTCTTTGCCCAGCGGTCTTGGTCTTGTTGCACCTGAATGGAAACCTTTGGCTGATTCCTCAGGACTCCGCGCCTGTGGATTGCCTCCATTGCACCAAAGAGGAAATTGGCACTCTGCGCCTCCTGGCGCCCGCCTGGCCTTGGTCGTCACGGCTCATGTCAGCTGAGCCTTGTGAGTTACACGTTGCATAGAACTCTTCACCCCTCGGGAGCCAGCCTGAAGAGGCCGATCCCCTCGGGGGTCATGGCGTCATCCGCCTCGCGAGGCTTGGCCCCTCACGAGGGTATTGAGCTGTTGATGTCGAAGCTGGGCCGTATCAGGCTGTCGATGGAGCCACGTGGTGGGCCGGAAGCAGGCAAGTCTAGATGCCCCCATATCCAGAACACTGACAGTAGCCCTGGGGCCCAAGGCGCACTCGGACTTGGCTTCCAGGCGAAGCCAAAGGGCAAGTGCGGAGCGCCACGGGCCCTAACTGCCTGCGGCCTTGATGGAACGTGGGCGTCTCCACTTCCCCACGTCGCCTCGACAATTGTTCGACTTGACAAAACGATGCGGCATGCAGAACATCACCATGGCGCGAGGTCATGGAGGCTGGCGGTTGGCCTTCCTTGGATATAAATGAGGGGGGAAGAGCCCCCCACTTATCTCTCCTTCGTTTTGTTGCCGCCCGCTTCTTCTCCTTCATCTTGTTTCCATGGCGTCACCGAGGAGGTTTTCAGCGGCCGAGAAGGTGAAAGCTTCCAAGGAGGGACCAGCCTCTCCGCCTCCCAAGAGAGGTTGTGGCCGTCCACCCAAACACCCAGCGGCCCCCATGGCGGCCCCCAGAGGGCGCGGGCACGCGCCCACCAGCGTCGTCGTTTCTCTTCGTGACCGCGAGGGCACCTCTTCTCGCGGCAGGGGCCATCGGCTTCGGAGCAGCCCCATGACGAGGGGAGGCGCGCCATGATCGTGCGCCCGCCTTGACTGCGCTTCTCTTTGCTGGACGTGCTCCCTGAGTTTGTGGTGTGGTCGGAGAGCCCGGTTGGCACCTTGCTCCGGCTTCCGCGTTTCTTCTCTGGTGAGCTTCCATCCTCGGGGCTTGATGGCCTCTGGCTGCAGGCCGACGGCTGCTCCGGTAGAGCTTCATGGGTCGGGGCTAAGTTCGGCGCCTATAGTAGTGTGGTCCTAACCCGCGGCTGGTAGAAATTCGCCCGTACGCGAGGCCTGGGCGGAAGGTGCACCCTCCACTTGAAGTATGACGGCCTGGCGGCCCTCTTCGTGAGGCTGTTCAGGGAGGATGGCCGTCGCATGGGGTGCTGCCCGAAGGACGGCAACGACGACGAGACTGGCGAAGGCGAGCTTGGTCCTGGCGGTGCTCGCTCCTCTTCTCGCGGCAGCGACTCTTCTTCGGATGAGAGCTCGAGTAGGGTTAGCTACGACCGGCCCCTGCGTCATCGCTCTCATGTCGAGGATGGCGGTGGTTCGTCACGCCGCAACGCTCCAGTGAAGCCGGAGAGGAGCCCCGCGTGAGTCTGGGGGCTGCCGAACTTGGACTCAAGACCAGCCGTAGCCCCAGGTTGCCTATGGGGGAACTGGTGGTGCATCGGGTCACCTTGAGGCGCTGCTTGAGGATGCAGCACCGTTGCTGGGTTCGTATGCCCTTGGGTCTTCTTTGTTTAGTCTTTCCTTTCTCCTGTAATTTAAAAAAAGATGATGTACCCCGCCGGGGTGTGTAATGAACTATGGCAGTTATGCCCTTTATGCTATGCTTTGCTATCTTGGTGCTGTGCTGTAATGTTTGCGCTCCGAGTAAGCCATGATAGGAAAACTTAGCTTGAAATGTGCGTAGTAGCTTTCCGCATCGTGAAGACCTGGCTTCAGGCATTCCACGAGGCCCCCTTCCTGGGGAGCTGAAGGTTGCAGACATCGATTGTAGACCTCGAGAGATGCCTCGGGGTCTCAGGAGCTGCCGCAGAACCACTGCAGGGCTGCTTTCAAAGGAAAAGAAAAATTGAAAAGTACCTCACTCCTTATATGAGCCCTCTGTCATAGATTAGCTCTGACTTAATGCACCGCGTCGCGCTGCCAGGGGGGCATGGATATGAGGGGTGTTGATGCCTGTGAGCTTGATCGAGGGCTCCTCGTGAGGACAAGGCCGAAACACTAGGGCAGCGGGGTTCGGCGTGGTGTTCGCGTATGAGGATAGGCCCAAGGCGCACACACCTGCCTAGCCCCCACATTTGAGGAGCGCGAGGGAGAGTGACGGGCAACTGCCACCTCTCTCCTGCCCTCAAGCCAAAAACAACCGAGCAAGGAAGAAATTAGCTGGGCGAGCCAAAACACGAGAGCACCAAATCCATTGAAAGATCACTAAAATTGCAAGCAACTTCGGAAAGCAAATGAATAGCCATGTTCGGCACCTAATCTAGTCTTCTCACCAGGGCGGAGCTAAGTGCTGACACTAAGACGTCGGAGGGAGCCCCATGAGGCCCCAAGGCGACGCTTAGGAGACTCCGGGGCGTGTACAACCCCACTCATTATTACGTGAGAGTGTCACGAGCGGAGACCTTCAGAGGCCGGAGCCTTTCGTCAGGGGTAGAACTTCTGGAGGTGCTGGATGTTCCAGGCGTTTTGGATGTGGACCCCGTGCTGTGTCTCTAGGCACGCGGTGCCAGGCCTGGAGACACGAGAAATCCTAAACGGGCCCTCCCACATGGGAGAGAGCTTTTGCAGCCCCTCCCTGGAGAGCAACCGCCTCAGGACGAGGTCGCCCACCTCTAACATCCTGGAGCGGATGCTGCGGCAGTGATACCGCCACAGCGCCTGCTAGTATCTTGCCACCCGGAGCAAGGCTTGACGGTGGCATTCCTCCCCCAGCACGAGATCCATCCCCTGCGTGGCATCCTGACGCGCCTAGTCGAATGCCAGGACCCGTGTGGAGTGATGCTTGACCTTGTGTGGGAGAACCGCTTCTGCTCCATATATGAGGAAGAATGGCGTTTCTCCTATTCGCTTGATCGCGGTGGTGCGGATGGACCACAACACGGACTGTAGCTCGTCGACCCAGCCCCTGTGGTAGGCCTCGAGCTTCTTCTTGAAGGTTCTTGTCTTGAGGCCCCTCAGGACTTTGGCATTGGCCCGCTCGGGTTGGCAGTTGCTCCGGGGGTGTGCTAATGAAGCGTAGCATATCTGTGCTCCAAGGTTAGCACAATATGTTTTGAAAAGGTTGCTAGTGAATTGCGAGTCGTTGTAGGTGATGATGAGGTTAGGGACCCCAAACCGGCTCACGATTCCCTTGATGAACTTGACGGCCGATCCAGTTGGAATGGTGCGAACGGCCTCTACCTCTGCCCACTTGGTGAATTTGTTAATGGCGACGTAGAGGTATTGTGTCACACAATAGCTAGTTCACGCATTAGAGTGTTTGCATCATGTTTACTTTGATCAGAAACTTGGAACTGGGGATGACAGGACCCCCAGCACCCCCTTAATCCAACTAGGGTTTACTAAAATCATTCTCAATGAACCTGAAATGCCCTTCTAAAATGTTCATCATCTTTGCCTTGGTCTTAAACCTATGAAAAAAATGGTGCACAATTTTCTAGTCATCGTAAGGTCACTAGATTAAATCATATGTTAATTGCATTTGGGCATTTAAATTCTATAAAATATTTTAAATGTCCAAATAATCCTAAACTAAAATGTTTCATGTTGGATATATTCTATACAGTGGGCTTGAGTAGTTTGGTGATTTTTGAAAGTATTTAGGCATTTTTAGAAAAGCTACAAACCTACAGAAAGAAAAGAAAAACGAAAATAAAAAGAAAACCCACTTACCTGGCAAACCCACCAGCCAGCCCACCTAGCGGCCCAGCACTGTGCTGGCCCGCGCGAGCCAGCTGCTTGGTCCCTGCCAGGCAGGCAGGAAAGTGACGCCGGCATGCGCGACCTCACCACAGCGCCAGCTGCTTGCCGCCCGCGCTTCTGGAGGCCTAGACGACCTCCACGTCATTGCCCTGACCCTCTGGACACCTCACTTCTCCCCCAACGCCTCTCCTTTGCTCTCCCCCACCATGGCCGACGTAGCCGCAGCCGCACCGCCGTCATAGTCGCGGCCATCGTCGACTCCATGCCGCCTCGCCATGTCCAAGAGCTTCGCCACCCTCCTCTCCATTGAACAGACTGAGCCCCGAGCGCTCGTTCGCCCTGGAGCCACCGCAACAGCCTCGCCCGACCTCGCCGTCACCGGAGATCCCCTTCGCCGTCACCACTGCTCCAGCTCATCCCCGAACTCGCCGTATAGCTTGCCGTGACCACCATGAGCTTCTGCCTCTCCCCATCCTCTCTGTTCTCGCTGCGTCCCCTTCAGCGACTACAACAAGCTTCACCGCACCCGCCGCCGCTTGAGCTCGTCGCCGACGTAGCTCCAGCCACCCAACGGCCACACCACCTTGTCCACTGACCTCACTGCACCACGTAGGCCACGTAGGAGTTGGCCTCGCCTCCAGAACCACTGCACTGACGAGGCCGTCCTCGCCCGAACGCCGGCAACCGCAAAGCGCGTCACTGGCATCGTTTCCTGCAACCTTGAGCTCAACCACCACCACCCGTCGATGCGGCTCGCTCCCAGCTGCATGTAGGTGGCCTCCGCTATCCATTTGCTCACTGGAGGGCGAAACCCGCACCCTCCGCCGCATCTGGACGTCGCCGGCGGCTAAATGCCGATGAGTCAACCCAGTTTGACCAGGGATTTGACCCCCCTGGGTCACTGACATGTGGGCCCTGACCGTTAGTCAAACCTAGTTTAGTGTTAAACTAATTCTAATTAGGTTAGTTAACTAACAGTGATACTGACCAATGGGTCCCACTGGTCCGGTTTGAGCTGAACCCCCCCTGTTGACCTGCTGACGCAATGCTGACGTTGTAACTCATTTTCTGGATTTATTCTTATTCAGGAAATTTTAGAAAATTGTGCTAACTTCAAAAATTCATAGAAATTAATCTGTAACTCCAAATGCAAAGTGTTATATACGAAAAATGATTAGAAAAATCCAATATATCCATCTGTACTTGTTTCATGCATGTTTAAGCAAGTTAACTTGATGTTCAGTGCAAAACAAGATAAAGAGCTATTTAAGATCACAAATGAGTTTGAACTTCGAGTCTTTGGTTCAAAATAGCTCAAATCCATCTGGTTATAGTTGCATTAGCCCAACACACTCATTTTCCCATGTATCATGCATGCATCATATTGATGCATATTGTTTGGTATTTATTGTGTTATCAGTGCTCTCTGCGGTAGGTTCTGCCCCAGAACAATACCGCGAGTACCCAAATGAAGAGCAATATCAGACTACGGACCAGCCAGGCAAGCAACCACCTACTTGATCATATCGATGAAATCACATGTTCTCGCTTCTGCTCTCATTTACTTCATTCAAGACAACCGTGTTTCAAACTACTGTTTGCTACGGTAGTTGAACCCATTTCCTCTGCATGACCTGTCATTGCCACAGTAACTAGAGAAACCCACTAGCATGTGTAGGAGTTGATTGGGCCATGTTTGTGTTTCCTACCTTGCTATGCCTGCTATGCTTAGAGTCATGTCACGTCTGGTTCATCTAGGTGATGGGCTAGAGTGAAATGATCATGTCGGTAATGAGAGTGGTGTGTTGAACACAATTTGGTAAAGGTATCGACGAGAGGCCATGTAGGAGTACATGGTGGGTTGTTTCATTGGAACCGTCCTTAAGAACTGAGATCTGTATGTGTGATTTCATGTTCAGCTACTCCCATGCATTGGGCCCTGAAATATGACCCCACTCGACTTACTAGCCGGCCCTGTCCTCTGTCTAGGAGTTGCAAGTAGTTTCTACTGTTTGTAGTATACTGGAAGCCGTATGCAGCGCTGACCCTCGGGGTGGGCTGTGATGCGGTAGGTATGTGGCACGGTGTACCGGATGCCCGTTTGGTGTCTCGGGAACCCTGCACACATCGTTCATGGCCGTATGTGGAAACCTCGAACGGACTCCCTGCGGATGGAACCTGAATAGGCGATAAACCTGGACTAGAGACTTGTGTGCTTGGTCAGGTCGTGGTCTACACCCACGTCGGCTTTCGGTTGAAGTCTGCCGAGCACATGTCATGTGCAGACGCTAAGTGGTGGAAGCATGTATGAAGAAGTACACCTCTGCAGGGTTAACATCATCTATTCAAATAGCCGCATCCACGGTAAAGGACTATTTGGTTGCCTATACAGTTCATAGACAAGTTAATGGAAACTACTAAAATCCTCAAGATAAGTGTCAGTGCCATGGATGGCTCTTCGGTAGGATGGCAGGAGGGGATCCTCGATAGTGTATTGATGTGTTGTGTAGTGGACTCGAGTGCGCAAAACAATCACAAGTTGGAGTCTCGTAAGATAGTTTAGCCAAGACTCAAAGCTAGCTTGCTACAATAACCCCACCATCCCTTTATTTATAATGTGCATGTATGTAGGATCTGATGTAAGTCTTGCTGAGTACCTTTGTACTCATGTTTGCTCAATTACGTTTGCAGAAGATGCTGCAACCCCTTCTGATGGGTTCTATGTAGACCTTGATGTCGACGAGTAGCCTGAGGCCCAGGTGGTGGTCCTGAGCACATGGTGGACCCTTGTAGGATAGATGGGCTTCCTCAAGCCTTTTTACTTTCTAGATGTCTGTACCCAGACATGTTGCCTCCGCTTATGGCTTGTATGTTTGTAGGACTTGAATGCTGGGTCGTGTGACCCCTATCTATATGAATGATATGTATGGCTCTCTGGAGCCTTTAAATAAAGTATTTGAGTTGTAGAGTTTTGTTGTGATGCCATGTTGTATTTGCACATATTGAGCATATTGTGTGTATGTTTGAAATGCTTGGTCTGACTATCTAGTTGTTTATCCTTGGTAGCCTCTCTTATCGGGAAATGTCTCCTAGTGCTTCCTTGAGCCATGGTAGCTTGCTACTGCTCCGGAACACTTAGGTTGGTCGGCATGTGTCCTTCTTCATTCCTGTGTCTATCCCTTCGGGGCAATGTCACGCGGTGATCCTGTCGGCGTCCTGGACTTGGGGGTATCTAGTCCTGCCTGCCTACGGCCCACCACATGGCTTCATCGACCGCCTGGTACGGCCTAGCTTCAACACCAACACCGCAAGACCCTCGCGATGGGACAAGCCTCGCGAGGCGGACGATGCCAACACCCCCGAAGGAAGTGGCCTGCTCAGGAAGGCTCCTGAGGGGCGGAGAGTTCTATGAAGCTACCTCATGAGGCTCAGTTGACGTGAGCCATGACGACCAAGGCCAGACAGGCGCTAGGCGGGCGCAGAGCACAGGTTTCCTCTTTGGTGCAAGGGTGGCAAGCCATAGGCGCGGAGTCCGAAGGAATTAGCTAAAGGTTTCCATTTCAGTGCAACGAGACCAAGACCGCCAAGATGGCAGGATGGAGGTCATCACCGAGCCCACCGTAGCGTCATGACCAGAGGCTTTTTGCAGGCGAGGACTACTTTTTTAGGATAGACTGTACTACTTGTCCCATTTAAAATCCCACCATTGTGGAATCCCTTCCCGCTCACATTTGGGAAGAGGACCAAGGCCACTATAAGTAGGACTAGCCACCACCATAGAAAGGGACCAAAATCAGAACAAGTAGAGCACTACAGCAGCTCAAGAACACCTCCCCTCCTGAGGCTTGTTCATCCATTGTACTAATTCATCTGTAGCCCCTCGAGGCAATCCACCACACCACACTGGATTAGGGTATTACACCACAACGGTGGCCCGAACTAGTATAAATATTTGTGTCTTTGTGTCTCTCTAAGCTCGACGCGCTAGGCTTAGGAGGATCGTGAGTAGGCAGGTTGGGCAGGTTGAGATCTCTGCACGCACCCCAGAGTTCGAACGTCTCAAGGGTTGTCGGATCCCTAAATATGACATTTGGCGCGCCAAGTAGGGATGCGTTGGATCCTCTCTTCCATCATTCGATCCGCCACCGCTCCGACACCTCCATGGGTGACGCGCGCAGGGCTCGCGCCGAGCGTCGGGCTGTGGTCGCTGCCCACGTCACTTAGATGGCTCCGGCGGGTGATGGATGTGCCCGTCATGCTCCTTCTCCAGTGGCTAACGCCGCCACGAGCCTTGCCGGCCACGAGCAGCTAGCTTCATCGCTGCACCCATTGGTGCGCGGCGACGGCCGTACCTCTACTCCGTCACTAACCCCGGTAGCTTTGTCATCCCACGCACGCCGCGACCAGGTGAACGCGCAGGCCACTCTGCTCACGGCGCAGGAGCTTCTTTGCTACCGTCCAGTGGCTGATCTCTACGAGGAGTGGCTTGAGCGGATCACCGAGCTCATCAGCGTCGCGCACGGGGGCTCTGACGGGCCGGCTCGCTCGCTGCCATAGCAACCACCTGCAGCGGGCGACGTCGTGCACGGGGCTCCTCCTCCACCTCCGTCCCGGGGCGCCATCATCGAGCCAAGGCGTATGGCTCCACGACGCGACCTGCAGCGCCCGGCACCGGCTCGGGATGACGTGAGCTGCCAGGTGGTGCAACATCCCCAAGGAGAAGCGCGCGTGCTTCCAGCAGTCTAGCACCAGGCTCGTGCGCGGCCATAGGAGGTGGCAAAGTGCGTGCACCAGGACCATGTTCCACCCCCTCGACTACCTCCGGTGGCCACGACAGAATGACGCATGTTCACTATGGAGCTCCGCAACGTCATGTGGCCAAGCAAGTTCAAGCCTGACATGCCTCCACGCTATGACGGCACCACAGACCCCGCCGAGTTCCTGCAGCTCTACGAGATGAGCATCGAGGCGGCCAACGGCGATGAGAAGATCGTGGCAAACTGGTTCCCGTTGGCCCTCAAGGATGGCGCATGTTCTTGGCTCCTGAACCTGACCGAGGGTTAGGTTTCTTCCTGGGAGGAGATGCGCAGCCGTTTCATCGCCAACTTCCAGGGCACTCGCTGTCAGGACTCTGACTCAAAGCCACAACAATCTAGCATCTAACACCTCATATCACATTGCGGCCTCACGCACGGTATTCCCATGGGTGTCCCCTTACCTTGCCCGGGACCTTTGCGCCTTTTGGCACACGTATATGATAGTGTCGCTAGCATCAATATGACAAGGAGCCTGGGCTGACATGGCTAGTCATAAACCCAAAGTGGCACTAACTTACACGGACATGCATACATGACCCAGCAACGAACGTGTCGGTCATCAGCCAGTGAATCCGGGCTGTAGCAACTGGGCTAGCAGGACTCCGGTAAACCGGGCTGTAGCAGGCTAACAAGACTCCGGTAGATACCGCGTGACATTTCCTTGAAGGGACAGACACAGGAACGAAGAAGGACACATGCTGGCCAGCCTAATTGTCCCGGAGCAGTAGCAAGCTACCAAGGCTCAGTGGAAGCACTAGGAGACATTTCCCGGTAAGAGAGGCTACTAAGGATAAACAACTAGATAGTCAGATCCCACATATACCAAGCATTTCAATAACATACACACAACATGGTCGATATGTGCAAATACAACATGGCATCACAACATGACTCTACAACTCAAGTATTTTATTCAATAGGCTCCAAGGAGCGAGATATTACAAACATGGGTCTCTCGACCCAGCATTCAGAGCATACAAGTCAAAGCACATGCAGAAGCTTAACATGTCTGAGTACAGACAACTACAAATGAAAAAGGCTGAGAAGCCTGACTAACTATCAGATCCTGCCTGGGCACAAGATCATAGTTGAGGTAACAAGCTAAACGTCGAAGTCCACGTGAAACTACTAGCGAGACTGAAGTCTCTCTGCAAAAACATAAAATAGGCAAACGTGAGTACAAATGTACCCAGCAAGACTTACATCAGAACTAACTACATATGCATCATTATCAACAAAGGGGACGGTGGGGTTTAACTGCAACAAGCGAGCTTTGACTCGGTGGCTATCCTGAATTACAACTGCAAGTAACTCTTTTGAGGTGGCGCACACGAGTCCACATATTCACCATATCAATACACCACTATGGATCCACTCCCATCTCCCTACAAGAACGCCATCCATAGCACTCACGCTTATCTTGCGGATTTTAGAGTATCCACTTTCACTTGTCTATGAACTGTTATAGGCAACTCAGAAGTCCTTTACCGCGGACACAACTATTCTAATAGATGATGTTAACCCTGCAGGGGTGTACTTCTTCATACATGTTTCCACCACTTAGTTTCTGCACATGACATGTGCTCGGCAGACTTCAAGCAAAGGCCGACATGGATGTAGACAATGACCTACCTAAACACTCAAGTCTCTAGTCCGGGTTTATCGCATATTTAGGTTCCATCCGCAGGAAGTCCGGCCGAAGTTTCCACATACGGCCCCAAACGATGTGTGCAGGGTTCCCGAGACACCAAACGGGTGCCCGGTACACCGTGCCACGTGCCTACCGCATCACAACCCACCCCTCGGGTCAGCACTGCGCACGGCCTCCAGCATACTACAAACACCAGAAACTACTTGCATCTCCTAGACAGAGGACAAGGGTGATTAAGAAGTCGAGCGGGGTCATATTTCAGGGCCCGATGCATGGTAGTAGCTATTTCATGGATCACAAACACAGAACTCAGTTCCTGAGGACGGCTTCAATGAGACAACCCACCATGTACTCCTACATGGCCTCTCACCGCTACCTTTACCAAATCATGTTCACACACTTAGGTCACACATAGTCGGACATGTTCACACACCTCTGATTCATCCCCGATGAATCAGACCTGACTCAACTATAAGCAGTAGCAGGCATGACAAACAAGCATGAATGAGTAGGCACAACAGGGCTCAAACAACTCCTATTCATGCTAGTGGGTTTCATCTATTTACTGTGGCAATGACAGGTCATGCAGAGGATAAAGGGGCTCAGCTACCGCAGCAAGTAACACATGAATCGTTGTTGTCCTAATGCAGTAAAAGAGAGCAGGAGCGAGAGAGTGGGATTGTATCGGAATGAACAAGGGGGTTTTGCTTGCCTGGCACTTCTGAAGATAGTATAGTTCTTCATCGGTGTCATCGAACTCATCGTCGGAACACGTCTATCGAGAGGGGGCAATTAACGGAAACTAAGAAAGAAAGACAATCAATGCGATGCACAATATGATGCATGCTCATGACCTGGCAATATGAGTGTGTTTGAACTAATGCAGCTAAAAAGAGAGTGGTTTGAGTCATTTTGAACCAAAGGTTCAATTCCAAACTCAAACTATGAATTCAAATAGTGCCTTATCATGTTTTTCACTAAACAGCAAGGTTAAGTTGCTTTATCATGCATGAAACCAGTACAGATGGATAGATTGGATTTTTCTGATCATTTTTCATATATAACTTATTTCATTTTGAGTTACAGTTGATTTTTTATGATTTTTAGAAGTTTCGGATATTTCTCAAATTTCCTGAATTAAAAATAAATTCAGAAAACGATTATTGCGTCAGCGTTGCGTCAGCAGGGTGTCATGCCTGTGTCATCCTGGCGTCAGTGTGACGTTAGTGGTCAACTAACCTGGTCTAGGTCAAACCTGACCAGTGGGGTGTGCACGTCAGTGTAACAGGGCAGGAGCAGAGGCTGACCAGTGGGGCCAGGTCAAAGGCCACGTCAGCGAGGTCCACGCTGACGCGTGGGGCCACTGTGATTAAATAAAAATAAACAAGAATAAACTGTTGTTAGTTAAGGGCGTAGGACCCATATGTAAGTGACTACTAGGGGTGGTGATTAGCGGGGTCATTAGTGCTAATCCGGGTTTGGCCGCAGTTAAGCCGCCGGCGACGACCGAGAGTGCGGAGTAAGTTGGAATCCGTCCTTCGGCGACCAAACCAATGGCGGAGCCCATCCACGAGTAGCTGGAGCTCGTGCGCGTCGGTAGTGCCCTCAACTTCGTCGGAGGTGGCCTAAAACGACGACGGTGATGGCAAGTGCGGCGGCCGGCGTTCGGGCGTCGAGCGAGTCGACGTTGCTGGGAGCGGCAGGAGCCGCCGGTGGTCGCAGTTGACTCCTGGGAACGTGCTGAGCACGATGGCACACTCGGTTGCGGTTCTAGGTGTCGGTGGCCACGGCGGCAACATGGCTGGGCGGCGGTGAGCTTCGGCTTCGGTCGAAACGGCGGCTACGGTGATCGAGAGGCATGGGGAGGAGGGGCAAACGACGGAGGAGCTCACAGCGGTTGCAACACGTGTCTCAGAGGGCTCGTAGGAGGCCATACGATGTCGGGGCGTTGTCGGCGATCTGGGGAGCCGAGGTTGAAGACGACGGCGTCGACAGCGTTCGGGGGCGCCCGGCGTTGAGTATCTCATCGAGGATGTCGAGGACAACACGCAGAAGCTCGGAGACTCGTCGGTGAGGCATGAGGTTGCCGGTGGCCGCGGTAACGGTGTGCGGCAGCGATGGCGTGTTCGGTGGGGCTGCGAAGAGGGAGCTAGAGGAGAGGGAGAGAGCTCCAGAGTGAGGGGAGAGGCAGAGGGGGTCGAGGCCGTTCCTGTGGAGCGGAGACAGGGCGAGGGGGAAGCAGGAGGTGGAAGCAGGAGGTGGAGCATCGGGCGCGCGCGCGTCGACACGCCTCTGCCTAGCGGCAGAGGTTGAAGACGGTGGGGCTCCTGGTGGGCTGGCCAACAGTGCCAGGCCAGTGGGCTGGGCCGGCCACTTGGGCCGCTAGGTGGGCTGCACAGGAAAGCCAGTAAGTCTCTCTCTCTTTTCTTTTTTGTTTCAGTTTTTCTATTTCTTTTATTTTGTTTTGAATTAGTAAAAATACTAATTCATTTTTAAAACTTCTAAAAGAAATTGTGGACACTATTTGGATTAAACCAAAAGCTCACAAATGATTCCAGAATATTTGGAGCATTTGGTATATTTATAGAATTCAAATGCCCCAATTCAAATACATTATATTTAATTAAAAAATCCAGGAATGACCTAGAAATATGTTCATTATTTTTGGCAGAATTTTTCACCTTTATCAGAAACCATGAACATTTTCAAAGGGATTTTTGGGTCATTTAAGATTATTTTAGGTTGAACCTAGTTGATTTGATTTGGTGCTAGGGTTTGAACAATCCCCATTTGAAGTTTCTAAGAAATTTAAACATGACGCACACATGAAGGGCTAGCCTAGTGCATACCAGAATTAGGGATGTGACAACTCACCCCCATAAACAAGAATTTCGTCCCGAGATTCAAGACGTGAGGTAAGAAGACAAAGGAGACTCTAAGAATCACAAACTTCATGATCCAACTATCTTCTCAAGGTTGTTGAGTTGTTGACTCAAATTGATCTTGACGTCTTTGCTTTCGAGATCTTCATCCAACACGAGGACAAAAGAGCGAAACATGTCTACATGGATGGATCATCTTAATGATCACAAGATCAACTCACGGGGTGAATCATTGAAACATCTCTTGAGCTGAGACACGAAGCATACATCTAGAGGGAGGGAGTGAAACAGATGACGGAGGTTCACTAGGTAGACAACAATTTCACACTTAGGAAGGTGGTGAATAGTTGTCAACACAGCGAGGAGGTGAATTGCCATGATACCATAATGAGACATATTAGAGGAGGTGACTCATAGGATCATCCCTTAAGTGGCAAAAAGAATTACCTTTGATTCAAAGATCTTTGAGACTCTTTATACCAACCTAAGGCAAATCTCGAGCGTTCGTTTGAAAGAGTCTGAAAGGATGACATACTCGGACCAGAATGGATGATGTGGATTACCTTGTTGAAGACAAAGCAATGGATGATTTTGATTATCGTCAGAGATGGATGGGACCCAAGGTAGGATGGCACAATGATGGTGCAAGCTGGGAACGGAATGCAAATGCTGGGAATGATTCTGGTAACTGAGGAGGAACCCCATCAGTAGAGAGTGAATCCACTGTTGAAAAATTATAGTATGGCTGAGGAAACTGGGAGCAATCCCTAGTGAGTGCCGATGATAACACCTATTGCTTGCGCGTGCTCTCAAGAACTTGAGCATTTCCATATTCATCAAGGTTTTACCAATATCCGTGTCAAGGATCCGGCAACACAACATACTACCATGATGAATGGTGATGATGATGCAGATGCAAAATAGGATAACACCTTCTCAGATTTCACCTTAGCGAGGCCAAGGAATCAGAAATCCGGATGATCGGTAGAGAGACATTTAGCACTCCACTTCTAATGTTCTCCTTGATGTACTAGCGTATCCCATTCATAGATATGGTTTGATATCTAGAACATCAAGTAAAGGTCGGACTTCGGAAGCACAAAAATCCATAAGGGACAACTAGGGAGTAAACCCTACAGGTTCCTTATGGGCGAGGTGGCCAATTTTCTCAATCAGGATACTATAATAATGGGTCTTCCGGCTGGGTGTGTTGGCCACGACATCCACTTACCGGTTTACAGAGAGACCAATATTATAACTCTTGGGACACGTTCCAACCAGCACATCTGCCTGAGATTCAGATCTGGTTGGTGTCAGAATATTCTAGACTCATCAAGTCTAGAAAGAAAAATGAAAGTTTGCAACACAAGTCGACAAGATGACGTTGCGAGATTCTCTGGGAATGAACTACGATAGCAAGCTCCAAAACATGAGCTAGTTCCGCTACAAACATGTGAACACATTGTCCCAGACAAACATGACCACATAGTAGTCTTACAATAAAACACTGTCGAGTTCTGGTTGGGAACCATCATCGAGGATAACGGAATCTTGTACAAATCCAACTGGTACCTTCAGGACTAGCACTTAGAACTTATTATCCTTGAACAAATAAATCAGTGGCTTGGTGTGCTAGGAATACATATAAAATGAAGATGATTAGTCTATCAGACCATAGAATACTTCACACGTGCATAACTGACTTGAGATGATTCCAGAGGAAGCAACATTGACTTTCTCGAATTCACAACGGCAACTAGCATCAGATGCACATGAACTGGAGAGAGTCACTTCTTACATCCGAGCATATGCTTCATGAGCGGGTCATGAAGATAATGCTTATAAAAGTTTCCAATACTAGATGGATGTTCAACACAGATCATGGAGAAGATAAAAATGTTGCTGATGGGCTCAACAACAATTCATCCAGGTTTCCATATAATTGGAGTGCCACAATTATGTGAACAAGGTGATAGCATTGGTCAGACCAAAAGAGTATAATGGTGTATGCTCGAGGAGTCAACCACAAGTAAGACAACATTACGAATATCGTTGGTTCTGATTTGACTTTACAATAGCCCATGCTCAAATCAAAGATTGTTTAAGAAAATAGATCCAACAACTGATCACAAGGACCAATCGATGAACATATCATCTTTCTTCAACATATACACACACAAATATATCCCTTAGGATGAACTAAGTTGGCAAGGTTTTATCTTCCAACTCTCCAAGTTGTTGTGTAGCTTAACCAACTAGCTCGGGGTATCCGACACAGATTCTTGGAGAAGGGGTGGTTCATAGAGAAACCAACTTGATCACGAGCTTAACATAGCGGTCAGGTGACAACCTGGTGATACTTTCAAGAAGACATTCGAAAAATCACGAACCATCGACATGTTACTAAGCTCGAGAACAATCTTGCTTTTCACGGCAAGATGATATGATCAACAGAGGGAGGGATTGACACAATCCTAACTCATTGATCGGAGGGTGCACCGGAAATAAGGACTAGGTAGCACGATCAATCTTAGAATGATGATTCCATAACCAACACACTAAGAATGAGATTTTCGTCCATTAACCACTAAGTAACATGGTTGCTAGGGGTATTGATTTCACACATCATGATCCACTTGTCGGCGTTCCGGTTACAATAACACGGGGACCGAGAAATGAAGAGTGATGGCGAGAAGTATCGCTGCATCAAGAATTCACAAGAGCTGGTGCAATTCTCATGAAAAACATAACATAAAGGGAGTAATACTCTAGGGTAGAACAGAACAAAAGCTGAGTTAGCAATTTGATCTGCGAAATACAACTGATTTGACCCAATCCTGGATATGGATGAGGTTCTGGAGTTTGTTTCTCCTAGTCATTCTAGAATAGAATGGCTTGATGGACCACAAGAGTAATAGGCATCGATAAACGAATGCACACATACTCTTGACTATCAATCGATAGACGGGGGTCAGAATATAACTAAGGAGGGACAACTCAAGGAACATATAACTTACTGAGTTGTGGATGCATAGATTAGTATGTCGAACCAGGTTCAATGGGTTTCTCATCGATAACCCATGCAGAGAAGGTAGATCTGGCAGAGTCACAACATAGAATCGAGAACTCGTCAAGAGCACTCTGGTTGTGATCTTCCGGTTCTACGAGGAAATGCTACCATAAACGGTTCATAGTATTTGGAAGAAGGAAATACCACAGACCTCGAGGACTGACACAAAGTTTACTCATAACCTAAGGGAGCTAGCAATTACTATCAACATGAAGTAAGTAGGGTGAATCTCGGGTTCAAAACCCAGAAATGGAATACCTACATGCTAAGTGGCATCATGGGATGCTTTCAAGAATGATGGCCAGAATCATCACACTGGGAACACAAAGCATGGCTAAATTACTAGGTGATACTCTAGACACCTAGGGTCATAATAATAGCTCCAACATAAATGCCAAGGCAATGAAGTACCTCAACACACTAGTTAGTATGGTTGATTTGGCACAAAGGAACTTCTAAATGGTAAGAAGGGGTTTACAAATGCATCAGACTGTTTAGAAACCTGGGATGACTCGGATAGCATAACGACTGTAATTGCTCAAAAAGATTGGGGACATGCTACAAAAATGGTGGCATAACCACTCAGAAGCACAATATCAAGGTTTCAAGGTCAATAGTTAACATACAGAAGTAGTATGAACTAAACTGAGGCTTGAATCCAACAATCCTATAAGTCTACGGATTAGTAACATGTGATCCTGATAGAAAGAAGAGAAAGCCAAGTTTCTTAACCCCATAGGAAAGATAACATGACTCGGATCAGAAGGGCATAAGGTATAAGGAGTAAAAAGATCCTTATGCTCCATCCCACAATCAATTCCCTTATATAACTAAAGAATTTCTACACTCAACTTCGACCAGTTTGGCTTGGTAATCCTATAGGTAGTCATGCTCTGATACCAAAACTGTCAGGACCCCAACTCAAAGCCACAACGATCTAGCATGTAACACCTCATATCAATTTGCGGCCTCATGCACGGTATTCCCACGGGTGTCGCCTTACCTTGCTCGGGACCGTTTGCCCCTTTTGGCACACGTACATGATAGTGTCGCTAGCATCCATATGACAAGGAGCCCGGGCTGACATGGCTAGTCGTAAACCCAAAGTGGCACTAACTTACACGGACAGGCATACATGACCCAGCAACGAATGTGTCGGTCATTAGCGAGTGAATCCGAGCTATAGCAACTAGCCTAGTAGGACTCCGGTAAACCGGGTTGTAGCAGGCTAACGGGACTCCGGTAGACACCGCGTGACATTTCCCCGAAGGGATAGACACAGGAACAAAGAAGGACACATGCTGGCCAGCCTAAGTGTTCTGGAGTAGTAGCAAGCTACCAAGGCTCAGTGGAAGCACTAGGAGATATTTCCCGGAAAGAGAGGCTACCAAGGATAAACAACTAGATAGTGAGATCCCACACATATCAAGCATTTCAATAACATACACACAATATGCTCAATATGTGCAAATACAACATGGCATCACAACATGACTCTACAACTCAAGTATTTTATTCAATAGGCTCCGAGGAGCGAGATATTACAAACATGGGTCTCTCGACCCAGCATTCAGAGCATACAAGTCAAAGCACATGCGGAAGCTTAACCTGTCTTAGTACAGACAACTACAAATGCAAAAGGCTGAGCAGCCTGACTAACTATCAGATCCTGCCGGGGGCACAAGATCGTAGCTGAGGTAACAAGCTAAATGTCGAAGTCCACATGAAACTACTAGCGAGACTGAAGTCTCTCTGCAAAAACATAAAATAGGCAAACGTGAGTACAAATGTACCCAGCAAGACTTACATCAGAACTAACTACATATGCATCATTATCAACAAAGGGGATGGTGGGGTTTAACTGCAACAACCCAGCTTTGACTCGGTGGTTATCCTGAATTACGATTGCAAGTAACTCTTTTGAGGTGGCGCACACGAGTCCACATATTCACCATATCAATACACCACTATGGATCTGCTCCCGTCTCCCTTCGAGAACACCATCCATTACACTCACGCTTATCTTGCGCATTTTAGAGTATCCACTTTCACTTATCTATGAACTGTTATAGGCAACCCAGAAGTCCTTT
Organism: Triticum dicoccoides; assembly: GCF_002162155.2. Lineage (NCBI taxonomy): Eukaryota > Viridiplantae > Streptophyta > Magnoliopsida > Poales > Poaceae > Triticum > Triticum dicoccoides. The sequence goes on along the minus strand of NC_041385.1, from coordinate 304,473,592 downwards.
ATCGCGAATACGGCTATTCGAATAGATGATGTTAACCCTGTAGGGGTGTACTTCTTCATACATGTTTCCACCACTTAGCGTCTACACACGACATGTGCTCGGCAGACTTCAAGCGAAAGCCGACGTGGGTGTAGACCACGACCTACCTAAACACTAAAGTCTCTAGTACAGGTTTATCGCCTATTCAGGTTCCATCCGCAGGGAGTCCGGCCGAAGTTTCCACATACGGCCCCGAACGATGTGTGCAGGGTTCCCGAGACACCAAACGGGCACCGGGTACACCGTGCCACATGCCTCCCGCATCACAGCCCACCCCTCAGGTCAGTGCTGCGCACGACGTCCAGCACACTACAAACAACAGAAACTAGTTGCAACTCCTGGACAGAGGACAAGGGTGATTAAGAAGTCGAGCGGGGTCATATTTTAGGGCCCAATGCATGGTAGTAGCTGTTTCATGGATCACAAACACAGAACTCAGTTCCTGAGGACGGCTTCAATGAGACAACCCACCATGTACTCCTACATGGCCTCTCACCACTACCTTTACCAAATCGTGTTCACACACTTAGCTCACACATAGTAGGACATGTTCACACACCTCTGATTCATCCCCGATGAATCAGACCTGACTCAACTCTAAGCAGTAGCAGGCATGACAAACAAGCATGAATGAGTAGGCACAACAGGGCTCAAACAACTCCTACTCATGCTAGTGGGTTTCGTCTATTTACTATGGCAATGACAGGTCATGCAGAGGATAAAGGGGTTCAGCTACCGCAGCAAGTAAACAGATGAATCGTTGTTGTCCTAATGCAGTAAAAGAGAGCAGGAGCGAGAGAGTGGGATTGTATCGGAATGAACAAGGTGATTTTGCTTGCCTGGCACTTCTGAAGATAGTATACTTCTTCATCGGTGTCATCTAACTCATCGTCGGAACACGTCTATCAAGAGGGGGCAATTATCGGCAACTGAGAAAGAAACACAATCAATGCAATGCACAATATGATGCATGCTCATGACCTGGCAATATGAGTGTGTTTGAACTAATGCAGCTACAAACAGAGTGGTTTGAGTCATTTTGAACCAAAGGTTCGATTCCAAACTCAAACTATGAATTCAAATAGTGCCTTATCATGTTTTGCACAAAACAGCAAGGTTAAGTTGCTTTATCATGCATAAAACCTGTACAGATGGATAGATTGGATTTTTCTGATCATTTTTCATATATAACTTATTTCATTTAGAGTTGTGGTTGATTTTTTTATGATTTTTAGAAGTTTTGGATATTTTTGAAATTTCCTGAATTAAAAATAAATTCAGAAAACGATTATTGCGTCAGCATTGTATTAACAGTGTGTCATGCCTACGTCATCCTGGCGTCAGTGTGACGTTAGTGGTCAACTGACCCGGTGTAGGTCAAACCTGACCAGTGGGGTCTGCACGTCAATGTAACAGGGCAGGAGCAGAGGCTCACCAGTGGGGCCAGGTCAAAGGCCACGTCAGCAAGGTCAACGCTGACGCGTGGGGCCACTGTGATTATATAAAACTAAACAGGAATAAACTGTTGTTAGTTAAGGGTGTAGGGCCCATATGTAAGTGACTAGTGGGGGTGGTGATTAGCGGGGTCATTAGTGCTAATCCGGGTTTGGCCAGAGTTAAGCCGCCGTCGACGACCGAGAGGGCGGAGGACGTCGGAATCCGTCCTCCGGCGACCAAACCAATGGTGGAGCCCATCGACGAGTAGCTGGAGCTCGCGCGTGTCGGGTGGTGCCATCAGCTTCGTCGGAGGTGGCCTAAAACGATGGCGGCGATGGCAAGTGCGGTGGCCTGCGTTCGGGCGTCGAGCGAGTCGATGTTGTAGGGAGCGGCAGGAGCCGCGGGTGGTCACGGTCGACTCCTGGGAACGTTCTGAGAATGGTGGCGTGCTCGGTTGAGGTTCTAGGTGTCAGTGGCCACGGCGGCAACATGGCTGGGCGGCGGAGAGCTTCGGCTTCGGTCGAAATGGCGGCTACGGTGATCGAGAGGCATGGGGAGGAGGGGCAAATGACGGAGGAGCTCTCAGCGGTTGCAGCACGCGTCTCAGAGGGCTCGTAGGAGGCCGGACGATTTTGGGGCGTTGCCGGCGATCTGGGGAGCTGAGGTTGAAGACGACGACATCGACAGCGTTCGGGGGTGCTCAGCATGACTATCTCATAGAGGAGATCGAGGACGACATGCAGAAGCTCAGAGACTCGTTGGTGAGGCGTGTGGTTGCCGGTGGCCGCAGTAACGATGTGCGGCAGCGACGGCGTGTTTGGTGGAGCTGCGGAGTGGGAGCTAGAGGATAGGGAGAGAGCTCCAGAGTGAGGGGAGAGGCAGAGGGGGTCGAGGCCGTTCCTTTGGAGCGGAGACAGGGCGAGGGGGAAGCAGGAGGTGGAAGCAAGAGGTGGAGCATCGGGCGCGCGCATGTCAACACGCCTCTGCTTATTGGCAGAGGTTGAAGATGGTGGGGCTCCTGGTGGGCTAGCCAACAGTGCGAGGCCAGTGGGCTGGGCTGGGCCGCCAGGTGGGCTGCGCAGGTAAGCCAGTAAGTCTCTCTCTCTCTTTTCTTTTTTGTTTCAGTTTTTCTATTTCTTTTATTCTGTTTTGAATTAGTAAAAATACTAATTCATTTTTAAAACTTCTGAGACAAATTGTGGACACTATTTGGATTAATCCAAAATCTCACAAATGATTCCAGAATATTTGGAGCATTTAGTATATTTATAGAATTCAAATGCCCCAATTCAAATACATTAAGATTTAGTTCAAAAATCCAGGAATGACCTAGAAATATGTTCATTGTTTTTGGTAGAGGTTTTCACCTTTATCAGAAACCATGAACATTTTCAAAGGGTATTTTGGGTCATTGAAGATTATTTTAGGTTGAACCTAGTTGATTTGATCTGGTGCTAGGGTTTGAACAATCCCCATTTCAAGTTTCTGAGAAATTTAAACATGATGCACACATGAAGGGCTAGCCTAGTGCATACCAGAATTAGGGTGTGACACTCGCGACCGTCCGCCGGCCGCGGGCGACCTGCGTTGCGTCAAGCAGCAACCTGGAGAGACCCTGCATAAGTATATCCAGTGCTTCAACAACATTTGCCTCAAGATTCCCATGGTTTCTGACGAGGCCATCATCTCCGCGTTCATCCACGAGGATCTAGCCATCCACGAGGATCTGTGCACCGCTCTGGAGATGTTCAACATGGTGAACAAATGTGCAAGGGCTAAGGAGGGACGCCTCTCCCTCCTCTCCCTCCCTGATGCTGATCCAGAAGACAAGAAGACCAAGACCAAGGACACGAAGTGCAAGGGGGCAGCCGTGCTTGCGGACGAGCCAGAGGCCAAGCGCGACTGCGACCACCCTGAGTCATCCAAGGGCAAGCGGCCGTTCTGCGCCTTCCACAACGTCTACAGCCACAATACTAGCGACTGCAAGGAGCTCAGGGTTCTCCGCGGCGGGCGCCTTGGTCAACTCCCCGAGCGCAACGATCGAGGCTATGGTCGCAAAGGTGGCCGAGGTGGAGGATGCTGGGATGGACGTGACCGCCGTCAGAAGTGGCACAACCAGCGTCGTGAGGACCGCTGGCAAGACTAGCCTCGCGAGGGCAACTGGAGGGCGCAGCCTCGTGAGGACCGCCCTCAGGGCAATGCAGCCTTGCCTCGTCTGCCTCCACCGCCAAGAAGGAACGAAGATCACCACCAGGACGAGGGGGCTGGAGGCTTCCAGGAGCCTCAGGCCATTGCCTGCATCTTAGGCGGCTCACAGACGCCGGCTTCCCATCGTATCTTCAAGCAGTTTGCGCGCGAGTTGAATGCAGCCCTCCCCAAGCTCGAAGCAACTCGCACTCTCAAGTGGTCCAAGTGCGCCATCACCTTCAACTCCTCAGACCGGCTCAAGTGCACGGCCACCGCTGTCGTGCTCCCCATGCTCTGCACCCCCGTCATCAGCAAGGTGACTGTCACCAAGACCCTCATCGATGGCGGAGCAAGGCTCAATGTTCTCTCCGTTCAAACATTCGATAGGCTCCAGGTGTCGTACTACCAGCTGCACCTCACCAAGCCATTCTCAGGAGTGACCGACGGATTGACACATCTAATCGGCCAAGTTCGTCTCCCTTTCACCTTCGGCGAGCACAACAACTACCGCACCGAGCTCATGGACTTCGACGTCGCCGACATCCGCCTGCCCTACAACGCCATCCTGGGGTACCCAGCACAAGCCAAGTTCATGGCGGCCACACACCACGCCTACAATATCCTCAAGATGCTAGGAAGTGGCGGCATCATCACGGTCGCCTGCCAAGAGAAGGATGTAGTGTGCTCCCTCGAGCGCGCCTTCCAAGCTGCAATAGTTGAGAACCCAGAAGACGAAGACGGCGCCCTCCCTCCTGAGGTCGCTCCCAAGATGAAGAAGCTGCAGCTAGGACAGGGGTCTCGTGATGGAGCATCACTCGAGGACGAAGCACTGAGCTCGTGTCTCTGGACGCAGCACCTTCACCCATTGCATAGGAAGCCGCGCCCGGCGCTCCCCTCAGGCTGGGCTCGAGGGCTCTCATTTGGAGGGCCTCAGATCTAGCAAATGTCGCAAGGGAGGCGCTCGGGCACCATGTGGAGGCGCTCTTCAGAGCACGCTTCCCAGGAGAAGGCAGCAGGTGTGAGGCACCTGGCGTTCAGGAGTTCATCAGCGAGGGAATCGAGGAGATTCAAGAAGGAAGGGTTCTGCAGGGCGATCATTGCCTGCCGCGTGGCGCAGCTCACTGCCCTGGAGAGGGTAAGGAGTTTCGTGTCTGCATGGACATCCCCGGGCTCAACAGGGCCGCGTCTCGGCAACTCATGTGGTCTTCTCCTGTCGGCCAATGTGAGGGTCCTCCTCACACTTACGTGTGCATGCCTTTTGGCCTGGTGGGCGCGGCTGAGGTGTTCCAGCGCTGCATGCGGTATGCTCAGACGGCTAGCAAGCCAAGGCACCAGGTGATCCTGGCGGAGATGGAGGAGCACCTTCAGGAGCCTTCCGGTCCCTCCGAGCCTCCTGAGGCTCGGTACCGGAGCAACTCATGAGGAACGGCTACAGCGGTGCGCGTTTTTTTGGCTACATCAACAACTCTTCAGCAGCGGTAACATGTGACATCTCTCTAGTTCATTTAGTTTGGGGCATCCCTCGGGCTGCATCATCCCCAGGCCATGTGGGTCTGTCCCTATGGCATGTATCCCTCCCGCACTTATCACAGCCAATTACAATCCTTTGCAAGATATTTTTGAATTATTGACTGCCTGACCGACGCTTCATCACTAAGAGCGTCTCGCGCCCTTGCAAGCCCTCCCACGACCGCCTCATGATTAAGGACTGGCACGGCTTCTGTGCTCGGGTCCGTCCCTGCAGCATCCCTAAACACAGGTAGCTGAGCTCTGGCTCACGGGCCAGTCCCCGTGTATGTCACCTCCCATGGCGCTTGGTGCCTTGTTCTCGCATGAGCTAATCATGGGTGGATGAGTGAGGGCGCGCGACCTGGTGCCTCGTGGCCACGGGAACCGCGCGCCGGTTGTTTTTCTTCAGGATATTTGCATGAGAAGACTGGGCACGGCGTCTGTGCTCGGGCCCGTCCCTGCAGCATCGATAAATCCGGCGGCTGAGCTCTGTCTGGCGGGCCGGTACCGTTCACGTCACCTCCTGGGGTCATTGGTGTCTAGGCTTCTCATGCAATAACCTCAGGAAACTCATTCGGTGCATGCTACCTAACCATCTCGCAGGACCTATTCAAGCGTCTCCAATCAAGACCAGGCACAACCCGCCTTGAGGTAGGGCCTCGGGAGTCGTGCGCTGGCTCCAGGGTGCCCATATACACCTCCAGCCTTGTCGTGCAAGCCACATGTCAGGGCGGGGCTATACACGCCCCGGGGGCTCTCCTCAGAGGGAGCCCCCTCCCACGCACCAGTGGATGCACCATGCTCCGCGCTTGCCGTCGACACTGCCGAGGAGCGGCAATGCATGTGCAAGAGCTGAAGCGCTATGCTCTGTGCTGGTGATAAACATCTGGGGATCGCCTCACGGCCTCATTAACCTCAGCGAGCCTCCAGGCCTGGTCTTCGCACACCCCTCCCAAGCTAGAGCTCGGCAAGGAAAAGGTACGATGGTCTGTTCGTACGTCAAGGGGGACTCCTGAGCATCGCGTCTCAGGAGCCTAACTGGTCACGTAGCCCCTCACCTCTTGGGCTCGTCCTGGTGATCCGGATGACTCAACGATGGCTGAGGCATGCGCGGGGCCGGGCCCTGCCGACGCAGAACACGAAGGCTTGCCCTGCATCTTTTCCTAAGTTGTTCGCATGTCAAGGAGGACTCCTCAGCATCGCGACTCAGGATCCTAACTGGTCACGTAGCCCCTCACCCCTTGGGCTCGTCCTGGTGATCCGGACGACCCAACGGTGGCTGAGGTACGCGTGGGGTCGGGCTCTGCTGATGTAGAACAACAAACCAAACAGAAAAGCTGAAGGACCATAATCTAATTATTACAAGACATATTGTTCCAAACAAATAGTTTTAAATGCCTTCCCGAGGCATGTTGCATGATGCAGGATAAACAAGCAACAACAAGATCGCCGGACCACCTCTTCAGACTTGGGTGTCACCATTGCCCGCCAGCAGAGCCCCATCGCTAGGCGAGTCACCCATTCTACCAGCTTCAGTTGGAGGATCAACGACCAGGTACTTGCTCAGCATGGCGTCCACAAAGCTCTTCACGATGGCAGCAGCAGCATCCTGGGAGTCGGCGTCTACCGCAGTAAGGAAGGAGGAGAGGTTGAAGCTGGCATCCTGGAGATAAAGATGGCTGCAGACGCACGTCACAGCCGAGGAAGAAAGTGAGCGCGCCTCGCTTTCCACCAAGGATGCAAACCCGTCGATAGCATATTCGAGCACCGCCATGACTTCAGGAAGTAGAGCGGCAGGGCTCTCCCTCAGGGTTATCACCACTGCCTTTCTCGAGGGATCATCTCCAAAGAGCGCCTTCTGGGCCTTGTGGAAACGTTCCTCGAGGGAGGAAAGGGTGTCGCGCTCCAAGGCGGCCACCTACTTGGCCTCGGCCAGGGCCGCTTGACCTGCGTCCGCCTCCTCCTTCAGCTTCGTCAGGTGGTCACGCTCTTCAGCCTGCTCCAAGGTCGTCTTCTTTACCTCAGTGTCTTGGTTGGCGACGGCAGCTTCCTAGGCCTTCAGCTTCTCCTCGCGCTCCTGGAGTTGGCTGGCCTGGGCAGTCAGCTGGTCCTGGAGAGCCTTCAGATCAGCCTCCGCCGCACGGCACTGGCCCTCCGCTTCCATGGCTCCTGCCGCGCCAGGTCGTGCGCCGTGGCGGCCACCAAAAGCGCCTTCTGGGCTTCCTCCACGGAACCCCAGGCCGCGCGAATAGACGCATCAGCCTTGATCCAACTAGAGATCATCTCTAGGCGTCCCTGCGTCGAACAATGATCCGGGCCCTGAAGTTCACCCTAGAGGAGGTCCAGTGCCGCCCTTGCCTCTGCCAGGGTCCCGGAGGGAGCAGGAGCACCATGACTCGGCCACGCAATGGGCAAGGGAGGAGACACCCTCGGTGCCAAGGCAGAAGAAACCTCAGGCTCAGGAAGGACCAGCAGCCGTGGCAAGGCTGGGTGTCGGAGGAGTCAAGCCTGCCGAGGTAACCGGCACCTCCCGAGGACGGGCATCCACGTCCTGTGGAGATGGCATCACCTCTGGGGCTGCAGGGGCAGCGGCACTGTTCTTCACCAGGGCCGTGGTGACCGCTTCGTTACTTGAGGCCGCGGCAACCTCCATACCATCCTTCTGGTTCTTCGATGGTTGCTGCCTAACAACGGGAGAAGACGCTCAGTACCAATTCAAGAACCAACAAGCAAGGTTAATGGAGAGACTTACTCGTTGACGAAGGCGTAGCGCCTCTTCATGCTCAGCAGCGGGCGCTGGGGCGAAGCAGCTGGCGTGGAGCTCTTAAGAGCAGGAGAGCTTGCGCTTGGCTCCGCCCGGGACGGCGTCTGTGAAGATGGGCTGCTGCCCAAAGGAGTCAACGCAGTCCTGCCTTTATTCATGGCCACTCGCTTGGGCTGCTTCAAGGAGGCCACCCCAGACCTCGTGGTGACTCCTGGAGGGCGCGACACCTCCACCACCGGGGGCTCGTCATCATCATCATCGTCAAGAAGGTCGCGCAGGAGCTCCCATTGCTCCGGGGCAGAAGATTCTTCCACAACCTCATCCTCGGTGGCCTTGGAGGATTGGCCGTCGGAGGACAGGTGCACCAGAGTAGTAGGCGGCAAGGAAGACCCCAGCCGGATGAACCCGAGCTCGTTGAAGACAGGCATGGCCGTGACAACCTCCTTGGTGTCTTCACGGTAGTACAGCGGAAGACAGCATTCCGGAGGGTCGCTAGGGTCCTTCCCCGTTAGGTAGAGAAACACTTTGTTTAGCTCCTCCTCGGGAAGGGGATCCTGGCGCAGGCGAATTTTGTCGTCATCACCACCAAGCTTCCACAGCTGTCGGGGGCGGTACTAAAGCGGCGTGATGGGCCACTTCAAGAACTCCCTGATGAGCATGCCCCCTTCAGCTTCATTCTCTTCAGCTCCTTATCCATCTTCTTCACGAACGGCGTAAGGAAGGGTCGGTGATCTTCTCATAACGCCACCACTTTTCGGTGACGGAGAATGCGGTTGGCAGCTTCAGGAAGCTCTAGGAGCTCTTGGACTCCATCAAAACCCACCTCTTCACGGCATCCTCCACCTTCTTCCCGGTGCGGGAGATTGCGTTACCACCTCGTGCCGCAACGAATCCGATGCACCCAACCGGATTGTTGCCGGTCTTGCGGAGGTCGAAGAAATGGCAGAACAGGGTAACGGAGGGCATCACCCCCATGAATGCCTCACAGTAGAAGGCGAAAAGGGATAGAAGGAGGATGGAGTTGGCATGGATGTGGAGCGCGTGAAGACCAAAATGGTGAAGGATGGCGAAGAAGAAGGGAGAGAATGGAGGTACCAGCCCCGAGAAGACGTTGTGCATGAAGAAGGGGAAGAAGTTGCTGCCCTCGGGCTCAGGTGCAGCGGTGGCGACCCGGAGCGCGGTCTTCTCCACTCATTATCGTTGCTCGCCATCAGGAGGAGCATGGTCTGGAGCTTCTCCCTAGTCACGCAGGGCGCCAGTAGCCCTGGCTCATCCCAGGCGGAGCCGGCGGCTAGGGCAGGAGCCGCAGTCCTCTCGGTGGCCATCAAGCAGAAGATTTGGGGATAAATCGACAGATCTAGCGAGTTCTTCTGCTGCGGGGAGAAAGGGATCTGGAGCAAGACGAAGAAGGAGCAATGAAATCCTGGCGGCAGGCGGCACCCCTTTTTGTCAGACTGAAGCAGTTGCCGAGGCAGTGTATGAAACAGAGTCGCCCACGTCCAATCAATCGCCACACGTCATCAAGGCCGCAGGCAGTTGGGGCCTGCGGCGCTCCGCACTTACCCTTTGGCTTCGCCTGCAAGCCAAGCCCGAGCGCTCCCTTGGCCCGGGGGCTACTGTCGGCGTCCTGGACTTGGGGGTATCCAGTCCTGCCTGCCTGTGGCCCACCACGTGGCTTCATCGACGGCCTAGTATGGCCCAGCTTCAACACCAACACCACAAGACCCTCGCAAGGGGCCAAGCCTCGCGAGGCGGACGACGCCAAGACCCCCGAAGGAAGTGTCCTCCTCAGGAGGGCTCCTGAGGGGCGGAGAGTTCTATGCAGCTACCTCATGAGGCTCAGCTGACGTGAGCCATGACGACCAAGGCCAGACGTGCGCCAGGTGGGCGCAGTGCGCAGGTTTCCTCGGAGGCAAGCCATAGGCGTGGAGTCCCGACGAATCAACCAAAGGTTTCCATTTCAGTGCAACGAGACCAAGACCGCCAGGACGGCAGGAAGGAGGTCATCACCGAGCCCACCGCAGCGTCATGACCAGAGGCTTTTCGTAGGCGAAGACTACTTTTGTCAGGATAGACTATACTACTTGTCCCCTTTCAAATCCCGCCGTTGTGTAATCCCTTCCCGCTCATATTAGGGAAAAGGACCAAGGCCAATATAGATAGGACTAGCCACCACCATAGAATGGAATCGAAATCAGAACAAGTAGAGCACCACACCAGCTCAAGAACACCTCACCTCCTGAGGCTTGTTCATCCATTGTACTAGTTCATCTATAGCCCCTTGAGGCAATCCACCACCCCACACTGGATTAGGGTATTACACCACAACGATGGACCGAACTAGTATAAATCTCTGTGTATTTGTGTCTCTCTGAGCTCGACGCGCTAGGCTTAGGAGGATCGCAAGTAGGCATGCTGGACAGGTTGAGATCTCCGCATGCACCCCAGAGTTCGAACCTCTCAAGGGTCCCTGGATCCCTAAATCTAATAGATCCTTTAAGTCCTTGTAGCTTTCTACGACTTGGGATTTACTCGTTGTTGATCGACACATTCGTTGTTGGGTCATGTTTGCCTGTCCCTGTAAGTTAGTGCCATTTTGGGTTCACGACTAGCCATGTCAGCCCAGGTTCCTTGTCATATGGATGCTAGCGACACTATCATATACGTGAGCCAAAAGGCGCAAATGGTATCGGGCCTGGTAAGGCGACACCCGTGGGAATACCGTGCGTGAGGCTGCAAAGTGATATGAGGTGTTACATGCTAGATCGGTGTGGCATTGGATCGGGGTCCTGACAGTGTTGGCATGAAAGTCGGACTGCTTGTAGGTTCTTCAAGACAAACTGGTCGATGTCGAGTCTAGAAATGCTCTAGTTATATGTAGGGGAATTGATTATGGGATGGAACATAAGGCTCTTTTTACTCCTTCACATCATGGCATTCTGATCTGAGTTAGTCCATCTTTCCACGAGGGTTAAGGACTAGGATATTTTCTCTCTATCAGGTTCACATGTTACTAATCCGTAGTAACTTATAGGATTGATGGTTACAAGCCCTAGTTCAGTTCTACTACTTCAGTATGTTGTTAATTGGACCCAGAACATTGATATGATGTTATTCAGTGTCTATGCAATCTTTTGCAAAGTGTCTCAAAATCCTTTTTGAGCATTTACAGCCATTATGTTGTCCAATTTCTGCTAGAAATGTTAATGCCTTTGCATTATTTGGTGTTTCAGATGTCTTCTCGCACTACTCACCGGGTGGTACGACTAACCCGGTGCATTGACGTGCCCGAGCACACGGCCATGTTAGTCCGAGTGTTGACTAAGACAGGCTACAGATGGTATCCTGAATATACCGTCGAAGAGCAGTTTTGCGACTTCAATCAGAGTCAGTTTATCTGCACCGTGAGGATCTTCCCATCTTATCCCGGAGCTACTGAGCCTCTGCGCTGGTCCTATGGGCTTGGTATCACCATGGAGATGTCCGTGCAGGATGCTGCCTACTCTATGATCTCCATCATTCGAGTCGGCTATGCATCACTTCAGGATACCGAGTTCCGCTATCTGCCGGCGGCACACACTGGCCAAGAGGGCTATTACACTGGGCTATATGCCGTGCTTCTCACGAGGATCCACAACTCCGCACCACCACTGAAATGTTGGAGAGAGACCGAGAGAACCGTGCCTTACACATGGAGTTGTACAACACCCGCCAGGACCACTTGGCTACCCTGACACAGCTCGCACCAGCCGTGCAGACCGGTTACTTGGATATGCAGGATTTGTACCCCGTCTGCACACGTCTTCCAGCTTGCATGGATTATCCAGTTGTTGGGGGTATCACACCTCCACATGGGCGCCGTCTTCCACCCTTTGTCAGGCTGAGGCCTCATCCGAGTCCATATGGTCCACATGCCCGACGTGATCGTGAGCTTCCAGGCTATGCGGGGGATCTCTATGAGGACTACTATGGATCGAGAGATGACTGAGCTGGATCACAACATTAGTATTATGTAGTAGTTGTATTTCCACAGTCCTGCGCGTCTTGTGGAATGTGACTTAGTGTGTACTAATTCCAGAGGTGTAGAAAAATAATGTATAGGATCTTGGGATGCCTCCGATGAGATGTAATCTTCCTTTCACCGTAGCTGCACTTCCGTTTGGTGTTGTACTAAACCTTGTATGGTGTTTATGACCGATGGTATAAATATGGCAGTTTCTATATTACCATGTCGTACGGATGAAAATCTTGCACTCCAAGTCATCCATTACATTCTGCACTTCGATGCCATAATTTTGTCATCCTTGTCTAAACCGTTGTTTTTTCCTAGGATGGTCAACACCCGAAACAACCTTGCTGCCCCGGAGCAGGATGAAGGCAGTGAGGCTAGAGATGCGAATCTGCCTCAACCTCCTTCTTTGCCGGAGGTCATGCTAGAGGCCGAAAGGAACAAATGTGAGACCAACCGTTTGCTGGAACGCATTGAGAAGAACACAACACTACACCAGAGAATGACTTGGTGTCTCTCAGTGACTTCATCAAGTTGCACCCACCCACCTTCCATCATTCTGTCGAGCCCCTTGTCAGTGTCAAAACCGGCGGATCTTGGGTAGGGGGTCCCGGTCTGTCCGTCTGAGGCTAATGGTAACAGGAGGCAAGGGACACGATGTTTTACCCAGGTTCGGGCCCTCTCGATGGAGGTAAAACCCTACTTCCTGCTTGATTGATCTTGATGATATGAGTATTACAAGAGTTGATCTACAACGAGATCGTAGAGGCTAAACCCTAGAAGCTAGCCTATGATGATTATGATTGTTCCTCTAAGGACTAAACCCTCCAGTTACAAAGAAGGAAATCTAATATCCGGATCGCCAAGCTTGTCTTCCACGCATAGGAGAGTCCCATCCGGACACGGGACGAAGTCTTGAGTCTTGCATCTTCACGGTCCAACAGTCCGGCCAAAGTATATTGTCCGGCTATCCGAATACCCCCTAATCCCGGACTCCCTCAGTAGCCCCTGAACCAGCCTTCTATGACAATGAGTCAGGCGTGTAGATTGTGTTCAACATTGCAAGGCGGGTTCCATCTCCGAATACACCAAAGTAATTACGAACACTAAAATTGTGTCCGGATCTGCAAGACGATCTTCACATGCCATCATGGGGAGAACGATATTCCACAAATATAATCTGCTGACATCTTTAGATAACATGACATAGGACCATGGTCGAGTCATTATTGAACCGTCTCTCCACAACCAACCACCGTACATATTGCGAGGCAGTTTCGGGCATGTCTCGTCGAAGCAGAGATCATCTTCCCCTTATCGCGGGGCTTTCATTAATACGGGCACAGTAGCCCAATCGCACCGTCAATCGCGGCGAGTGGGGAATGAGCGGGTTCCACTAGGCAAGTGGGGAGGCGCAAAAGCTTTTATTGCCTCTATAAAGAGATAAGGTCTCTTCCTCTTTACCCACGCCTTTCCCTTCCACTCGTCCATTCCCCTTTGCTCGAGCCCTAGCGCCCAAGCACTCGTCTTCTCCACCGAAGAGAGGTTCTCCGAAGATGTCTGGATCCAGAGAAGGAGCCAAATGGATGGCCTCTACCGTCTGGGAGAAGGATATCAAAAAGCTCCGAGAGGCCGGGTACCTGGCCAAGAAAATCGGCCACCGTCTCCCGTCGGCGGGACAGGTCGTCCCCACTCCGGAGCCCCACGAGAGTGTCGTGTTTCTTCCTCATTTTGTCCGTGGGCTTGGGTTTCCCCTCCACCCATTTGTTTGCAGCATCATGTATTATTACGGGATTGATTTTCATGATCTGTCCACTAATTCCTTCCTCAATATCTCGACGTTTATCGTCGTGTGTGAGGCCTTCCTCCGCATTTTGCCCCACTTCGGCTTATGGCTGAAGATCTTCAATGTGAAGCCCAAGGTGGTTAACGGCGAGCACGCTGAGTGCAGCGGCGCCATGGTGAGAAAGATGCCCAAGGTCACTTGGCCGACGGGCACCTTCAATGATTCCGTCAAGGAGTGGCAGCAGCAGTGGTTCTATATCACTGAGCCGCGCGGTAAAAAGTGGTCCACTGCTCCTGAATTGAGATCCGGAGCCCCGCTGCAGCTCACGTCCTGGCCCAAGAAAGGCCTGAACTGGTCCTCATCCGATGAGCTATGGTGCTCCAAACACCCCCCCAGAGCATGGATGACAAGGATGTCAAACTCGTCAATGTATTCCAGGTGATGTTAGTTCGCCTGGTTCTCCCTTGCCAGCACCGAGCCTGTAGTTTGTGGGAATATGACCCAGCCGAGCACCAGACCCTATGGGAGCTCTACGGCTCCTCGCATAAGGACATCTGGAAGGTGCTCTTCAAGTCTGGCAAACCGTGGCCGTGCTCCGCCGAAGACCGCGGGTATCAACTGTCCCGCTCTGCAAGTCCGGTAAGTAATTGCTATATTCTGTCTATCCATGTTTTGCTGGCATATCCCGAGGGAGACACTTTTATCATGCTTTCTACAATAATCCCAGGAATGGACGAAGAAGGTGGGGCAGATACAATGTCCGGCCCCGCTGTCGGAGGAACCGGCGGGACCTCTTCTGACAAAGATGCTGGTCCTAGCGCCTTACGAGGCGCCGAAGAAAGAGGCCTCCAAGAAGGTCGAGAAGACCCGGATGTCCTCCATCGCCGCGACGCTTCAGACACAAAATCCAAAACTCTAGCACCCATCCCTCCTCCGAAGACGAAGAGGAGGAGGAAGAAGACGAGTCCTCCACGGGGGGACGGAAGAAAAGGACGGCTTCCTCATCCCTGGAGGCCGAATCGCCAAAGAGGGGGAATTCCTGGAGGCGTCGACCACGGCTCCAATAGCAGCCCGGAGTGGGATCCCAGGGCCCATCCCCTCGTAAAGTCGTGAGTACATGAAATCCGAACACGCATACACACCCGGGGTTATTAGGATGTGGTAGTTTAACTATCGCCATAGTTTGTGCAGCCCCGCGAGGTCCCACGCCGGACAGTCCTCGTCGGAGGATTCGCTGAGCTCAGATGCCTTGGAGAGCTAGATGCCTCCAGAGACTCCTTCCCTGAAGCCTAGGCGTGATACCAAGGTGTCGTCTCAGTGGGACCCGGACCAGGGAGGGCATATCTCTGGGGCCGGATACACGGGAGCAGCGGTTCCCATGATCATCGATGGCGAGGGCGATCTTAGATTCGGCCCGCTGCCGGACACGGTCTTGGAGACCTTTAAAGCTCCAGGATCGGGCGAGCAGCCCCCCTCGACGGAGGGAGGCAAGCCCGCTCCGCCAGCAACCTCTGTCCAAGCAGAGTTGTCGGGCGGCCTACCGATAGCGCTAAAGAGTGTGTCCATTGTTGATGAACATTGCGCCCTCATGGGTGCGGTGATTGAAAAGTTTCAGTCCGCTGAGAGCGTACTGAATGAATCCTGCCTTAGCCTTGTAAAAGGCTTTGAGGTATGTTTTTAGAAACCTTTGAAGATTGTCATAGTATGAGTGGTAGCCCTTGATGCACTGTCCGGTGAAAGAGAGAGCGGGACAGGGGATCAAATTTCTGCTTCACAGGAGACTCAGTTAATGACATATTTCCCTTTGTTTGAAAACAGGCGTCTGTAACGACGACAACCTCTCATAGTGCGGAGGTGTCCAGACTAAAGCAGAGTCTGGAAGGGGCCTAAGAAGAACTTGGCTGCGTGAAGAAGCTGTTGGAGGACAAGCAAGGTATGTCTAAATCTTTTGCTAAGTTGAGCACGAACGAGTAGTTGTGCCTGATGAAAATATTTGTATTGTATGCTCTAGGAGCGAGTGCCGAAATTGAGGCACTGAAGAAGGCTATGGCCGAAGCCGACAAGAAGGCCGCCATAGAGCAGGCTCTTCGCGAGAAGCACGAGGCTAGGGTTATTGAAGCTGAGCGGGAGCTCTAGGAGGCCGTGAAGAAAGGCGAGACCTTGGAGCAGAGTCTAGCAGGGAAAGAATCGGAACTCGCCCAAGCTCTCCAGGCCGCAGACGATGCTTGGGAAGAAGCCCGAGGTGCTCTGAAGGACATTCAGGAGGCACAGAGGGTTGCGGCTGGTAAGGCTTTTTGCACTAAAAGCAATTTTTACATAGTAATGGGAGGAACTCTAAGTGACAAACTGAATTCTTGTTTCTCCAGGGGCGTTTGCAGACCTACCGTGCAGCATATCTGATGCTGCCCAATTCTACTGAGCTGAGGAGAAGAAGTCTACAGAGAAGCATTTCTGGTCGCAGTATTTGGTGCCGAATTATCCGGTGCCCTTTATCAATCAGCTGAAGCACCTGGTTGAACTGCACCAGGCGGCCAAACTAGCCACGAAGGACTTAGTTGTCCAGTTGTGGCCCCTGGAGCCAATTCCAAGCAGTTACTTCGGACTTGTGAAGCGGTTGTTCGTGCTTGCCCTTGGCTCGAAGTCATTAAGCGATTGGTCTGTATAGAGGGTGCACACATGGTGTTTTCCCATGCGAAGGTGCACTGGGGGAAGCTTGATGCTGAAAACCTGATGACTGAGGGACCACCGAAGGGTAAGGAGCATCGCAAGCCTGAATTATACTATGAAGGTGTCATGAAAGGAGCCCGCCTAGTGGCAGATCAGTGTACCAAAGACACTATATTTCCCTGAAGGCAGTCATGTTGTCCTTTGTAATGCGGTATACTGGCACTGTTATTGTTCATTGCCTGTTATATGAACGTTTTTTCTTCCTGTGCGGCCGTTTAGTGTATATAAATCCTGAGAGTTGGCCAGTCGTCGGCTTCTGCCCCCACGTAGGAAGCACGGGGGTGTTCGGGACGTACCTGAACACTCTTTATCCCATTTTTGGGTCCTTAAAGGAGGTGTTCATCACCGCGAACTAGGCAATCACACTATAGGGCTTTATCACTCTCACTTAGCCATAGGAATTCGAGTATGGTAGGCGCAGCCCCTGGTGTTCGGAAGACCGTACAAGGGGCTCTAACGGCGCCTGATCGGAAGACCGATGTGTCACACTTTGCATTTGTTATGGCATTATGCGGAATAAATCTTTAAATATTTTACAACCTCTAGAACAGCTGACCAGCTCTCTCTGTATCATGACAATCAGTTTTCGGCTTTCTCTACTGAGGTGCTCGTCTGGAAGAACCGGGACACAATCACAGTAGTTCTCCCAGCGCTACCTTAGCCCATGGAGCGGAACGTCAGGTACCAAAACATGGGAGCCGGGCAAACCCAACTAATGACCCAAGACATGATTCGGAGCTGATGCATATAGTGCTATAAGTTTGGGGTGCCGAGCGACCGAGAAGGTGGTCGGACTTTGTTGCCATATTGTGAGTATTATGAAGCCCCTGGCAGAATGGGGCATGACACTATGTGCGGGTGCCGCTATGACGAAAAAAGCATTAGTGAGGAACGACGTCCGGTAAGTGTTATTTTAAATCTACGTATTGTAGTAGCGTGACATGTCTATGCGTATGAAAAGGGGTGTGCTGGCAGAACCTGTTGTGGCCGGACTGGAGGAGGTTGTGTGCGGATCCAAAATGTATCCGAGATGTCTCCTTGGGGGGTACTTATGTGTTCCCGCCTTGTGCGTCCGAGCTGATGCAATGTCGCCAGTCCTGTTCTGCGCAAAAGTCAGTCTGTAAAGACAAATGCTTAGAGGCAGTTGCATGTCATATGGTGGTTGAACCGCGGGTGCCTGATCGGAGCCTAGTCAAGCCAGGTTATCATGCCGTAAAGTAGCTCGGACTCCTCTGTTGGTGTCCGGGTGGTTGGCTGCTGAATGGAAGTTCGATAAACAGGCACAACTCGCTATCTCGGCGGCGGTATTATTTCCACTCCTAGGGTGGAGTTCGGCCTTGCCCTTAATTGTGACCATGTCACGTGGGTTTGGCCTGATATTGTACCGCGTTGAGTCTAGCCAACGCGGTTCGTCCCAATAGTATATGGTAGTTAATGTATAAGGGGATAATGTCGAAGAATTATTCTTCGGCATGGTGTTTGTTTGGTGATCCGAAGACAACCTTCAGGGTGGTGGGCCTATAAAACTTGGCCTTTGCACCTCGGACGACATCTTTTAGAAGATGTTATTGATGGGTTTGATCCTCAAGCGGTCAATACCTATCTCGCAAATTTTTTCCTGGCGCAGCGAATTTGGGCTGTTGTTTATGCCCATAGGGGCTCGTGTGAGATTGAACCCATAAACTATTGGGTCGATGGTAGGTGCAATTAAATTGCTATGGCTGATATTGTCTGGACAGTCTATGCGATCGGAGATGATCGGTCATATTTTGTACTGCCAAGGATCTACCTTTGACCTTGCCATGTTTGGTGGTCAGGGCTTCTCGTTGTTTGAGACCACCTTTCATTGTTTCCAGCGCACGGTCAGCCGTTTTGTTTTAAGGATCCGGCGTTCTCTATTGGTATGCTTGGCTGCCATTCTAAGGGTACCATGAATTTGACATGGTTGGTTGAGTACCGAATGGGCCTGAGCTGTTCTTTTTCTGCTGACCGGACTTGGGGCCGCGGAATTCGGCACCAACTCCCTTGTCTTGGTCGTCATCATTATTTTTGTGATGCTTATGTCTGTTGCTTCGAGGTTTATGGATGCTGCCTTGCGTTTCCTGCGTATTGCCCCGGACCGTGGTGTATTGGCGTCGGGGTGTCGGCTTTAGGACCTCCTTCTCAGGTTGAGGTAGCGAATTGTGCTTAGTGTACCCCTTGGTGGGACGGTCAAGTCCGTATTCATCAGTTGCCAGGACCTTGGTCCATCTGTGTGTGAGCAAATCTTGGTCAGTTTTGAGCTGCTGTTGCTTGTTATTCAGGCTTTTCGCCGTGGCCATAAGCCGTCTCTTCAAGCGAACTTGCTCTCCGGGATCCTCAGGCACGCCGAATTCATCGTCGCCGAGGCTTACCTCATCTTCGGAGGGGGGCATGTAGTTGTCCTCCTCCAAGTATCCGTCTGTCGCCTGTCCAGCCTACTCAAAGGCAGGCTGATCGGGATTGTATTCTTCTTCGACACCACCCGGATTGTTTTCGTCTCCTGTGCTGGTATTTCCATGGCGGGGCTTGGAGCGGTGCTGATGACGCCCATGCTTTGCTTTCTTCCTTGAGGGGTTATCCTCCATTGCCTCATCGCCATTGGTTTCTTTCGGAGTGTCCACCATATATATATCATATGAGGAGGTGGTTGTCCAGCGCCCCATGGACGGTGGATCCTGTTCTTCTTCTGCATCGTCGTCCACACCGTCGATGTCTTCGGAGTTGAAGTCAAGCACGTCGGTCAAATCATCGACCGTGGCAATGAAGTGGGTGGTGGGTGGGCAACGAATTCCCTCGTCGCCTAATTCCCACTCGAGCCGGACATAGTTCGGCCAAGAGTCTCCTGACAAAGAGAGGGATTTTAATGAGTTCAGCATGTCGCCAAAGGGCAAGTGCTGGAAGATATCCGCAGCGGTGAACTCCATTACTGGAGCCCAACCAGATTCGGCAGGCTCGGGGGTGCGCGTACTGGAACCTATAGCCGGACACGAGTCTGGGGGTCCGGAGTCACAGGCTTCCTTGGAGGTGGAGTCTGTGCTCGGCTCCACCGCCGATGAGTGTGTGGCCTCCGGGGTAGGGTCCATCCACCCGTCCTCTGACGACGCGATCTGCCCCGGATTAAGGTTCGGAGCTCCTGCTTGTGCGATATCCCGAGTATTGTCCGACAGCAGGTCTAAGCCGTGCTCGTCGTGACTGTTCGGCACTCCTGGCGTAGGACCGAATCCGTCGAAGATCAAGTCTCCGCGGATATCGGCCGTGTAGTTCAAGATTCCGAACCTGACCTGATGGCTAGGGGTGTAGCTCTCGATCTGCTCCAGATGGCCAAGCGAATTGGCCCGCAGTACGAAGCCGCCGAACACGAAGATCTGTCCGGGAGGAAAAGTCTCACCCTGGACCACGTTGTTGTTGATGATTGAAGGAGCCATTGAGCCTCGCAGCGATGACACGGAGGAACTCTCAATGAAAGCACCAATGTCATTGTCAAAACCGGCGGATCTCGGGTAGGGGGTCCCGATCTGTGCGTCTAAGACTAATGGTAACAGGAGGCAAGGGACACGATGTTTTACCCAGGTTCGGGCCCTCTCGATGGAGGTAAAACCCTACTTCCTACTTGATTGATCTTGATGATATGACTATTACAAGAGTTGATCTACCACGAGATCGTAGAGGCTAAACCCTAGAAGCTAGCCTATGATAATTATGAGTGTTCCTCTAAGGACTAAACCCTCTGGTTTATATAGACACCGCAGGGGGCTAGGGTTTACACAGAGTCAGTTACAAAGAAGGAAATCTAATATCCGGATCGCCAAGCTTGTCTTCCACATAGAGGAGAGTCCCATCCGGACACGGGACGAAGTCCTGAGTCTTGCATCTTGACGGTCCAACAGTCTAGCCGAAGTATATAGTCCAGCTATCCGAATACCCCCTAATCCAGGACTCCCTCACCCCTCGACGTGGATGATTGGCTCTGCAGCATCACCCACAAGCTACCCTCTGCACACATAGCCGAAGCTGACAAGGTCACTTATGCTGCTTATCATCTTGAAGGCCCCGCCAGCCTTTGGTGGGAGAACTATGAGGCCATGCGCCCAGCTGGCCAGGTTACCACTTGGGCAGAGTTCAGCGAGGCTTTCCGTGAGCATCACATTCCAGAAGGTCTTATGGATCACAAGCGGGAGGAGTTCTGCAACTTCACCCAGGGTAGACTCACTATGGATTCATAAAGTAGAGAGTTTGGAAACCTAGCACGTTATGCAACGGAGGAAGTATCCACCGACGCCAAGAAGCAGGCGAGGTTCCGGAAGGGACTTAGCCCCAAGCTTCACCATGATCTCCGACTGCATGAGTGCACTTCCTTCCAGAAGCTAGTGAACAAGGCTATCAGTGCTAAGATAGGTCAGACTGACTTCTAAGCTACACGCAAGCACGGTCGTGACACTAGTTCCTCATTCAGTTCTGGCTCTTAGAAGCGCCGGGTGTGGGTCCCCAACACAGCTCTGCCACCCAGGTTCACACCGAGGCCATCCTATCAGGCGCCTCGTCCAACCCAGCAGCATGCACCGCCCAAGTCTGATGGTGGATCCACCATCAATGCTCCCTCATGCACCAACACGGTGACATGCTTCAAGTGTGGAGAACGGGGTCACTACATGCGAGAGTGTCCCCAGATCAACGCCAACCACAACCTGTCCGGAAAGGTTGTTGGCCGTGGCAAGCCAACAGGGAAGGTGTACTACACCAAGCTGGCCGCCGCTGCACGTGGCCATGTGAACCGTGTCTCAGCTGAAGAGGCTCGAGATGATCCCATCGTCCTTCTTGGTATGCTCCTCGTTAACGGCCATCCGGCAGAAGTTCTTTTTGATACTGGTGCATCTCATTCATTTATATCTGAGAGCTATGGTTGTTTGCATAACATCGCATTTTGTGATATGCCCACTTCCATGGCAATTCAAACCCCGGGATCCAAATGGCAAACTTCTAGAGTGAGCCATGGAAATGAAATTCGTGTCGATATACTTGTTTTCCTTGCATCTTTGATATCATCTTGGGTATGGACTGGATGTCAGCCCATCATGCCAAGATTGATTGTTTCTTTAGGACATTTCAACTCACACATCCATCGGGCAAGGTAGTAAATGTCTTGACCCGAGTAGCTAAGCGACAGCTATACTCTCTTAATGCCAGTCCTTTGCCAGACATCGAAGACGTTCCGATAGTCCTTGAATTTCCGGATGTTTTTCCCGAAGAACTGCCAGGTGTTCCACCTGATAGGGATGTCGTGTTCATCATAGATCTTATCCCAGGAACTGTCCCAATCTCTAGGAGACCCTATAAAATGGCACCACTAGAATTAGCTAATCTCAAAAAACAACTCGATGAGTCCTTGAAAAAGGGTTTCATCCGTCCTAGTTCTTCTCCATGGGCTTGTCCCGTCCTCTCCGTCAAGAAGAAGGATGGTATTGATCGGATGGTTGTAGATTATCGACCCATCAACATGGTCAAAATAAAGAACAAGTATCCGCTCCCCAGGATCAACAACCTTTATGATCAGCTCGCTGGATCCTCAGTCTTTTCTAAGATGGATTTGAGGTTGGGCTACCATCAAATAAAAATCAAGAACGGGGACTGATGTCTACTACACAACCTTCTTCTTGTAGACGTTGTTGGGCCTGCAAGTGCACAGGTTTGTAGGACAGTAGCAAATTTCCCTCAAGTGGATGACCTAAGGTTTATCAATCCGTGGGAGGCGTAGGATGAAGATGGTCTCTCTGAAACAACCCTGCAACCAAATAACAAAGAGTCTCTTGTGTCCCCAACACACCCAATACAATGGTAAATTGTATAGGTGCACTAGTTCGACGAAGAGATGGTGATACAAGTGCAATATAGATAGTAGATATAGGTTTTTGTAATCTGAAAATATAAAAACAGCAAGGTAACTAATGATAAAAGTGAGCGTAAACGGTATCGCAATGATAGGAAACAAGGCATAGGGTTCATACTTTCACTAGTGCAAGTTCTCTCAACAATAATAACATAGATAGATCATATAACAATCCCTCAACATGCAACAAAGAGTCACTCCAAAGCCACTAATAGCGGAGAACAAACGAAGAGATTATGGTAGGGTACGAAACCACCTCAAAGTTATTATTCCGGATCAATCTATTCAAGAGTTTGTACTAGAATAACACCATAAGACGCAAATCAACCAAAACCCTAATGTCACCTAGATACTCCATTGTCACCTCAAGTATCCGTGGGCATGATTATACGATATGCATCACACAATCTCAGATTCATCCAACCAACACAATGTACTTCAAAGAGTGCCCCAAAGTTTATACCGGAGAGTCAAGAAAACGTGTGCCAACCCCTATGCATAGGTTCATGGGCAGAACCTGCAAGTTGGTCACCAAAACATACATTAAGTGGCACGTGATATCCCATTGACACCACAAATAAACACGGCAAGACATACATCAAGTGTTCTCAAATCAAAGACTCAATCCGATAAGATAACTTCAAGAGGGAAACTCAATTCATCACAAGAGAGTAGAGGGGGAGAAACATTATAAGATCCAACTATAATAACAAAGCTCGAGATACATCAAGATCGTGCCATAGAGAGAACACGAGAGAGAGAGAGAGATCAAACACATAGCTACTGGTACATACCCTCAGCCCCGAGGGTGAACTACTCCCTCCTCGTCATGGATAGAGCCGGGATGATGAAGATGGCCACCGGTGATGGGTTCCCCCTCTGGCAGGGTACCAGAACGGGCTACCGAGAGGTTTTTGGTGGCTACAGAGGCTTGTGGCGGCGGAACTCCCGATCTATCTTGATTCTCGATGTTTTTAGGGTACTTTGGCTTATATAGGCGAAAGAAGTCGGTCGGTGGAGCCTCGAGGGGCCCATGAGACAGGGGGGAACCCAGTAGGGGGGCGCGCCCTCCTATCTCGTGGCTTCCTCGAGGATCTTCTGACGTGAACTCCAAGTCTCCCAGATCATATTCTTCCAAAAAATCACACTGCCGAAGGTTTCATTCCGTTTGGACTCCATTTGATATTCCTTTTCCTCGGAATACTGAAACAGGCAATAAAACAGCAATATGGGTTGGGCCTCTGGTTAATAGGTTAGTCCCAAAAGTAATATAAAAGTGTATAATAAATCCCATAATCATTCAAAACAGATAATAAAATAGCATGGATTCTTCATAAATTATAGATACGTTGGAGACGTATCAGCATCCCCAAGCTTAATTCCTACTCGTCCTCGAGTAGGTAAATGATAACAGAAAGAATTTATGAAGTGTGAATGCTACAAGGTGCACAAGTTTGATCAATGATAATTTCAATCACCTTTTCTAGCATGATAATATGTCATAACAGTAGTTCATCTCATAAAACTTCTCACGATAAAGTAACAAGCAATTCACATGTCAAAGCATAGACCATAACTTTCTTGAAAACTAGCAAACTTCATTCTCAGTCATCAAACAATTGCAATTCATCTTATTTTCAGGAATAGCAAACTCGACATACCCAACTATCATATAGTCTTCTACAATTGCTAACACTCACGCAATACTAATGGTTATGGAGTTTCAATTGGACACTGAGAAAGATAGGGGCTTATAGTGTTGCCTCCCAACGTATTCACCTTTGGGTGATGTCAACAATAATAGTTCATGCTAACTTACATCCAATTGGATATATATATTAGGATCTTCCCAACGCGAGGTGCTTGCCAAAGGATAAAATGAAAAAGGGAAAGGTGAGGATCACCTTGACTCTTGCATAAAGTAAAAGACATAAAGTAAAAGATAGGCCCTTCGCAGAGGGAAGCAGAGGTTGTCATGCACTTTTAGGGTTGGATGCACAAAATCTTAATGTGAATGAACGTCACTTTATATTTCACTTGCATATGGACCTTTATTATGCAGTCCGTCGCTTTTATTGCTTCCATAACAAGATCGTATAAAGCTATTTTCTTTGCACCAAAATTTCATACATATTTAGAGAGCAATTTTTATTGCTTGCACCGATGACAACTTACTTGAAGGATCTTACTCAATCCATAGGTAGGTATGGTGGACTCTCATGGCAAAACTGGGTTTAAGGATATTTGGAAGCACAAGTAGTATCTCTACTTGGTGCAAGGAATTTTGGCTAGCAAGAGGGGGAAAGGCAAGCTCAATATGTTTGAATGATCCATGACAATATACTTTAACTGAGATGTCGGAAAACATAAACCATTATGTTGTATTCCTTGTCCACATCAACTCTTTAGCATGTCATACTTAATGAGTGCTCCCAATTATATAAGATGTCTAGGATAGTGTATTTATATGTGAAATCTCTCTTCCTTCAATATTCTTTCATGAATTTTTCAAATGACCAATACAATGCTTGCTAACCTCCAATAAATTTACATCCTCTACTTCTTAGACGTGAAGTTATTACTCCCCATGGAATAAGAAAATGAGGCATATATAATTTCAGATTTATGACAATCAACTCATTCAACAATTTACTCATAGGATATAAGAGAAGCACACGAGTAAATGAAAAAGTACTCCAAAAAGATATAAGTGAAGAACAATGAGTAGCTAAAAAAATATGTAACTATGTGAAGACTCTCTCTCATTTAACAATTTCAGATCTTGGTATTGTATTCAAACAGCAAGCAAAACAAAATAAAATGACATTGCAAGGATAGCACAACTCATGTGAAGAAGTAAAAACTTAGGCTCAACCGATACTTACCGATAGTTGTTGAAGAAGAAAGGTGAGATGCCTACCGGGGCATCCCCAAGCTTAGACGCTTGAGACTTATTGAAATATTATCTTGGGGTGCCTTGGGCATCCCCAAGCTTGAGCTTTTATGTCTTCTTAATTCCTCTCATATCATGGTTTCTCTTCTTTTTATCAAAAGCTTCATTCACAACAAACTCAACAAGAACTCATGAGATAGGTTAGTATAAACCAATGCAAAACCTTATCATTTCCTACAGTAAAAAATCACTAAAATTATTATTCAACATTGAATACTAAATGCC
>NC_041385.1:304440844-304448041 GCF_002162155.2 Triticum dicoccoides | reverse complement strand
CTGCATATTTAATACTCCTATCCTCAAATAGAATCATTAAACAAGCAAACATATGCAAACAATGCAACCATAGCAGCAATCTGCCAAAACAGTATAGTCTGTAAAGAATGCAAGATTCATCATACTTCCCTAACTCCAAAAATTATGAAATAAACTTTCCACTGTAGTAAATTTATCAGAGCTCATTATGCAAAAGGTTTCATCATTATATCATGCTCTGACTTTTCTAGGGAATTTTTGCAACAGCAGTAAACTTTCTGTTTTCAAACAGCAACATGTATACTAGCAAAATAAGCATGGTAAAGGCAATCCTTGACTTTTTTATTGAAAATAAAGATGAAAAACTTTATTCTAAATAACATCAAGCAAATACTAACAAAAGAAAATGATGCTCCAAGAAAAACACATATCATGTGGTGAATAAAAATATAGCTCCAAGTAAAGTTACCGATGAACGAAGACGAAAGAGGGGATGCCATCCGGGGCATCCCCAAGCTTAGGCTCTTGGTTGTTCTTGAATATTACCTTGGGGTTCCTTGGGCATCCCAAGCTTAGGCTCTTGCCACTCCTTATTCCATAGTCCATCGAATCCGTACCCAAAACTTGAAAACTCCACAACACAAAACTCAACAGAAAACTCGTAAGCTCCGTTAGTATAAGAAAATAAAACCACCACTTAGGTACTATAATGAACTCATTCTAAATTCATATTGGTGTAATATCTACTGTACTCCAACTTATCTATGGTTCATATCCTTCGATACTACTCATAGATTCATCAAAATAAGCAAACAACCCATAGAAACAGAATCTGTCAAAAACAGAACAGTCTGTAGTAATCTGTATAAAACGTATACTTATGGAACTCCAACAATCCTACCAAATTAGGAAGTCCTAAGATATTTGTGTACCAATCCAGAGCGAAAATAATCAGATCAAGAGCACGTTTCTGTGAATTAACAAAACTAATTTACTGGGTGAAAAAGTTTCTGATTTTCAGCAGGATCAACACAACTATCACCGTAAGCTATCCTAAAGGTCTTACTTGGCACTTTATTGAAACAAAAGCTATAAAACATGATTACTACAGTAGCATAATCATGTGAACACACAAAAACAGTAAGGATAAATATTGGGTTATCTCCCAACAAGTGCTTTTCTTTAATGCCTTTCTAGCTAGGCATGATGATGACAATGATGCTCACATAAAAGATAAGAATTTAAACATAATGGGAGCATCATGAAGCATATGACTAGCACATTTAAGCCTAACCCACTTCCTATGCATAGGGATTTTGTGAGCAAACAACTTACGGGAACAATAATCAACTAGCGTAGGAAGGTAAAATAAGCATAGCTTCAAGATTTTCAACACATAGAGAGGAAACTTGACATTATTGCACTTCCTACAAGCATATGTTCCTCCCTCATAATGATGTTCAGTAGAATCATGAATGAATTCAACAATATAATCAGCACCTAAAGCATTCTTTTCATGATCTACAAGCATAGAAAATGTACTACTCTCCACATAAGCAAATTTCTTCTCATGAATAGTAGTGGGAGCAAACTCAACAAAATAATTATCATGTGAGGCATAATCCAATTGAAAACTAAAATCATGATGACAAGATTCATGGTTATCATTATTCTTAATAGCATACAAGTCATCACAATAATCATCATAGATAGCAACTTTGTTCTCATAATCAATTGGAACCTCTTCCGAAATAGTGGAATCATCACTAAATAAAGTTGACACTCTTCCAAATCCACTTTCATATTCATCATAAATAGGAGGCATGCTTTCATCATAATAAATTTGCTCATCAAAACTGGGGGACAAAAAATATCATATTCATCAAACATAGCTTCCCCAAGCTTGTGGATTTGCATATCATTAGCATCATGGATATTCAAGGAATTCATACTAACAACATTGCAATCATGCTCATCATTCAAAGATTTAGTATCAAACATTCTATAGATTTCTTCTTCTAGCACTTGAGCACAATTTTCCTTTTCATCAAACTCACGAAAGATATTAAAAAGATGAAGCATATGGGACAAACTTAACTCCATTTTTTGTAGTTTTCTTTTATAAACTAAACTAGTGATAAAACAAGAAACAAAAAGATTCGATTGCAACATCTAAAGATATACCTTCAAGCGCTAACCTCCCCGGCAACGGCGCCAGAAAAGAGCTTGATGTCTACTACACAACCTTCTTCTTGTAGATATTGTTGGGCCTGCAAGTGGACAGGTTTTTAGGACAGTAGCAAATTTCCCTCAAGTGGACGACCTAAGGTTTATCAATCCGTGGGAGGCATAGGATGAAGATGGTCTCTCTCAAACAACCCTGCAACCAAATAACAAAGAGTCTCTTGTGTCCCCAACACACCCAATACAATGGTAAATTGTATAGGTGCACTAGTTCGGCGAAGAGATGGTGATACAAGTGCAACATATATAGTAGATATAGGTTTTTGTAATATGAAAATATAAACACATCAAGGTAACTAATGATAAAAGTGAGTGTAAACGGTATTGCAATGATAGGAAACAAGGCATAGGGTTCATACTTTCACTAGTGCAAGTTCTCTCAACAATAATAACATAGATAGATCATATAACAATCCCTCAACATGCAACAAAGAGTCACTCCAAAGCCTCTAATAGCAGAGAACAAACGAAGAGATTATGGTAGGGTACAAAACCACCTCAAAGTTATTCTTTCGGATTGATCTATTCAAGAGTTCATACTAGAATAACACCTTAAGACACAAATCAACCAAAACCCTAATATCACCTAGATATTCCATTGTCACCTCAAGTATCCGTCGGCATGATTATATGATATGCATCACACAATCTCAGATTCATCCAACCAACACAAAGTACTTCAAAGAGTGCCCCAAAGTTTCTACCGGAGAGTCAAGAAAACGTGTGCCAACCCCTATGCATATGTTCATGGGCGGAACCCGCAAGTTGGTCACCAAAACATACATCAAGTGGCAAGTCATATCCCATTGTCACCACAGATAAACACGACAAGACATACATCAAGTGTTCTCAAATCAAAGACTCAATCCGATAAGGTAACTTGAAGAGGGAAACTCAATTCGTCACAAGAGAGTAGAGGGGGAGAAACATCATAAGATCCAACTATAATAACAAAGCTCGCGATACATCAAGATCGTGCCATAGAGAGAACACGAGAGAGAGAGAGATCAAACACATAGCTACTGGTACATACCCTCAGCCCCGATGGTGAACTACTCCCTCCCCATCATGGATAGCGCCGGGATGATGATGATGGCCACCGGTGATGGGTTCCCCCTACGGAAGGGTGCCGGAACGGGCTCCTAAGAGGTTTTTGGTGGCTACAGAGGCTTGAGGCAGCGAAACTCCTGATCTATCTTGATTCTCGATGTTTTTATGGTACGTAGGCTTATATAGGCGAAAGAAGTCGGTCGTGGGAGCCTCGAGGGGCCCACGAGACAGGGGGGCGCTCCCAGTGGGGGGGCGTGACCTCCTATCTCGTGGCTTCCTCGAGGATCTTCTGATGTGAACTCCAAGTCTCCCGGATCATATTCTTCCAAGAAATCATGCTGCCGAAGGTTTCATTCCGTTTGGACTCCGTTTGATATTCCTTTTCCCCGAAATACTGAAACAGGCAATAAAACAGCAATATGGGCTGGGCCTCCGGTTAATAGGTTAGTCCCAAAAGTAATATAAAAGTGTATAATAAAGCCCATAATCATTCAAAAAAGATAATAAAATAGCATGAATGCTTCATAAATTATAGATACGTTGGAGACGTATCAGGGACATTCCCAAAACGGCCTTCGTTACTCGTTATGGCCAATACGAGTACACCGTCATGTCCTTTGGTTTAACCAATGCCCCATCCACTTTCTCTCCGTTAATGAACTCGATATTCATGGAGTATTTGGATAAATTTTTCATGGTTTACCTCGATGATATACTCATCTACTCCAAGAATGAGGAAGAACATGCCGAGCATCTAAGGCTATTGTTGATGAAACTTCGAGAGCATTGCCTTTATGCCAAATTCCCTAAACGTGAATTTTGGTTGCTAGAAGTGACCTGTCTGGACAATGTAATCTCTGGTAAGGGTATTACTGTCAATCCTGAGCGAGTTCAAGCCGTTCTTCATTGTACTCCAGCTGAATCGGTCAAGCCAGTTTGGAGTTTCCTTGGCTTAGCGAGCTACTGTCGCGACTTTGTCGAGAACTTCTCCAAAGTTGCTAAACCTCTAACTAAACTCCTCAAGAAACATATAAAGTTCGACTAGACCCCGCAGTGCAAGCACATTTTTCAGGAACTAAAAATATGCCTGACATTTGCTCCTTTACTGGTACCACCAGATTTCTCCAAGGACTTCGTTATCTATTGTGACGCCTCACGACAAGGACTAGGTTGCATACTCATGCAAGATCGTCATGCAATTGCCTATGCTTCACGGCAATTGCAACCACATGAGGAAAATTATCCTACACATGATCTAGAGCTTGCAGCTGTAGTCCATGCACTCAAAACCTGGCAACATTACCTTCTCGGTAATCATTGTGAAATCTTCACCGATCACCAAAGTCTGAAATATATATTCACCCAACTATATTTGAATCTCAGGCAAATACGTTGGGTCAAGTTGATCACAAATTTAGACTTAGGGATAACTTACACCCCGGGAAAGCCAATGTAATGGCTGATGCACTAAGTCGTAAATCTTATTGTAACAACCTGATGTTACAGCAATGTCAACCACTTCTCCATGAGGAATTTCGGAAGCTTAACCTTCACATTGTTCCTCAAGGATTCCTTTCCACCTTGGTGGTGAAACCTACCCTTACGGATCAAATCATAGCTTCCCAGAAGTGAGATAAGGGTATAACCCGCATCCGGGAAAACATTGCTAGCGGGGTTGCTAAATGTTTCTCTATGGATGACCGAATTGTTGTGTTCTTTGAGAACCGTCTAGTGGTTCCCAAGAACCAGCATCTATGGCAGTTGATCCTTAAGGAGGCTCATGAATCTCTTATCACCATTCATCCCTGTAGTACTAAGATGTATCGGGACCTAAGCCAGAGGTTCTGGTGGACTAGCATGAAGAGAGAAATTGCTCTCTATAATGCTAGTTGCGATGTTTGTCATTGTGTTAAAGCAGAGCATCAACGGCCTGCTGGCACCTTTCAACCTTTAGCTATTCCTGAATGGAAATGGGATAAAATTGGTATGGATTTCATCACCGGTTTTCCCAGGACCAAGAGAGGGAATAACACTATCTTCGTCGTTATCGATCATCTTTCCAAAGTAGCCCATTTCTTGCCTGTTCGTGTGAGTGTAACCTATAGTCAGCTAGCAGATTTGTATATCTCCTGAATAGTGTCTCTCCATGGTCTCCCATTGGAAATTAACTCGGATCATGGAAGTCTCTTCACCTCTTGATCTTGGGAAAGTTTCCAAAATGCTATGGGAACTCGTCTCTCCTTTAGAACCACATTCCACTCTCAATCAAGTGGTCAAGTAGAACGTGTCAATCAAATTCTGGAAAATATGCTCTGAGCCTCTGTTATCTCATTCGGAATAGATTGGGAGAAATGCCTTCCATTTGCCGAATTTGCTTATAACAATAGCTATCAATCTACCTTGGACAAAGCTCCTTTTGAAGTTCTCTATGGACGAAGGTGTCAAACGCCTCTTAACTGGTCAGAAACCAGGGAAAGACAACTATTTGGCCCGGATATGGTCCAGGAAGCAGAAGAGCAAGTTTGCATTATTCGTGAAAAGTTGAAAAGATCCCAATCTCGTCAAAAGAGCCCATATGATCGTAAACATAAGGCTATGACTTTTGAAGTTGACGAGAAGGCTTACCTTTGGGTCACTCCTCTGAAGGAGACCCATCGCTTCGGTATCAAAGGCAAATTGGCTCCTCGCTACATTGGACCCTTTCGCATTCTAGCCTAACAAGGAGAAGTGGCCTACCAATTGGGACTACCTCCGCACCTCTCCAGAGTCCATGATGTCTTCCACGCTTCTCAACTTAGGCGTTTCTTCTCGGATCCTATCCATGGAGTGGACCATGAAATGCTTGATCTCCAAGATAATCTCACATATCGAGAATATCCCGTTCGTATATTTGATCAAGCCGAGCGTACCACTCGATGGCATAACATCAAGTTCCTCAAGGTTCAATGGTCACACCATTCCAAGAAAGAAGCCACTTGGAAAAGGGAGGATCGTCTTCGACTTGAGTACCCCACCTTCTTCCCGAAGGATCCTAAATCTTCTGATGAGATTTTTCTGAGTGGGGGTGAGTTTTCACACCCTAGCTAGTTCACGCATTAGAGTGTTTGCATCATGTTTACATTGATCAGAAACTTGGAAATGGGGATGACAGAACCCCCAGCACCCCCTTAATCCAACTAGGGTTTAGTAAAATCATTTTCAATGAACCTGAAATGCCCTTCTAAAATGATCATCATCTTTGTCTTGGTCTTAAACCTATGACAAAAATGGTGCACAATTTTCTAGGTCATCCTAAGGCCACTGGATTAAATCATATGTTAATTTCATTTGGGCATTTAAATGCTATAAAATATTTTAAATGTCCAAATAATCCTAAACTAAAATGTATCCTGTTGGATATATTCTATAGAGTGGGCATGGGTAGTTTGGTGATTTTTGAAAGTGTTTAGGCATTTTTAGAAAAGCTACAAACCTACAGAAAGAAAAGAAAAACAAAAATAAAAAGGAAACCCACTTACCTGGCAAACCCACCAGCCGGCCCACCTAGCGGCCCAGCACTGTGCTGGACCACGCCAGCCAGTTACTTCGTCCCCACCAGGCAGGCAGGGAGGTGAAGCTGGCACGCGCGAGCTCGCCACGGGGCCAGCTGCTTGCCGCCCGTGCTTCTGGACGACTGGATGACCTCCACGTCATCGCCCCAACCCCCTGGACACCTCACTTCTCCCCCAACGCCTCTCCTTCGCTCTCCCCCACCATGGCCAACGCAGCCGCAGCCGCACCGCCGTCGTAGCCGCGGCCACCGTCAACTCCACGCGGCATCACCGTGTCCAAGGGCTTTGCCGCCCTCCTCTCCATCGAGCAGATCGAGCCCCGAGCGCTCGTTTGCCCCGGAGCCACCGCAACAGCCTCGCCCGACCTCGCCAT
>NC_041385.1:304439578-304440605 GCF_002162155.2 Triticum dicoccoides | reverse complement strand
CGTCGTTTCCAGCGACCTTGAGCTCAACCACCACCACCCCTCGATGTGGCTCGCTCCCAACTGCATGTAGGTGGCCTCCGCCATCCATTTGGTTGCCGGAGGGCGAAACCCGCACCCTCCGCCGCGTTTGGGCGTCGCCGGCGGCTAAACGCCGGCGAGTCAGCCCAGTTTGACCAGGGATTTGACCCCCCTGGGTCACTAACATGTGGGCCCTGACCATTAGTCAAACCTAGTTTAGTGTTAAACTAATTCTAATTAGGTTAGTTAACCAATAGTGACACTGACCAGTGGGTCCCACTGGTCAGGTTTGACCTGGACCGCCCCTGTTGACCTGCTGATGCAATGCTGACGCAGTAACTCATTTTCTAGATTTAGTCTTATTCAGGAAATTTTGGAAAATAGTGCTAACTTGAAAAATTCATAGAAATTAATCTGTAACTCCAAATGCAAAGTGTTATATATGAAAAAATGATCAAAATCCAATCTATCCATCTGTAATGGTTTCATGCATGTTTAATCAAGTTAACTTGATGTTCAGTGCAAAACAAGATAAAGCACTATTTAAGATCACAAATGAGTTTGAACTTTGAATCTTGGTTCAAAATAGCTCAAACCCATCTGGTCATGGTTGCATTAGCCCAACACACTCATTTTGCCATGTCTCATGCATGCATCATATTGTTGCATATTGGTTAGTATGGATTGTGTTATCGGTGCTCTCTACGGTAGGTTCTGCCCCGGAAGAATACCACGAGTACCCGAACGAAGAATAGTATCAGGCTACGGACCTGCCAGGCAAGCAACCATGTTCTCGCTCCTGCTCTCATTAACTGCTTTTAAGACAACAATGTTTCGAACTATTGTGTGCTATGATAGTTGAAACCATTTCCTCTGCATGACCTGTCATTGCCACAGTAAGTACATGAAACCCACTAGCATGTGTAGGAGTTGATTGAGCCATGTTTGTGTTTCCTACCTTGCTATGCCTGCTATGCTTAGAGTCGTGTTAGGTCTGGTTCATCTGGGT
>NC_041385.1:304434210-304439300 GCF_002162155.2 Triticum dicoccoides | reverse complement strand
GGGCCGTATGTGGAAACCTCGGCTGGACTCCCTGCGGATGGAACCTGAATAGGCGATAAACCTGGACTAGAGACTTGTGTGGTTAGTCAGGTCGTGGTCTACACCTACTTCGGCTTTTGCATGAAGTCTGCCGAGCACATGTCATGTAAAGACGCTAAGTGGTGGAAACATGTATGAAGAAGTACACCCCTGCAGGGTTAACATCATCTATTCGAATAGCCACGTCCGCGGTAAAGGACTACTTGGTTGCCTATACAATTCATAGACAAGTTAATGGAAACTACTAAAAGCCTCAAGATAAGTGTGAGTGTCGTGGATGGCCCTTCCATAGGATGGCGAGAGTGGATCCTTGGTAGAGTATTGATGTGGTACGTAGTGGACTCGAGTGCGCAAAACAATTACAAGTTGGAGTCTCGTAAGATAGTTTAGCCAAGAGTCAAAGCTGGCTTGCTGCAATAACCCCACCATCCCTTTATTTATAATGTGCATGTATGTATGATCTGATGTAAGTCTTGCTGAGTACCTTTGTACTCATGCATGTTTGCTCAATTACGTTTGCAGAAGATGCTGCAACCCCTTCTGATGGGTTGTACGTTGACCTTGATGTCGACGATTAGCCTGAGGCCCAGGTGGTGATCCTGAGCACATGGTGGACCCTTGTAGGATAGATAGGCTTCCTCAAGCCTTTTTACTTTCTAGATGTCTGTACCCGGACATGTTGCTTCCGCTTATGGCTTGTATGTTTGTATGACTTGAATGTTCGGTCGTGTGACCCCTATCTGTATGAATGATATGTATGGCTCTTTGGAGCCTTTAAATAAAGTACTTGAGTTGTATAGTTTTGTTGTGATGTCATGTTGTATTTGCACATATCGAGCATATTGTGTGTATGTTTGAAATGCTTGGTATGTGTGGGATCTGACTATCTAGTTGTTTATCCTTGGTAGCCTCTCTTACCGGGAAATGTCTCCTAGTGCTTCCACTGAGCCATGGTAGCTACTACTGCTCCGGAACACTTAGGTTGGCCGGCATGTGTCCTTCTTCATTCCTGTGTCTGTCCCTTCTAGAAAATGCCACACGGTGATCCTTTAAGTCCTTGTAGCTTGCTACATATAACGCCCCAAGACCGATGCTCCAATCGCCCTCCCTTTATTTATTTTTCGCGTTGCCGTGTGTCTATTTTGTTTTTTTCATTATCATAATTATTTTGCATATTTCATTCCTCTAGGTAGCATGCCATGACCATGTTGAATGCCTTGTCATATTTTTCTTCTTGCAGCATGTTCATCTTTTATTTTAGGGACAATTGCATTTTTACCTCTAGTTGGTTCCTACCCACGGGTTTTGCCCTTACTTTTCGAGCTTGCTCAGTTTTGCCCTTATTTTTTCCATCGAGGTCCCTCGAATGCCCATTGACCGTTTGACCAAAACTTTGAAAACTCATAACTAATTCACATGAACTCAGAAAAATGCAAATAAGATATTAAAATGTTCAGATAAACATTACCTTTATGGGCATATCATTTGCATTCAGGACAAAAGCATCGTTTAAACTACCCGAGGTAATTAATGTTATTAACATTATTAAAAATAAATAGGTAAAAACAATATTGTTTCCGTGAATAAAAATTATATACAAATGTAGGTGATGTTTTCTGAACATCCTGATACCTTATTTGCATTTTCCTGAGTTCGTATCAACTTGTTATGAAGTTTCCAAATAATGGTCAAAGTCGTTAGAACATTCATAACAAGTTGATACAAACTCTGAAAAATGCAAATAAGTTATCAGGATGTTCAGAAAACATCACCTACATTTGCATGTAATTTTTATTCATGAAAAAAATATTGTTTATACCTATTTATTTTTAATAATGTTAATAGCACTAATTACCTCGGGTAATTTAAATGATGCTTTTGTCTTGAATGCAAATGATATGCCCATAAAGGTAATGTTTATCTAAACATTTTGATATCTTATTTGCATTTTTCTGAGTTCATATGAATTAGTTATGAATTTTCAAAGTTTTGGTCAAACAGTCAAAGGGCATTCGAGGGATCTCGACAGAAAAAGTAAGAGCAAAACTGAGCAAGCTCGAAAAGTAAGGGCAAAACCCGTGGGTAGGAACCAACTAGGGGTAAAAATGTAATTGTCCCTTTATTTTATTGCATTATGCCATCCATGTTTTTTTGCCATGCCTATCTCTGTCATATTGCTTTTGGTCATTCATGTTGTTTCCATGAGCATCATGTGCATTGCACTCATCCTTATGTTACATGTTACTTTCATGTTGTGTGTGCATCAGCCCTTGCTATCTCTCTCTCAAGCCATGCCCATGTATCATCACCTCTCCCTTCCTTCTTCCTTCATGTTTTTCCAAGCGACATTATTCCTTCCTCCATTAATGTTCATTTATTTCTTGATGATCTTACTCCATGCCTTATACCTCTCTATCAAATTTCATCCATTTTGGAGTTGTTTTGGTTGGGTTCAAAAATGGCTCAAGTTTGAATTTTATTCAAACTTGTTTTATTTTTCTACCTCTAAAAATAGCCAAACCAATTTATTCAAATAGTGCACATTTCCAGGAGCATGAGGATGTTCTCATATCTCTCTCAACGCTCGCATATATTCCTGTGCTTTTCGGTCTTTATTTTTCTGTCTGAAGGAAAAAATAAAAGAAAGAAGAAGCAGTAGCACAGTAGGAGACCCGCATCGCAGCCACCTGGGCCTTCTCCCTCCCAGACCAGCCCAGCTACGCTCCAGCAGCCCTTCAAGCCCACGCATGGAAAGGCGTCGTCAACCTCCTGTACGACAGGACATCTAGACGTG
Organism: Triticum dicoccoides; assembly: GCF_002162155.2. NCBI lineage: Eukaryota > Viridiplantae > Streptophyta > Magnoliopsida > Poales > Poaceae > Triticum > Triticum dicoccoides. The sequence continues at coordinate 304,436,467 of NC_041385.1, read as the reverse complement.
CCACGTCGATAACCTTGGTGATTTGACAACCATCCGGCACCCTAGAGGCCTATAAATAACTTCCTAGCCCTAGTACCAACCTCCCTCGTCTACTTCCACCCCTCTCCTTCCCTCGCCACCGCCTAGGTAAGGTTCCATGCCCTTGTCATCGCCGCGCCCGTCATGACCCGAACGAGCAAGAGCTCGAGCTCGGGGTAGACTCTTCGCGCCGCCTCCGACCCCCCTCGGCCGCCGTGGAGAGGACTGTCAAGTCCCTCTACATCTCCTACTTCCACACACGCGTCGCCACGGCCCCTGAATCGTCCGCCCTGATACGCCTTCTTCCTCTTCTTCTCAGACTCGAAGACCGGAAAGTCCCGCGTGTCGTCGCGCCGTCTTCTCCTTCTCCACGGCCACAACTTCATATCCTGTGGGCACTAGGTGAGCAGCTGCGTCGCCCGCCTCGCCGCCTGTGCATCCACGTCCCAAATCCGCACGCCTGCCGCAGGTTCATAACCCAACGGCCATCACTTGGGCTTTCCCTCGCCGTCGGTTGTCGCTGTGTAGTCATGGCTGAGCTCGACCTGTTGTTTGATAGCTCAAAAGAGCCTGGGAGCTCTTTGTGTCACGAACACTAAGCTAACCCAATGGTTCCTCGACCATGCACACATCCAGGAGGTCCTGGGAACGAATCCTAGGTTCCCCATTTCATTTTCTTCTTTCTGATGCGCCCCTGTTTAGATCATGCACACCGCGCACACTTGGGCAACATTCGCTGCTGGGCCACTGCACGTGATGCTTCGGGCCCTTTCTGCCTGTGCATTTAGTTATTTTTCCTAGTTATTGCATATTTAAATAATCATGCATCAGATTGAAACATGTCATATATGCATCTTGCTCAGTTTTTCATGTAGTTTCACAATATCCAACTTTCATTCATGCTTAAGCTGATTAAAATTATTGTTTCCATTAATTTTTGCATAAATGACGTGCTAAAATGGCTTATTTCATAACTAAATAACCGTAGCTCGGTTTTAAATGTTCTTCATATGTAAATGGGCTAGAAAAATCCATAGATTAACATGGTAGCATTACTTGACATGTTTAACAACTCTAAAATTGAGTATAGGGAAGAACAGTAGCAAATTCAAAATATGACATGAGGATTTTGCGGAATTGTTGTTTGTTGTTTCCGATCTCATTTAAACTTGCCTGGATAGGTAGATTAATTTTGCTTCACCTCTTGCCATGTTAAGAACTTTTAAACTTGTTGGCTTCATAACAAGAGCGAACTAAATAATTGTTGTGAAGTTTCATCAATATGCAACTCGTTGCATATTGAGCTCCACTTAATTTGTAGTATTGTTTGTTGCACTTTGCCATGCCATGTATATTTAAACTCGACATGCATCATACTTGTTTGTGCATCAGGCCTTGTTCATGTGTTGTTTGTTTACTATGTTGTTTGCTTCTTTCCGGTTGTGCATCTTCTCGATAGTCCCGATCGTTGCAATTGTGAGGATTCGTTCGACTATGCTTGGCTCGTCCACGCCCGTTCGTCTTCTTCATGGACTCGATCTTCTTCCTAGCGGGATTTCAGGCAAGATGACCGTCACCCTCGATCTCACTACTATCATTACTATGTTAGTTGTCTCGATGCTATAGATATGTCGTGCTTCCTACCACTTGTTTATCAAGCCTCCCAAATTGCCATGACAACCTCTAACCTTTTTCACCCTTCCTAGCAAACCATTGTTTGGCTATGTTACCGCTTTGCTCGGCCCTTCTTATAGCGTTGATAGTTGCAGGTACAGTTGTAGGTTGTCCATGTTGGAACATGGACATCATGGATATTTTGGGATATCACAATATCTGCTATCTAATTAATGCATGTATATAGTTGGTAAAGGCTAGAAGGCTCGGCCGTATGCCTGGTGTTTTGTTCCAGTCTTGCCGCCTTAGTTACCGTCATACCGGTGTTATGTTCCTTGATTTTGCGTTCCTTATGCGGTCAGGTTTATGGGAACCCCTTGACAGTTCGCTTTGAATAAAACTCCTCCAGGAAGGCCCAACATTGGTTTTACCATTTGCCTAATAACAACCAGAACATAAATAGGTGATTTTCTCTAGACCCCTAGTATTTTTAATCAACCCCCGGGCTAGTGCTCCTCTGAGTGTTGGTCCAAACTAGAGCACTGTGCGGGGCCACCCCGTGGCAACCTGGGTTATTTTGGCACCTGTACGCATAGCTCATCCATGGTGTCCTAAGAACAAGATA
>NC_041385.1:304431016-304432182 GCF_002162155.2 Triticum dicoccoides | reverse complement strand
AATAGTTGCAGCTATAGCTAATGCGATGGTCATGACGTGAGAGCGATGTATGCTTGCCTTGGGGTTCTTCTGCTTCTTCTTCATTCAAGGGATAGGTTCCTGGTCGGCAGCCTTGGCTAGCAGGGTGGATGTCCTTTGAGTTTCTGTTTGTGTTTCATCCGTAGTTGGATGTTGCTCTTGTGTATGATGTTGTTGCACTCATGTGGCATTGTATGCCTCTTGTATGTGTCCCTAACTATTATGTAATGGTACGATGTAATGATATCCACCTTGCAAAAGTGTCTCTAATATGCGCTTCTATCCTTGGTGGGACCTTCGAGTTCCCTTAGGATAGAGTCGCGTATTGGGCGTGACAAGTTGGTATCAGAGCCTCGACCGACCATAGGATCCCCCCTTGATTGTCCATAGTTGGTCATTGTTGAGTCTAGATGAAAACTATTTCGGAGTCTAGTTATATCGGAGTGTAGGAATTCGTTTTACTCGTCAGCCCCTTCGTTGCTCTGGTGAGGAATCTTGACGTAGGTGTTTTGATATGCTTCTCTTCCCCTTCAAACTTTCTTTAGGATCACGCGGTTAGATTTCCGGTCATTAGTTCTCAGCTCTTTTCATCCGGTGCATTTCTCGTCAAGTTGACTCGACGCTCTTGATCTTTTGCCAAGATCAATCCTCAGCTCTTTTTCGGACGGGGAAGCAACGTCGTCTGAAGAGAGACAATGTTGTCCTCAGTTGTTTTCTTTTTCCCACCCGCCCACCCCTTTTTTTCTCAGAGCCGGAGTCCGTAATCGAGTATCCATCCTACTCATACCAAGCCTTTGCATTCTTTCCTCAATTATTTCAACCGGTGTTTTTCTCTTAAAGTTACTCGTCGGCTCCCTGTTCCCAGTTGCCTTTGTTTTCCTGCCCTCCCAACTTTTTTCTTCTCGGAGTCTGAGTCTCTTTCGACCATTAATTTCATTCATGCGGAGCCTCTTCAGTCTTCCCTCAATTATTTCAAATAGTGAATTCTCGTCTTGGTTGACATTCTTCATCTCTTCTTCTTTTCCGGTGGACTCAATTAAAGTTTTTCTGGTCAATCATATTCTTTTCCCTGGATCAAATGTTCCCCTTGCTCTTTTGCCTCTCGCCATTTAATCGTTCCGGACTGCGGAAGACATCTCAGGAGATTC
>NC_041385.1:304430083-304430962 GCF_002162155.2 Triticum dicoccoides | reverse complement strand
TGTGTGTTCCAATTAATTCGAGGTTATCACCTCATTCAAATATTTCAATTGTTCCGGTGCATCATCTATCTCTTCAACAATCCTTTTTCAACGGAGTTTTCTTTTAGTGGGCCCTAACCCACAGGTGTTTTCCCAGGATCTTACCTGACTCTTCTAATAATTCCGGAGCTATTCCCAATTCTTTTCAAAGTTTGACGTAAGATTGATTCCATCAGCCACATGCCTTCTCCAAGATAGTTTTCAAATTCTTTTCATTCCCGGTTCAACCTTTCCTATTTTCATTCTTCCGGAGTGTCTCAACAATTTTGGTGGTGTTTCTCATCGTCATTCTCTACAATTGAAGACCGAAGAAGAGTTTCTCTTAAATCTTCTCCGTTCTCCCTAAGATTCATGGTTCTAGTTTCTTGTTATCCTCTTAAATTATTCCGTTTGTCAGATATTCTTTTCTTACCCATATGGAGTATTTCAGGAGTTTATTTCTGTTTCGTTTCCCCGGAGGCCATCATTCCAACTAACGTTCTCTATTTATCCCGGCGCATTTGTCAAGTATTCTTTAATCAGCTTGTGTTCTCTTCGTTCTTTTGCATCTAAATCCCCTCGAGCATATTTGTTCTTCTAATGCTTCCCGGTGATTCATTCTCTTTCATCAGTCATTTTGGAATTCTTATGGTGGTTCCTTCAGCATTCCTCTTCCTTTGTCATCAAATCAATTCATTCACTCTTTCCGATCCTACCGGTGGCTCGTTGAAGACCTTCTAAAGTTTGCGTTATGCCACTCCTCAATCCTTTTCAAGAGGAATAAGTTGCATGCCAAATCCGGTTGTCATCAATTAAATTTGATGAGGATAAGCATAATGCAATTCTTATTCTTATTTCATC
>NC_041385.1:304427969-304429520 GCF_002162155.2 Triticum dicoccoides | reverse complement strand
ACCCACACACCTGCACCGTGCTCACTATAGCTTCTTCATCCATGGTGAGAGCAGGTGCTCTGATCACGGGGTCTTCGCCCTTGTTCCCACCCGCTCGCAGCACTGGCGCACACCTTCCCCGTGCACGCCCACACATCCACAACATGCACAGCTGGCGTCCCACGCCCGTGCTGCACGTCCGTGCTGTCGCTTCGCCTAGCACCACAGCCCCTTTGCCTGGCCGTGTTTCGTGGCCATGGTCGGAAGCTTCTGCAATTCCTGCATGCCCACACATGCGCGCGTACTGTAGCTCTCCCCGCAACCGCAAGTGGCCGTCTCCGTGCTCCTGTGCGACGCACGACTCACGCGCTCATGCACACAGCCAGCAGCTCTCGCGCGCGACGGAAGCCTTGCTCATCGCCTTGCATGCTTCTGCAGCCGCCGTGTCCCAAGGGATCACGAGCTCGTTCTCGAGATCTCGCTCACCCGAATCTTTGCATGCGCACACCTCGCCGCCTGTGCATCCACGTCCCAAATCCGCATGCCCGCCGCAGGTCCATAACCCCAACGGCCGTCGCTTGCGACTAGGAAAATTTACCGGAGCTGGTATGTACCGGTGTTGCATCCACCGTTGGTCCGGTTCATCAAGATCTGTGCAGTCCGTTGCGTATAAGTGAGTAATCTCAGCAGCAACTTTATACAATGGAAATACATGTGGGACCTTTGCATGCTATTGTCAGCTTTTGTCAGGAGAGAGAAAGAGAAAATGTTAATAAAAGGCCGGTTGCATGCATGTTAAAATATTCCCTCTCTCCCCATCAAAAGACTTCCATTTAATTTCATTGTGAAATTTTGGACGATAGATATCTTTTGAATGAAAGCTCCAATTTTAAATATTTTTATATATTTCAATTCATAGCGAGAAGACCTTGAAAATAAGATCAATTATGGATACATTTGAACTAGTTTCAATTGCGCTGATTTCAAAAAACATATTTCACTCAAATTGAAAACAAATTTCAGTCGTCTCCAAAAATCTTTTCAGTCAATTCAAAATAACAATTCACTCATTTAAAATATACGAGCTCACTCATTTCAATTGATAGATTTCATGCATTTTTTAAATATATTTCCCCCATATATTTAAGCTGATTTCACTCCTTCCAAAAACTGACTTACTTGTTTCATATGATATTCACTGCTTTAAAAACACACATATTTAAAAACTGATTTCACACATCTTAAGAACATATTTTCACTCATTTAAAAATATAATTTCAATCAAAAACTAACTTCACTCACTTCATTCATTTATGAATATAATTTTACTCATTACAAAAACTTCTTTCAATCATTAAGAGACATATTTTACTCATTTTGCAAGAAAAGTTATTTCAATCCTTTGAAAATTTTGATTTCAATAATTTCCAAAACCGATTTCAATTATTTCTAAAACATTCGCTTCATTAAACATATTTCACTCACCATAAAAAGTTTCGTAATAACCCAAATTTAGATTGTTTCAAATAACCAGTTTAAAAATTCTAAATAACAAGGTTCACATATTTTTTT
>NC_041385.1:304426430-304427416 GCF_002162155.2 Triticum dicoccoides | reverse complement strand
CTCATTTGGAAAACTGATTCACTCTTTACAAAGAAAATCTCTAATACTAATTTCACTTCGTGTTTATGAAATATCTTGAAACATATTTCAATCATCACAAAAATCAGTTTGAAACATTGAAATAGAAAGTTTCATAAGACAATGGATATATTTCAGTTTTTTTCAAGTATCTTATTTCTCACATTCACTAATTTCAGAAAACGCATTTCACTCACTCAATTAAAATACTATATTCAACTGGTTTCAAAAAACTGATTACCCTAATTACAAAAGATATATAGGTTTCACTCATTTCACTAGTTTGGGAAAAACACATTATAGACACTAAATTGAAATAACAATTTCACTTGTTTCAAAGATATATTTCACTTATTTTTTAAGCTGATTGGAAATAATCAGCTTAATAATTTTTTAGATAACTTGTTTCACATTTCTTAAATAACAAGTTTTACATATTTTGCACTAAAATATGTTTCATATACATGAAAAACAAAACATTTCCCATTTCAAGAAATATGGTTTCACTCAATTCAAAGAACTTATTTCACTTATTTCAGAAAACTGATTTCACTCATTTGAAACGTTGAAATTTAATCATGTTTAAATGTATTCAAGATTGATCTTGTTCTAAAGGTCTTGGCGCCAGGAGTTCAAATATATGAAATATTTCTAAAATGGGATTCTAGTTTTAAAGATATAACTGAATGAAATTGCTAAAGAGAAAATAAAAGGCAGGACTCGAGTTGTGTGGAGAGTTAGGATAGTTACTGCATGCATGCGTACCTACGCTGGGAGAAGTTTTATTTTATTGTTGACAGGGACCCACTTAGCTGACACAGATTAGACTATTAACAGAGATACATGAGATTGCTATCACAATACAAAATGCTATACACATGCACTGGGCCTCTAGTGCACGAATCACAAAGTAAATATATGATGGATGGTCCACCGGTAGCTACCGCCTCCAGTAAAAACCACTTTGC
>NC_041385.1:304424191-304425895 GCF_002162155.2 Triticum dicoccoides | reverse complement strand
CCGTCGCTTGTGCTTGCCCTCGCCGTCGGTTGTCACCGTGCAGCCATGGCTAAGCTCGACCTGTTGTTGCATAGTTCAAAAGAGCCTGGGAGCTCTTTAAGTGAAGATCACTAAGCTGACCCATTGGTTCTTCGCTCATGCACACAACCAGGAGGTCCTGGGATCGAATCCCTTGTTCCCCATTTCTTTTTCTTCTTTCTGCTGCGCCCTTGTTTTAGATCGTGCAAACCGCACGGGCCACTGCACGTGATGCTTCGGGCCCGTGCATTTTTTTTGCCTGTGCATTTAGTTATTATTCCCAGTTATTGCATAATTGTAGAAAATGCCATTTATTTGCTTTGCTCAAATTTAAATAATCGTGCATCGGATTGAAACATGTCATAGATGCATCTTGCTCAGTTTTTCATGTAGTTTCACAATGTCCAACTTTCATTCATGTATAAGATGATTAAAATTGGTGTTTCCATTAATTTTGCATAAATGACATGCTAAAATGGCTTATTTCATAACTAAATAACCGTAGCTCGGTTTTAAATGTTCTTCATATGTAAATGGGCTAGAAAAATGCATAGATTAAAATGGTAGCATTACTTGGCATGTTTAACAACTCTAAAATTGAGTATAGGGGCATGTTCTTCATATGTAAAATTGAGTATAGATTAATTGCAGAAAATGCCATTTATTTGCTTTGGTCATATTTAAATAATCGTGCATCGGATTGAAACATGTCATAGATGCATCTTGCTTAGTTTTCCATGTAGTTTCACAATGTCCAAGTTTCATTCATGTTTAAGATGATTAAAATTGTTGTTTCCATTAATTTTGCATAAATGACATGCTAAAATGGCTTATTTCATAACTAAATAACCGTAGCTCGGTTTTAAATGTTCTTCATATGTAAATGGGCTAGAAAAATGCATAGATTAACATGGTAGCATTACTTGACATGTTTAACAACTCTAAAATTGAGTATAGGGCAGAACAGTAGCAAATTCAAAGTATGACATGAGGATTTTGCAGAATTGTTGTTTGTTGTTTCCGACCTCATTTAAACTTCCCTAGATAGGTAGATTAAATTTGCTTCACCTCTTGCCATGTTAAGAACTTTTAAACTTGTTGGCTTCATAACAAGAGCGAACTAAATAATTGTTGTGATGTTTCGTCAATATGCAACTATGCAACTCGTTGCATATTGAGCTCCACTTAATTTGTAGTATTGTTTGTTGCACTTTGCCATGCCATGTATATTTAAACAGGACATGCATCATACTTGTTTGTGCATCATGCCTTGTTCATGTGTTGTTTGTTTACTATGTTGTTTGCTTCTTTCTGGTTGTGCATCTTCTCGATAGTCCTAGTTTCGTTATGATTGTGAGGATTCGTTCGACTACGCTTGGCTCGTCCACACCCGTTCGTCTTCTTCATGGACTTGATCTTCTTCCTAGCGGGATTTCGGGCAAGATGACCGTCACCCTTGATCTCACTACTATCATTGCTATGCTAGTTGTCTCAATGCTATAGATATGTCGCGTTTCCTACCATTTGTTTATCAAACCTCCCAAATTGCCATGACAGCCTCTAACCTTTTTCACCCTTCCTAGCAAACCTTTGTTTGGCTATGTTACCGCTTTGCTCAGTCCTTCTTATAGCGTTGATAGTTGCGGGTTGTTCCATGTTGGAAAATGGACATCATGGATATTTTGG
>NC_041385.1:304422847-304424047 GCF_002162155.2 Triticum dicoccoides | reverse complement strand
GGAAATCACAATATCTCCTATCTAATTAATGCATGTATATACTTGGTAAAGGGTGGAAGGCTCGGCCTTATGCCTGGTGTTTTGTTCCACTCTTGCCGCCTTAGTTTCTATCATACCGGTGTCATGTTCCTTGATTTTGCGGTCGTTACGCGGTCAGGTTTATGGGAACCCCTTGACAGTTCACTTTGAATAAAACTCCTCCAGCAAGGCCCAACATTGGTTTTACCATTGCCTAATAACAACAAAAACTTAAATAGGCGATTTTCTCGGGACCCCTAGTATTTTTAATCAACCCCCGGGCCAGTGCTCCTCTGAGTGTTGGTCCAAACAAGAGCACTATGCGGGGCCGTCCTAGGGCAACCTGGGTTATTTTGGGACCTGTACGTGTAGCTCATCCGTGGTGCCCTGAGAACGAGATACGTGCGGGATTTGTCGGCACACCGAGAGGTCTTGCTGGTCTTGTTTTACCATTGCCGAAATGTCTTGTTTTACCATTGCCGAGTCTGATCGTCTCTTTCTAGGAGAAGGAATATCCTTTGCTGATCGTGAGAGCTTGTGATGGTCGAAGTTGGGACACCACTACAGGGTTTAAACTTTCGAGACCCGTGCCCGCGGTTATGTGGCAGATGGAGTTTTTAATATCCGGTTGTAGAAAACTTGACACCAGATTCGAATTAAAATACCCAAACGCGTGTGTAACCGTGATGGTTTCCTTTTCGGGCGGGTCAAGAAGAGAACACAATGGGGTTATGCTTGAACGTAAGTAGTTCAGGATCACTTATTGATCATTACTAGCTTGTGACCGTTTGCGTAACCTCACCACTTATCCTTTCCATACCTCATCTCATTCTTGTATTCGTAAGTTAGCCACCATATCATGCTTAGTCGCTGCTGCAACCTCACCACTTATCCTTTCCATACCCATTAAGCTCTGCTAGTCTTGATACCCATTGTAATGGGATTGTTGAGTCCTCGTGGCTCAAAGATTACTACAACAACAGTTTCAGGTACAGGTAATGCGATGGTCATGACGCGAGAGCGATGTATGCTTGGCTTGGGGTTCTTCTCCTTATTCTTCATTCTAGGGATAGGTTCCTGGTCGGCAGCCTGGACTAGCAGGGTGGATGTCGTTTGAGTTTTTGTTTGTGTTTCATCTGTAGTTAGATGTTGCTCTTGTGTATGATGTTGTTGCACTCATGT
>NC_041385.1:304412433-304422177 GCF_002162155.2 Triticum dicoccoides | reverse complement strand
AATTCCGGAATGTTGTTGGAGACCTTCTTGCCCTGCTGGAAGCAGAGTTGTACTTGTACCGCATAGTAGAGCTCGTCCTTGGTGGGCGAGATGAGGACGGCCCCCGCTCCTGCGCCTTGTCGCGCGAATGCTCCGTCAAGGTACATTATCCACCCGTCCGGTTCCTCGTCTCCCGGTAAGAGGGAGCGGTCCTCGCTCACCCCGTGGTCGGGGGCGTCAGTCCATTAGGCCACAAAGTCCGTGAGGGTTGTACCCTTGATGAACCTGGTGGTGCTGAACTCGAGATGGAACGCCTGAGGCTCGATGTTCTATTCTGTGACTCGCACGGCGGTGTTCGGGCTCCGGAACACCCTCTCAAGTGGGTATGGCGAAACGACCTTGATGGGGTGGCCTTGAAAGTAGTGCGCAGCTTTCAGGAGGCGACGAGGAGCGCGAGCAAGAGTTTTTGGGGCATGGGGTAGCACGCCCGTGCCTCCCTCAGCAATGTACTGATGAAGTAGACAGGGTGCTCGACGAGGGGAGAGGCATCAGCAGAGTCTTGCTCTTCGTGAGGGTGCGGGTCTTCGATGGCTTCACGAGGTCCGACCTCAAGAGCCCCCCCAGCTGTGGGGTCGATCGCTGCCTCGGGAGGGACATCGACCACTGGGTTGGCCGAGGCCCCGGGCGCGTTGTCCTGAGGGTGCTGCGCTTTGCTCAGTGGTTGTGCGTCCTACCGAGGGTCCTTGGATGGACGCTCCCTCCTTAGCGCCACCAGGGCGGCGTTGGCTGAGTGAGGGGTGGCTACCAAATAGAGCACGAAGGGCTCGAGAGGACGCGGCGCCACCATCACTCGCGGGCTGGTCAGATACCTCTTGAGGTCTTGAAAGGCCGCATCTGCTTCCGGGGTCCACTCAAACGACTCCTTCCTTTTCATCAGCTTGAAGAATGGGAGGGTGCGCTCCGCCAGCTTGGAGATGAAGTGCCCAAGTGAGGTTACGCAGCCCTCCAGCTTCTGCGTCTCCTTCAGGGTCTGTGGGGGGCTCATGTCTTCTATTGCCTTGACCTTCTCCGGATTGGTCTCGATCCCTCTGTGCCATACCAGGAAGCCCAGCAGCTTGCCAGAGGGAACCCCGAATACACACTTCTCAGGATTGAGCCGAGGATCCACATTGTGCAAGAGGCAAACATCTCCTCCAGATCTGCAATCAGGGTCCTGGCCTCCCGAGACTTCACCACTATGTCATCGACATAGGCCTATGCATTTCTCCCGAGCTGCAAGCCTAGGGCGATATGCATCAGCCGCTGGAAGGTAGCCCCGGTGTTACGCTGCCCGAAGGGCATGTAGGTGTAGAAGTACACCACGCAGGAGGTTAGGAACGCCATCTTCTCCACATCTTGCACGACCATCTTGATCTGGTGGTAGCCCGGGAAGGTATCCAAGAAGCACAACAAGTCGCATTCGGCGGTGGAGTCAATGATCTAGTCAATGCAAGGAAGCGGGAAGGGATCTTGTGGGCAGGCCTTGTTGAGGTTGGTGAAGTCGACACACATGCGCTCCTTCCCTCCTTTCTTGGGGGCGACGACGGGGTTCACCAGCCACTCCGGGTATCGCACTTCCCTAATGACCCCTACGGCTTGCAGCTTGCGGGTTTCTTGGACGATGAAGGCCTACTTCTTGGTGGACTGACGACGAGCCTTCTGCTTCACTAGTCGCACGTTTGGGCATACCTTCAGGTGGTGCTCGATTATTCCCTTAAGGACCCCAACAAGGTATTTGGGCTCCCAAGCTAATACATCCTTGTTGGCGCGCAAGAAGTCGACCAATGCTTTCTCTTGGTCCCGAGGAAGGCCAGCCCCTATGGTGAAGGTGGCGCTGGTTGCTCCCTCCTCACTAACCAGTACTTGCTTCATCTCGGCTAGGTCAAGGGAGAGCAACTGTTTCTTCTTGTCCGGCGCCGCTTCCGGGTTTCCGGCCCCCCTTCTCATCGTGCAGTGCGGATGCCGCTGACCTGAAGGCGAGCTTGAGGGCCTGCAGCGCGTCTTTGGTGTCCCCTGCCATCGTGAGGACACCGTTGCTGCCAGGCATCTTCATGAGGTCATATGCTGGGTGAGTCTCCGCCGAGAACTTGGCCAAGGGGTACCCCAGGATGGCGTTTGATAACCCACAAGTATAGGGGATCGCAACAGTTTTTGAGGGTAGAGTATTCAACCCAAATTTATTTATTCGACACAAGGGGAGCCAAAGAATATTCTCAAGTATTAGCAGTTGAGTTTTCAAATCAACACACCTGGATAACTTAGTATCTGCAGCAAAGTATTTAGTAGCAAAGTGGTATGATAGTAATGGTAACAGTGGCAAAAGTAACGATATCAGTTTTGTAGTAATTGTAACAGTAGTAACAGAAAAGTAAATAAGCAAAACACAATATGTGAAAAGCTCGTAGGCATTGGATCAATGATGGATAATTATGTCGGATGCAATTGATCATGTAATAGTTATAACATAGGGCGACATAGAACTAGCTCCAGTTCATCAATGTAATGTAGGCATGTATTCGGAATATAGTCATACGTGCTTATGGAAAAGAACTTGCATGACATCTTTTGTCCTACCCTCCCGTGGCAGCGGGGTCCTATTGGAAAATAAGGGATATTAAGGCCTCCTTTTAATAGAGTACCGGACCAAAGCATTAACACATAGTGAATACATGAACTCCTGAAACTACGGTCCTCACCGAGAAATATCCCGATTATTGTCACTTCGGGGTTGTCGGATCATAACACATAATAGGTGACTATATACTTGCAAGATAAGATCAAGAACTCACATATATTCATGAAAACATAATTAGTTCAGATCTGAAATCATGGCACTCGGGCCCTAGTGACAAGCATTAAGCCTAGCAAAGTCATAGCAACATCAATCTCAGAACATAGTGGATACTAGGGATCAAACCCTAACAAAACTAACTTGATTACATGGTAAATCTCATCCAACCCATCACTGTCCAGCAAGCCTACGATGGAATTACTCATGCATGGCGGTGAGCAACCTGAAAGTGGTGATGAAGGATGGTTGATGATGACGACGGCAACGAATCCCCCTCTCCGGAGCACCAAACAGACTCCAGATAAGCCCTCACGAGAGAGATTAGGGCTTGGCGGTGGCTCCGTATCGTAAAATGCGATGAAACTTTCTCTTTGATTTTTTTCTCCACGAAACGGAATATATAGAGTTGGAGTTGAGGTCGGTGGAGCATCAGGGGGCCCACGAGAGACGGGGGCGCACCCAGGGGGAGGAGACGCGCCCCCCACCCTCGTGGACAGGGTGTGGGCCTCCTGGCCTTGATTCTTTCGCCAATATTTTTTATATTTTCCAAAAGTTATCTTCGTGGATTTTCAGGTCATTCCAAGAAATTTTGTTTTCTCCACAATAAACAACACCATGGCAGTTCTGCTGAAAACAACGTCACTCGGGGTTAGTTTTATTCAAATCATGCAAGTTAGAGTCCAAAACAAGGGCAAAAGTGTTTGGAAAAGTCGATACGTTGGAGACGTATCAACTCCCCCAAGCTTAAACCTTTGCTTGTCCTCAAGCAATTCAGTTGATAAACTAAAAGTGACAAAGAAAAACTTTTACAAACTCAGTTTGCTCGTCTTGTTGTAAATATGTAAAGCCAGCATTCAAGTTTTCAGCAAAGATTATGAACTAACCATATTCAATAACACTTAGGTCTCATGTTTACTCATATCAATGGCATAATCAACTAGCGAGCAATAATAATAAAACTTGGATCACAACACTTTCTCAATACAATCATAATATGATATAACAAGATGGTATCTCGCTAGCCCTTTCTGAGACCGCAAAACATAAATGCAGAGTACCTGTAAAGATCAAGGACTGACTAAACATTGTAATTCATGGTAAAAGAGATCCAGTCAATTCATACCCAATATAAACTAATAGTAATGAATGCAAATGACAGTGTGCTCTCCAGCGGGTGCTTTTTAATAAGAGGGTGATGACTCAACATAAAAGTAAATAGATAGGCCCTTCACAGAGGGAAGCAGGGATTTGTAGAGGTGCCAGAGCTCGATTTTAAAATAGAGATGAATAACATTTTGAGCGGTATACTTTATTTGTCAACGCAAAAACTATGGAATCTTGATATCTTCCATGCTACATACATTATAGGCGGTTCCAAAACAGAATGGTAAAAGTTTATACTCCCCCACCACCAACAAGAATCAATCCATGGCTTGCTTGAAACAACGAGTGCCTCCAACTAGGAACAACCCTGGGGGAGTTTTGTTTAATTATTTTGATTTGCTTTGATCTTTTTGATCCTGGGAATGAGAAGCGGAGTCCACTCCTCTTGAGAATAACCCACCTTGCATGGAAGATACAAAAAACCCTAGTTGAAACATGAGCTTCTCGAGCATACAAAATAGAATTTCATTTGAAGGTTTGGAGTTTGGCACATACAAATTTACTTGGAACGACAGGTAAATACTGCATATAGGAAGGTATGGTGGACTCATATGGAATTACTTTGGGGTTTATGGAGTTTGGATGCACAAGCAGTATTCCCGCCTAGTACAGGTGAAGGCTAGCAAAAGACTAGGAAGCGACCAACTAAGAGAGCGACAACAGTCATGAACATGCATTAAAATTAATCAACACCGAGTGCAAGCATGAGTAGGATATAATCCACCATGAACAGAAATATCATGAAGGCTATGTTGATTTGTTTCAACTACATGCATGAACATGTGCCAAGTCAAGTCACTCGAATTATTCAAAGGAGGATACCACCCTATCATACGACATCACAACCATTTTACTAGCATGTTGGCACGCAAGGTAAACCATTATAAGCTCCTAGCTAATTAAGCATGGCATAATCAACTATAATCTCTAATTGTCATTGCAAACATGTTTATTCATAATAGGCTGAATCAGGAACGATGCACTCATCATATTTACAAAAACAAGAGAGGTCGAGTTCATACCAGCTTCTCTCATCTCGATCAGTCCATCATGTATCGTCATTATTATCTTTCACTTGCACGACTGAACAGTGTGTATAATAATAATAGTGCACGTGCACTGGACTAAGCTGGAATCTGCAAGCATTCAATTCAAGGGAGAAGACAAAGTAATATGCTCTAAATTAAATCAACAATCATGCAAATGAGAGCCACTAAGCATTTTCATTAAGGCCTTCTCCTCTCGACCCCCAAAGGAAAGAAAAGAAATAAAACTATTTACACGGGAAAGCTCCCAACAAGCAAAAGAAGAACGAGAAATCTTTTTGGGTTTTCATTTTAATGACTACTACAAGCATGGAAATTAAGCTAACTAATTTTTTTGGTTTTTCTTAAGGTTTATCAAACACACAAGAAGAAAGCTAGAAAAATAAATTCAACTAGCATGGATAACAATGAAAGAATATGAGCACCGATAACTAGAATAGGTGTGTGAACATGAATGTAAAGTCGGTGAGAAATACGTACTCCCCCAATCTTAGGCTTTTGGCCTAAGTTGGTCTATGCCCAAGGATAGCTTGGCTAATATCCGAAGTTAGAACTGGGGTCGTACTGAGATGCCGCAGCCAATGCCTCCTGAGCTGCGGTATGTTGGCGAGCTTCCTCCGCTCTCTTCTCGTGTTCGGCTGCCTCCTCCCTGGTGACAACATATCTTCGTTTTGCCTGGTAATCAAAAAGGGAAGGAGCAGGGAGAGTAACATGGACAGTGCAACGTATGTCAAAGATTAGTCGATACTGAAGGAATTGTTCATTCCTCAAAATAAAATGGTGCCTAACCATAGCGTCAAAATCTAAATAAGCAGCAGGCAAGTCCATATCACCCTCACGTGGGGATATACCAAGATAATTATCAACACTGGTCTCATAAATTCCTCCAAATAAATCTACAGATATACCATTATTATGCAACCTACGTGCAACTATTGCCCCCAAGTTGTAATCTTTAATACCTAATACAACACTCTTGAGGACACAAAGATCAGGGACACACATGTGACAAGCTTCGTCTTTACCATTAATGCATCTACCAATGAAAAGAGCAAAATAATGTAAAGCAGGAAAATGAATGCTCCCTATGGTAGCTTGTGCTATATCCCTAGATTCTCCCACAGTGATACTAACAAGAAAGTCTTTATATTCAGATTTGTGGGGTTCATTAACATTGCCCCACTGTGGGAGTTTGCAAGCAGTTGTGAAATCTTCTAGGTCCATGGTATAAGATTGATCATAAATATCAAACAGGACATTCTGGGAATTACGCGAAGATGTAAATTTAAATCTTCTCACGAATGAATCATTCAATTGGTAGTACCGAGGACACTTATCTTGCATGAAGTCCTCAAGATCGGCATTACGCACATATGCATCAAATTCATCCTTGATGCCTGCATTGACAATAAACTCTTCTGACGGTCATTCGCAAGGCCGCACCTTAGTTTCCCTTGGTGGTTCATCCTCTTGCCCACGCATAGCATGCCTAGGTCCTCTCTTTGTTGAGGAACCACCTTGGTACATTTTCCTAGACATATTTCTTCCTCTAAAAAAGTTCTGAAATTTTTAGTAACTTCAAAATAAAAGTGAATCAAACTCAACAAAACTGATAGTAACTACTCCCACAAGTGCCTAGAGGCCTATATCATGCATTAGAATTACTTGGGACCTCATAAATTTGACATGCAAGCTCAAGAACAGGGTCACCTATGCAGCAAAAAATTGCAATGAATAAAGCACTAGAACAAACACTAATTGGAGCATTGGAGGAGTCACATACCAAGCAAGAATCTCCCAAAGCAGTTTTGTGAATGGAGCTTTGAGCAAGGAGATCGAAAATTGCAGCAAAATGAGCTAGAACTCGTGCTTGATCTGGATGGGGATTTTTTTGGGAGTAATATGGAGTGTGTGGGTGCAGGAATAAGTGGAGGGGGCCCACCGTGGGCCCACGAGGCAGGGGGAGCGCCCAGGGGGAGGGGGCGCGCCCTGGACCCTCGGGGCCAGGTGCTTGCCCCCTTGTTGTCTCCTCAGTGCCTAAAATCCTCAAATATTTCATAAAAAATCATACTAAATTTGCAGGGCATTTGGAGCACTTTTGTTTTCAGGATATTTTTTATTGCATGGATAATTCAGAAAACAGACAGATAATACTATTTTTCTTTATTTATTCTAAATGACAGAGAGTAAAAAAGAGGGTACAAAAGGTTGTGCCTTTTAGTTTCATCCATCTCATGATGATCAAAATGAATCCACTAACAAGGTTGATCAAATCTTGTTAACAAACTCATTCCGAATAACATGGAACCGAAGAAATTTTGAATAACACTAGGTTACCTCAACGGGGATATGAACATCCCTAACAATAAGAATATCAAACTTTTTCTTGACAGTAGGAAGAGGAAATTCAAACACTCCAATAATTATAGTTGGAACTTTTCCAATAGAATTGATGCTATGAACTTGAGGTTGTTTCCTCGGAAAGTGTATCGTATGCTCATTACCATTAACATGAAAAGTGACATTGCCTTTGTTGCAATCAATAACAGCCCCTGCAGTATTGAAAAAGGGTCTGCCAAGGATAATCGACATACTATCATCCTCGGGAATATCAAGAATAGCAAAGTCCGTTAAGATGGTGACATTTGCAACCACAACAGGCGCATCCTCACAAATATCGACATGTATAGCAGTTGATTTATCAGCCATTTGCAAAGATATTTCAGTAGGTGTCAACTTATTCAATTCAAGTCTATGATATAAATAGAGAGGCATAACACTAACACCGGATCCAAGATCACATAAAGCAGTTTTAACATAGTTTCTATTAATGGAGCATGGTATAGTTAGTACCCCTGGATCTCCAAGTTTCTTTGGTATTCCACCCTTAAAAGTGCAATTAGCAAGCATGATGGAAATTTCAGCTCCCGGTATCTTTCTTTTATTTGTAATGATATCCTTCATGTATTTAGGATAAGGATTTACTTTAATCATATCAGTTAAGCGCATAGGTAAGAAAATAGGTCTAATCATTTCAGCAAACCGCTCAAAATCCTCATCATCCTTTGTCTTGGATGGTTTAGGAGGAAAGGGCATGGGTTTCTGAATGCATGGTTCTCTTTCTTTACCGTGCTTCCTAGCGACAAAGTCTCTTTTATCACAATGTTGATTCTTTGATTGTGGGTTATCAAGACCAATAGCAGGTTCAATCTCTGCATCATTATTGTTGCTAGGTTGAGCATCAACATGAACATTATCATTAACATTATCACTAGGTTCATGTTCATCACCTGATTGTGTTTCAGTATCAGAAATAGAAATATCATTGGGATTCTCATGTGTGTCTACAACAGGTTCACTAGAAGCATGCAAAGTCCTATCATTTTTCTTTTTCTTCTTCCTAGAAGGACTAGGTGCATCTACATTATTTCTCTGAGAATCTTGCTCAATTCTCTTAGGGTGGCCTTCAGGATACAAAGGTTCCTGAGTCATTTTACCAGTTCTAGTAGCCACTCTAACAGCAAAGTCATGTTTATTATTTAATTCATCGAGCAAATCACTTTGAGCTTTAAGTACTTTTGCTGCTTGAGTGGTAACCATAGAAGCATACTTGCTACTGAGTTTAAGTTCACCTTTAACTCTAGCCATATAATCACTCAAGCGTCCTATCATGAAAGCAGTACTCTTTAATTCTCTACCCACATAAGCATTAAAGCTTTCTTGTCTAGCCATAAAGTCATCAAATTCATCTAAACATTGGCTATGAAATTTAGTAGACGGGATTTCAACTTTATCATATTTATAGAGAGAATTTACCTTTACTACCTGTGTCGGGATATCAAGACAATGTGTTTCTTCAACAGGCGGTATATTAAGACCATGTATTTCTTCAATAGGAGGTAAATTCTTCTTCCGCTTTAATACCTTTTTCTTTCATTGATTTGTTTACCTCTTGCATATCTTTAGGACTGAGAAATAGAACAGCCCTCTTCTTCGGAGTTGGTTTAGGACTAGGCTCAGGAGTTGGCTCAATTGGCTCAGGAATTAGCTCAGGAAGAGTCCAATTATTTTCATTAGTCAACATATTATTCAATAACAATTCAGCTTGGTCAACTGTTCTTTCCCTAAAAACACAACCGACACAACTATCCAAGTGGTCCTTGGAAGCATCGGTTAGTCCATTATAAAAGATATCAAGTATTTCATTTCTCTTGAGAGGATGATCAGGAAAAGCATTAAGTAATCGGAGAAGCCTCCCCCAACTTCTAGGAGACTCTCTTCTTCGATTTGCACAAAATTATATATTTCCCGCAAGGCAGCTTGTTTCTTATGAGCAGGGAAATATTTAGTAGAGAAGTAATAAATCATATCCTGGGGACTACGCACACAACCAGGATCAATAGAATTAAACCAAGTTTTAGCATCACCCTTTAATGAGAATGGAAATATCTTAAGGATATAATAATAGCAAGACTTCTCATCATTAGTAAGCAGGGTGGCTATATCATTTAACTTGGTAAGATGTGCCACAACAGTTTCATATTCATTGCCATAAAAAGGATCAGATTCAACCAAAGTAATTATCTCAGGATCAACAGAGAATTCATAATCCTTATCAGTAACACAGATAGGTGAGGTAGCAAAAGCAGGGTCATATTTCATCCTAGCATTCAGAGATTGCTGCTTCCATTTAGCTAATAACTTCTTAAGATCATATCTCTCATC
>NC_041385.1:304410082-304411930 GCF_002162155.2 Triticum dicoccoides | reverse complement strand
CATAGGGTGACACAGAACTAGCTCCAGTTCATCAATGTAATGTAGGCATGTATTCCGAATATAATCATACGTGCTTATGGAAAAGAACTTGCATGACATCTTTTGTCCTACCCTCCCGTGGCAGCGGGGTCCTATTGGAAACTAAGGGATATTAAGGCCACCTTTTAATAGAGTACCGGACCAAAGCATTAACACATAGTGAATACATGAACTCCTCAAACTACGGTCCTCACCGAGAAGTATCCCGATTATTGTCACTTCGGGGTTGTCGGATCATAACACATAATAGGTGAATATAGACTTGCAAGATAGGATCAAGAACTCACATATATTCATGAAAACATAATAGGTTCAGATATGAAATCATGGCACTCAGGCCCTAGTGACAAGCATTAAGCATAGCAAACTCATAGCAACATCAATCTCAGAACATAGTGGATACTAGGGATCAAACCCTAAGAAAACTAACTTGATTACATGGTAAATCTCATCCAACCCATCACCGTCCAGCAAGACTACGTTGGAATTACTCACGCACGGCGGTGAGCATCATGAAATTGGTAATGGAGGATGGTTAATGATGACGACAACGACGAATCCCCCTCTCTGAAGCCCCGAACGGACTCCAGATCAGCCCTCACGAGAGAGATTAGGGCTTGGCGACGTCTCCGTGTCGTAAAATGCGATGAAACTTTCTCTTTGATTTTTCGGGCTGGGGTCGAGCATAACTGATTTGAGAGCAGTCACATGCATAGTGTCCTAGCTTCCCGCATGTGAAGCAAGTCGCTGAAGTTGGACGTGGACCCGCACTGACAAGCGGTCTACTAATAGGCCTGGGTGGAGTATCCGACTGAGCTGGGTGAGGCACCACATAGGATGGTCTCGGTGAATAACGAGAAGGAAGAGCGGAGTTTTGAAGCCAAATCCGGCGCTTCTGAGAACTAGAACCGGAGGAGCATCCCAAATCACGGGTGTGCATATGAGACTCCTCGTAACTGAGCTGAGCTGTCTCTGCATTAATGGCCTTGTTCACAAGAGCTTGGAATGTATCACAATGATGCAGGTGGAGATCATGACGCAACTTGGGGTTGAGATCCTTCCCGAACCTAGCCTGCTTCTTGGTGTCCGTGGACACCTCTTCTGTGGCATAGCGAGCGAGGTTCTCAAACTCTCTACTGTAAGCATGAACAACCATCTTACTCTGGGTGAAACTACAGAACTCTTCTCTCTCGTGATCAATGAGGGCCTGGGGAATGTGATGCTCGCGAAAAGCCTTAGTGAAATCCCTCCAGGTAGGAATCTGGCCAGCTGGAAGCATAACCTCATAGTTCTGCCACCAAAGACTAGCAGGACCTTCGAGGTGGTATGTGGCATAGGTGACCTTGTCATCTTCAGCTATGTTTGCGGAAGGCGACTTATGAGTGATGCTACGGAGCCATTCATCTGCATCGAGTGGCTCAATAGAATGATGAAAGGTGGGTGGGTGCAAGCGAATGAAGTCATGAATGGTCGCAGACTCTTTGAACTGATGTGTTGTGTTCTGCTCGATACGTGCCAACAAGCGGTTAGACTCATGCTTGTTTATCTCCATCTCTAACATTAACTTTGCTAACGAAGGCTGGTCAGGAGGATCCTTATCCCTACCATCTCGGTGGTTCTGGCTACAAGCAACAGAACTTCGCTTAACTGATGACATCCCGAGAAACGAAACCAAGGACGGAATCAACATCAACTATAGGCTGTAGGATGTAGAACGAGGAAATTAGTATCTATCGAACTCCTAGGGTGATTCTGGTAGCATAATGACAGTAAAATGCTCAGAATGAGACATCCTGCCAACAAGGGGGT
>NC_041385.1:304407155-304410072 GCF_002162155.2 Triticum dicoccoides | reverse complement strand
TTTTTCTTTTTCTTCTTCCTAGAAGGACTAGGTGCATCTACATTATTTCTCTGAGAATCTTGCTCAATTCTCTTAGGGTGGCCTTCAGGATACAAAGGTTCCTGAGTCATTTTACCAGTTCTAGTAGCCACTCTAACAGCAAAGTCATGTTTATTATTTAATTCATCGAGCAAATCACTTTGAGCTTTAAGTACTTTTGCTGCTTGAGTGGTAACCATAGAAGCATACTTGCTACTGAGTTTAAGTTCACCTTTAACTCTAGCCATATAATCACTCAAGCGTCCTATCATGAAAGCAGTACTCTTTAATTCTCTACCCACATAAGCATTAAAGCTTTCTTGTCTAGCCATAAAGTCATCAAATTCATCTAAACATTGGCTATGAAATTTAGTAGACGGGATTTCAACTTTATCATATTTATAGAGAGAATTTACCTTTACTACCTGTGTCGGGATATCAAGACAATGTGTTTCTTCAACAGGCGGTATATTAAGACCATGTATTTCTTCAATAGGAGGTAAATTCTTCTTCCGCTTTAATACCTTTTTCTTTCATTGATTTGTTTACCTCTTGCATATCTTTAGGACTGAGAAATAGAACAGCCCTCTTCTTCGGAGTTGGTTTAGGACTAGGCTCAGGAGTTGGCTCAATTGGCTCAGGAATTAGCTCAGGAAGAGTCCAATTATTTTCATTAGTCAACATATTATTCAATAACAATTCAGCTTGGTCAACTGTTCTTTCCCTAAAAACACAACCGACACAACTATCCAAGTGGTCCTTGGAAGCATCGGTTAGTCCATTATAAAAGATATCAAGTATTTCATTTCTCTTGAGAGGATGATCAGGAAAAGCATTAAGTAATCGGAGAAGCCTCCCCCAACTTCTAGGAGACTCTCTTCTTCGATTTGCACAAAATTATATATTTCCCGCAAGGCAGCTTGTTTCTTATGAGCAGGGAAATATTTAGTAGAGAAGTAATAAATCATATCCTGGGGACTACGCACACAACCAGGATCAATAGAATTAAACCAAGTTTTAGCATCACCCTTTAATGAGAATGGAAATATCTTAAGGATATAATAATAGCAAGACTTCTCATCATTAGTAAGCAGGGTGGCTATATCATTTAACTTGGTAAGATGTGCCACAACAGTTTCATATTCATTGCCATAAAAAGGATCAGATTCAACCAAAGTAATTATCTCAGGATCAACAGAGAATTCATAATCCTTATCAGTAACACAGATAGGTGAGGTAGCAAAAGCAGGGTCATATTTCATCCTAGCATTCAGAGATTGCTGCTTCCATTTAGCTAATAACTTCTTAAGATCATATCTCTCATCGCAAGCAAGAATAGCTCTAGCAGCTTCTTCACCCATAACATAACCCTCAAGAACAACATGCAATTCATACTTACGGGGAGAACCTTCATCATCACTATCATCGATAATTTCATCTTCAATAATTTCATTCTCTCTAACCCTAGCAAGTTGTTTATCAAGATATTCACCTAATGGTACAGTAGTATCAAGCATAGAAGTAGTTTCATCATAAGTATCATGCATAGAAGAAGTGGCATCATCAATAACATGCGACATATCATAATTCATAGCAGTAGCAGGTTTAGGTGTCGCAACCTTACTAAAAACGGAAGGAGAATCTAGTGCAGAGTTAGATGGCAGTTCCTTACCTCCCCTCATAGTTGAGGGAAAAATCTTTGTTCTTTCGTCTTTCAAGTTCCTCATAGTGATCAGCAGATATAAATCCCAAGTGACTCAAAGAATAGAGCTAAGCTCCCCGGCAACGGCGCCAGAAATTAGTCTTCATAACCCACAAGTATAGGGGATCGCAACAATTTTTGAGGGTAGATTATTCAACCCAAATTTATTGATTCGACACAAGGGGAGCCAAAGAATATTCTAAAGTATTAGCAGTTGAGTTATCAATTCAACCACACCTGGATAACTTAGTATCTGCAACAAAGTATTTAGTAGTAAAGTAGTATGATAATAATGGTAACAGCAGCAAAAGTAATGATAGTAGTTTTGTAGTAATTGTGACAGTAGCAACGGAAAAGTAGTTAAGCAATGAACAATATGTGAAAAGCTCGTAGGCATTGGATCAACGATGGATAATTTATCGGATGCAATTCATCATGTAATATTTATATCATAGGGTGACACAGAACTAGCTCCAGTTCATCAATGTAATGTAGGCATGTATTCCGAATATAATCATACGTGCTTATGGAAAAGAACTTGCATGACATCTTTTGTCCTACCCTCCCGTGGCAGCGGGGTCCTATTGGAAACTAAGGGATATTAAGGCCACCTTTTAATAGAGTACCGGACCAAAGCATTAACACATAGTGAATACATGAACTCCTCAAACTACGGTCCTCACCGAGAAGTATCCCGATTATTGTCACTTCGGGGTTGTCGGATCATAACACATAATAGGTGAATATAGACTTGCAAGATAGGATCAAGAACTCACATATATTCATGAAAACATAATAGGTTCAGATATGAAATCATGGCACTCAGGCCCTAGTGACAAGCATTAAGCATAGCAAACTCATAGCAACATCAATCTCAGAACATAGTGGATACTAGGGATCAAACCCTAAGAAAACTAACTTGATTACATGGTAAATCTCATCCAACCCATCACCGTCCAGCAAGACTACGTTGGAATTACTCACGCACGGCGGTGAGCATCATGAAATTGGTAATGGAGGATGGTTAATGATGACGACAACGACGAATCCCCCTCTCTGAAGCCCCGAACGGACTCCAGATCAGCCCTCACGAGAGAGATTAGGGCTTGGCGACGTCTCCGTGTCGTAAAATGCGATGAAACTTTCTCTTTGATTTTTCGGGCTGGGGTCGAGCATAACTGATTTGAGAGCAGTCAC
>NC_041385.1:304405700-304406419 GCF_002162155.2 Triticum dicoccoides | reverse complement strand
GGACACCTCTTCTGTGGCATAGCGAGCGAGGTTCTCAAACTCTCTACTGTAAGCATGAACAACCATCTTACTCTGGGTGAAACTACAGAACTCTTCTCTCTCGTGATCAATGAGGGCCTGGGGAATGTGATGCTCGCGAAAAGCCTTAGTGAAATCCCTCCAGGTAGGAATCTGGCCAGCTGGAAGCATAACCTCATAGTTCTGCCACCAAAGACTAGCAGGACCTTCGAGGTGGTATGTGGCATAGGTGACCTTGTCATCTTCAGCTATGTTTGCGGAAGGCGACTTATGAGTGATGCTACGGAGCCATTCATCTGCATCGAGTGGCTCAATAGAATGATGAAAGGTGGGTGGGTGCAAGCGAATGAAGTCATGAATGGTCGCAGACTCTTTGAACTGATGTGTTGTGTTCTGCTCGATACGTGCCAACAAGCGGTTAGACTCATGCTTGTTTATCTCCATCTCTAACATTAACTTTGCTAACGAAGGCTGGTCAGGAGGATCCTTATCCCTACCATCTCGGTGGTTCTGGCTACAAGCAACAGAACTTCGCTTAACTGATGACATCCCGAGAAACGAAACCAAGGACGGAATCAACATCAACTATAGGCTGTAGGATGTAGAACGAGGAAATTAGTATCTATCGAACTCCTAGGGTGATTCTGGTAGCATAATGACAGTAAAATGCTCAGAATGAGACATCCTGCCAACAAGGGGGT
>NC_041385.1:304403736-304405690 GCF_002162155.2 Triticum dicoccoides | reverse complement strand
GTACAACAACTCAACATCACCACTCAAGGTTCTGAAATAATACTAAACATGCTACACCGAAGGTACTCGAAAACTGGGATATGACTCTGATTAACCAATCCTATGGAACTATGGAGTAGTAACACGTGATCCTGATAGACAGAAGAGAAAGCCTAGTTCCTTAACCCCGTAGGAAAGATAGGATGACTCAGATCAGAAGGACATGAGGTATAAGAAGTAAAAAGAGCTTTACATTCCTTCCCACAATCAATTCCCTTACATACTAAAGAATTTCTAGACTTAACTTCGACCAGTTTGGCTTATTAATCCTACAGGCAGTCAGGCTCTGATACCAAAGCTCTCAGGTCCCCGATCCTAAGTTACACCGATCTAGCATGTAACACATCATATCACTTTGCGGCCTCACGCACGGTATTCCCACGGGTGCCACCTTACTTGGCCCGGGACCTTTTGCTCCTTTTGGCTCAGGTATATGATTCTGTCGCTAGCATCCATATGACAGAGAACCCGAGCCGACATGACTAGTCGTGAAGTCAAAGTGGCACAAACTTACAGGAACAGGCATATATGAGCCAGCAACGAACGTGTCGGTCATCAGCGAGTGAATCCGTCTCATCAGTAGAATCTGGGCTGTAGCAGGCTAACAGGACTCCAGTAGACACCGCGTGACATTTCCCTGTAGGGACAAACACAAGAACGAAGAAGGACACACGCCGGCCAGCCTAAGTGTCCCGGAGTAGTAGCAAGCTACCATGGCTTAGTGGAAGCACTAGGAGGCTGTCACATGCCTAGTTCTGGTATGCTCAAGGCTAGCTAGTCATGTGTGCATCATGTTCAAATTCCATTTAAATTTGAAATGAGGATTTGTGAAACCCTCAGAATCATCTCTGGAAATGACCCAAATAAAAAGTGCTCCAAAAAGGTCCAAGAAAATGCTCATGTTGCTCTCTGAAAATATTGGACAGAGATAAAAATTAAACCAATATTTTTAGGAGCTTATAAGTATTTATTTTGGGCATTTGGAATTAATGCAGTAATTATTTGCTTTGGATATATATTGTTATATATATAAAATATTGTCCAAAAATTATGCTAGTTGTTGACGAGCTCTGGAATAATGCCACTAGCCCCTACAAAAATTGGCATAAGAAAATAAAATGGTTTAGTATTTTTATTAAACTAAACAAATGTCAGAAAAATAGAAAAATAAAAATAAAAGGGAGAAGAGACATACCTGGCGCTTACCTCCCTGTGCAGCCCGTTCCTGTGCGGCCTGGCCGGCCCAGTTGGCTAGCCCAGCCCACCTGGCCCCCCTCCTCTGTCGTCTTCGTCCTTGACAGGAGGAGGACGCGTGCCCGACGCGCGCGCACCATCGTGTCGCGCCACCTCCTCCCTCCCTATCTGCCTGTCCCCCCTCTCGTCGTTCTGGATGCCCTGCGCGACGCCACGCGCCACCCCACGCCCCGCTCACTCTCGCCCTGCTCCCTCCCTCGTCGTTCCCCACCTCACCGAACGCGCCCGCCGCCGCCGATGAGCACCACCGGGCCAGCGCCTCCCCCTCGCCCTCTCCCCGTGCTCAGAAGCTCCGCCACATCACTGGCTACCTCCCCGTCAAGCCACGCGCCTCGGGAGGCCCTGGAGAGCTGCCTCGCCGCCGTCTTCATCTCCGGTCGCTGGAGATCGTCTTTGCCGTCCCGCCATCTTCAGCGCGTCCCCGAGCTCGTCGACAAGCCCGTCTAGTCCGCCGTGAGCATCTCCCCGTTTTCCCTCTCTTCTCCCCCTCGTTCCCGTGTCGTAGCCGTTGTTTCCACCATGGCCGAAGCCATCGCCGCCGCAGCTCCTCGCCGTCGTGGCCACAGCCGCTGCAGCTCGCAAGCGAGCTCGCCGTTGCGCTCAGTGCACTTCGGCGAGTCGCCCAGACCCGCTCACAGCTTCCCCCATGCCCCGCAACATC
>NC_041385.1:304398289-304403039 GCF_002162155.2 Triticum dicoccoides | reverse complement strand
CAGGATAACGCAAGTAGTGTCCCTCATTGATTCGGTTTACCTACCGGAGATGACCCCTAAAAATGTATGAAGACATTGACAACAATGGTTGTATGTGAAGATATTCATATTGAAGACTATGACATGAGAAGACAATGAGTGAAGACTATGGAGCGCGAAGACTGTGTTGTTTCGTTGTTTCCTTTTCTTCTTTGTTGAGTCATAGGAACCAGCGTACTGTTAAGTGTGATCCAAGTGAACAAAGTAAGGATGACTGATGTGATGCTCAACCCAAATCCTATGTCTTCGAGCGAAGACAATGAGAGCAAATCTTATCCAGAGCTGGATGAGTCAGCTTTGCTTGTAGCCCAAGTAAAGTTGCCGTGTGTGTTTGAAATCTGACCGTTGGAACACGTGTCAGTTCCTTAGTGACCCAGGGTCATCCCAGACATATCAGGTCGGGTTGCCTTGTGGCTATAAATAGCCCACCCCCTACACCATAAATTGGTGGCTGCTCAGAGTTAGTTTACGGCTTTTGTCGTTTGAGAGCAACCCACCTCGAAGCCTTTGAGAGAGAGAAATCCTTGCAAGGACAAAGCCCAAACACCTAGAGCCAAAGAGTGTTAGGCATCACTGAAGTCTTTCTGTCTGAGTGACCTGAAGACTTATTACACTTGAGGACTGTGTATCCTCTAGCCGGTTAGGCATCGCGTTCTGAGCATCCAAGAGTCATTGTGGATCGCCGGTGAATGAAGTCTGTGAAGGTTCGGAAGTCTACCTTGAAGACTTACCAGAGTGATTGGGCGAGGACTGTGTGTCCTTAGCTCAAGGGGAATAAGGTGAAGACGCGGTCTTCTGAGTTGAATCTCAGCCTCCCTAACCAGACATACAGTTGTCACAGCAACTGGAACTGGTCCAACAAATCCTGTGTGTTCAACAAGTGACTGGTTCTATCCTCTAACTCCCTTTACCTTAAGTTTGTCTTCGTGAAGTCATTGCCTATTTTTCATACCTGTTTGACTTCATTGCTTGACTACTATTGTTGATTGGCTTCATACTATCTTCCATCCTGATCCTTACTACCAAGCTGCTATTAGTCTTTGTACTTTCACATTATTGCATACTTGACTATGGTTTGCTTGTTGTAGTTTATCTTCTACTGCATATCATTAGGTCATTTCTATTGCTTGTCTTCGAAACTTCCACATTTTGAAGACTTTGAAAAAAATTGCCTATTCACCCCCCCTCTGGTCGATAACTAGCACTTTCAATTGGTATCAGAGCAAGGTACTCCCTTGAGCTGTGTGATTCGGTTTAACCACCTGGAGTTTAGCTATGTCGACTGCAGGGATAATCAAAGTCTCCGCTGCTTGTCTCGTGTTCGATGGAACTGAATATCCCTACTGGAAGAATAAGATCTGCATGCATCTTGAAGCCATTGATGTTGACCTCTGGTATGTCGTCAAGAACAGCGTTCCCAAAACTGGTGAAGGTGTCACCCCTACTGATGTCAAGAATTTCATTCAACTGGACTCTACTGCAAAGAACATCATCTGTGGTCATCTGACCAAAGGACAGTATGGCCGTGTGAGTGCTCTGGAAACGTCAAAGCTAGTCTGGGACTGGCTATCCAAGGTCAACGAAGGCGTCTCAACTCAGAGAGATCAAAGGATCAGTGTTCTTCGCAACCTCTTCAACCGCTTCAAGAGAAACGACAATGAAAATGTACAGCTCACGTTTGATCGCCTCACTGACATCACAAATGAGCTTCAGGCTCTTGGCGCCACTGAGATTACCAAGCATGAAATCGTCAAGACACTACTGAGATCACTTGACAGCTCCTTTGACACCCTTTCCCTCATGATACAAGAGCGCCCTGACTTCAAGACACTCGATCTGTCTGATATACTTGAGAGGCTCAACACACATGAGTTCCAGCTTTCTGAGAAAAGAGATATCCATGGTCCCAATTATGGCCGAACTCGCGCTTTGAAGGCTAAAGTTGTTTCCTCATCTGAAGAAGAATATGACTATGGTTCTGATGATCCTGAAGACATTGGAAAGGAACTTGCTATGCTTGTGAAGAAGTTCCAGAAGTTCACCAAGAAGAAGGGCTTTAGAAAGTCTTCACGATCTAGCTCAAGAATTGATGAAGCTTCCACTCATGACAACAAGAAGAGAACATGTCACAAGTGCAAGAAACCTGGACACTATATCTCTGAGTGTCCACAGTGGGACAATGAGAAGAAGAAGAAGAAGAGCAAGGAATATGATTCTGATGACAAGAAGAAGAAGAAATCTTCAAAGTCTTCTTCCAAGTCCTCATCAAGGTCTTCATCACATAAAAGAGCTCATCCGGCAAGGCTCGTGCTTTTGTTGGCAAGGAAATGGATTCAGAGGAGGAGTCTGCTTCTGAGGATGCGGAGGTGGAGTCTGAAGAAGAGTCCAACCCTGGTGTTGCAAGTCTGGCTCTAGCCACAACCTATGTTGCCAAGTCCGTCTTCAACACTGAAGACAATGACTTCCACACCAATGCTGAAGCTGATGACATGGACAATCCTGCTCCCGCCTACTGCTTCATGGCACGTGGTGCCAAGGTAAAATCACGTGATGCTTACTTTCAAACATCAAGTGAAGATGACTCTGATTGTGAATCCAAACCAAGCTACAAAACACTTGCTAAAATTGCTACTGAACAACCAAAGGCTATGGAACATACTCAAAAACTATTAGACAAAAGCGATGACCAGTTGGACGCGGAAATGACACGTTCACAGTCCTTAGTTGAAGACATAAAAATCTTCATGCTAAGTACCAAGAACTTGAAAGTCTTCATGAGACGCTCTCAACCACTTATGAAAAGCTCTCCTATTATTATATTCAAAGGAAGCAAGAGCTTGAGAAATTGAAAGCGGCTCATGAAGATCTTCAAAAGGAGAATGAGTCACTTCGCGCTCAATAGACCAGTTCCACTCAAGATAACCCCTCTATTGCTGAATTGAGCGTGATAACGCTACCTCTGTTGCTGAATGTTCCACTCCTGTTATTGTTGCTTTGTCTTGAACTACTGATGTGGTAGCTAACCCCTCTATTGAGGATACCTCTACTATTGCTGATAAAAATGCTAGGTTGAAGACATTGCTTGAAATAGGGATGTATAAAAGTCTGAAAGGACATCAGACATTTTGTGATGTCCTCAAAAAGCAGATTCTGAACCGAAACCCTAGGAAAGAGGGTGTTGTGTTTGAGAGGAAAATGAATGCTGATGGTTCCTACTGGAAGCCTGAGCAGTATCCCAAAACCACATGGGTTGCTGCAAAGGAACCTTCAGTGGATCCATCCACCTTATCTGGCTTTACCTGTGCTAATCCTATTATCATTGATGAATCCTTTGATGCAAACTATAAACAGTTCAAAAATCAGAATGGTGAAGTGTTTGCCAGGTATATTGGTACTAACTGCAGGAATGGACCACTTATGAAGAAGATATGGGTTCCCAAAAGCTGTCTTGAGCATCTTCCAGTGAATGTCATCATGACACCACCAGGGAAGAAGACAAACCCCAGACCTAAGGCGTCAATGGTCCAATGGCTTCGTACATGACTCACCTCAGTCACCCTAACGCCAAAGTTTTGCAGGGAAATCATACTCAGACTTATGAATATGAACGTGTGTCCTCAAACCACTATGTTCATAGAACTAAGAATTTTTCTGCTTATTCATATGAGTATCATTCAGGTCCTACAAGGCTATTTGCTAGGGCTTCAAAGCCAAAGTTCTCAGATGTTGCACTTAGACTCATTGCTTCTAAGCCACCCCTGAAGATGTGGGTGGTAAAGAAGAATTAACTCTCTTTTGCAGAATAAGGTCTCCAGCCTGCTATCAAAGGCGTCTGATACTATTGCTGGGGACCTAAAACACATTAAGGACGCATGATAAAATGGTCTTACTATGTATTTCAAACCTTGTGTGCGTCAAATGCTTATGCTTCACAACATACTTTGTGAAGCCTATCCTCCTAACTGCACTGTAGGGTATGACACCTCATGCTTCAGAATGGATTATGGACAGCGGATGCACTAATCATATGACTGGTGATCGAAGTCTTCTCATGGACTCAACCTTACGTCCATCAGACAAGAGTCACATCACATTTGCTGACAATGGTAAAAGCAATGTATTGGGTCTAGGTAGAGTTGCAATCTCAAAGGATCAACACATGGATAAAGTGATGCTTGTTGAATCCCTTGGGTTCAACTTAATGTCTGTCTCAATGCTTTGTGACTTGAACATGATTGTGCTATTCGGAAAATATCGTTGCCTTGTACTAATGGAATCTGACAAGTCTCTAGTCTTTGAAGGGTATCGGAAAGATGATCTATACATGGTAGATTTCTCAGCAGGTCCACAGCTTGCCGTATGTCTTCTTGCAAAAGCTTCAGAATGCTGGCTCTGGCATTGGAGGCTGGGGCATGCTGGCATGAGGAACTTACACACACTCGTGAAGAAGAAGCATGTCATAGGCATCGAGGGTGTCAAGTTCAAGAAGGGTTATTTGTGTGGTGCCTGCGAAGCTGGAAAGATGACTAGGGAAAAGCACCCCTCGAAGACAATCATGACGACATCTCAACCCTTCGAGCTGTTACACATGGACTTATTTGTCCCTACTCACTACTCTACCCTCACAAAAACAGCTTGTCTCTATGGCTTCGTCATTGTTGATGACTACTCAAGATATACATGGGTGCACATAATTCTCTACAAGACTGAA
>NC_041385.1:304397362-304398267 GCF_002162155.2 Triticum dicoccoides | reverse complement strand
TACAAGATGTCTTCAGACGCTTCGCCAATCGTGCCACGAACAATTATGGCGTCAAGATCAAGCATATCAGAAGTGATAACGACACTGAATTCAAGAATATCGGGCTTGATGTTTATCTGGATACAATGGGAATCACTCATGAGTTTTCTGCTCCATATACACCTCAGCAAAATGGCATTGTAGAGCGCAGGAATAGAACCCTCATTGAGATGGCTCGAACAATGCTCGACGAGTACAAGACACCAAGAAAATTCTGGCCTGAAGCTATTGATACAGCATGTCACATCATCAACCATGTTTACATCCATAAGCTTTTGTTCAAAACATCCTATGAGCTCCTTACTGGCAAGAAGCCAAATGTCAGCTATTTTAGAGTATTTGGTGCAAGGTGCTGGATCAAGGATCCCCATCACAGGTCAAAATTTGCACCCCATCACAGGTCAAAATTTGCACCTAAAGCTCACGAAGGCTTCATGCTCGGTTATGGAAAGGACTTGCAATCTTACAGAGTCTTCAACCTGTATCACTACAAAATCGTTGAAACTGTGGACGTGCGATTTAATGAAACCAATGGTTCACAAAGAGAGCTCCTGCCAAGTACACTAGATGAAGCTCCGTCCAGCGAATCTATCAAGCTGATGGGAACTGGTGAAATCATGCCTTCTGAAGCACAACCTGAAGAGGAACTTATCATTTCTGCACCAAACCAACCTGAAGACAATGCTCAGACCGAAGACAATCCTCCCAATGATGACAATGATCAGCAAGAGCAAGGTCTTCGTCCAGTTCATCCTCGTGTTGCAAATGAAGTTCAAAATGAGAAGATAATTGATAGCATCAATGCACCTGGTCCACTTACTCGCTCAAGAGCAACACAGTTAGAAAATTTCTGTGGGCAGTTTTCG
>NC_041385.1:304387258-304397151 GCF_002162155.2 Triticum dicoccoides | reverse complement strand
TTGTGTCAATATCAGAACCCAAGAAAGTTGCTGAAGCCTTTATGGAACCTGAATGGATTCAAGCTATGCAAGAAGAACTTCAACAGTTCAAGCTGAACATTGTTTGGGAACTTGTCAAGCGTCCTGACCCTCGCAAGCATAACATTATTGGCAAAAAATGGATATATCGAAACAAGCAAGATGAGCATGGTCAAGTCGTCAGAAACAAAGCACGTCTTGTGGCTCAAGGATATACTCAAGTTGAAGGAATTGACTTCGATGAAACATTTGCTCCTGTCGCTAGGCTTGAAGCTATTCGCATACTACTAGCCTATGCTAACCACCACAACATCTTACTATATCAAATGGATGTGAAGAGCGCATTCCTCAATGGCAAGATTGAATAAGAAGTGTACGTTGCTCAACTAGCTGGCTTTGAAGATCCAAAACGTCCTGATATGGTGTACAAGCTAAACAAAGCACTGTATGGCCTCAAACAAGCTCCTCGCGCTTGGTATGATACGATCAAAGACTTCCTGAAGAGCAAAGGCTTCAAACCTGGATCCCTCGATCCCACACTCTTCACGAAGACATATGATGGTGAACTGTTTGTGTGCCAAATATATGTGGATGACATTATCTTCGGTTGCACCAACCAGAAGTATAGTGATGAGTTTGGATATATGATGCAAGAGCAATATCAGATGTCCATGATGGGTGAGCTGAAGTTCTTCCTTGGTCCAAATTTGTCAGCAAAGGAATGGCATCTTCATATCTCAAGAAAAATATCTCAAAGACTATTTGAAGAAGTTTGGAATGCAAGATTGCAAAGGTTACACGACGCCAATGCCAGCCAAACACCATCTTGGTCCCGACGACAATGGTAAAGAGTTCGATCAAAAGGTATACCGCTCCATGATTGGTTCCTTACTTTACCTATGTGCATCTGGGCCAAATATTATGCTTAGTGTTTGCATGTGTGCTCGACTCCAAGCGACACCAAAGGAATCGCATCACTCAGCTGTGAAGCGAATTCTTAGATATTTGGCTTACACCCCAACACTCGGATATGGTATCCAAAGGGCTCAAAATTTGATCTGGTTGGATTCTCGGATGTTGATTATGCTGGAGACAAGGTGGATCGCAAGTCTACATCAGGCACATGTCACTTTCTGGGACGATCACTTCTCTATTGGTCTTCAAAGAAGCAAAACTGTGTATCACTCTCAACTGCTGAATCTGAATACATTGCTGCTGGATCTTGCTGCGCTCAGCTTCTGTGTGTGAAGCAAACTCTCAAGGACTATGGCATCAATCTGAAACAAGTACCTCTCTTCTGCGACAATGAAAGCTCCATCAAGATTGCCAACAATCCAGTCCAGCACTCAAAGACAAAGCACATTGAAATTCGTCATCACTTTCTCAGAGATCATGTCATGAAGAAAGATATTGACATGATTCATGTCAACACTGAAGAGCAACTGGCAGATATCTTCACAAAGCCCTTGGATGAGAAAAGGTTTTGCAAGTTATGGTGTGAGCTAAATATCTTGGAATCCTCAAATGTCCTGTAATCTGGCACACATCCTAACACTTATGCATGTTGATGACTTAAATGTGCAACACACGAAGTAAAGTATATCTTCAAACAATGAAGACTTACATTCTAAGTGTGAATACATTAACGTGGAATTTGACTCCGGAGCGCCACGATAATTGTGCGCCGTGTCTGGGTCTAATACTTCCTATACGGTGGGTAACGCCACCACCAAATTTGTTGGTTTGAAGTGTTTCACTCATGGCGTTATTGTTGCAATGTCTTCGCATTTGGTTTGTCTTCATATTTCAAATTACCTTCATGATTTGATTGCTTTCTGATATACATACGAGTATTCTGTCCTCTACAGCATTCACTTATAGCTATGTCTTCCTTGTTGAATCTTTTGAACTAAGTGAATGTGATCGGACCCTAATCTCTCCATTCTTTCTATCTCAAACTCTATCTGTCCAAATCATATGCATTCTATTGAAACCGTCAAATGTCTTCTCTGCATCCTTGTCAGCAGAAGGCACAGAGACAAACATTAAGTCTGTTTTTAAATGATTCATCCTTATTGTTTGAAATCCGGAGAAGCCGGAACAACCATCCGACAAACCTGGCGGGCGTGGGAATGTGGGACAACTCTGAGTATGTTGCATGCTTGCCACGTGCCCCTCAGATGTGAACAGCCAGGGGTACCTGCGTAATTGTGCTATGCCGCACACTTCCTTATAAATACATGTCCCCTGCGGTCAAGAAAACCTTCTTCCACCTCTCCACCTCATCAAAACCCTAGCGCCATCGCTAGCTCGCGACGACGCCGGCGATGAAGCGCTTTGCTGCCGTGACTTCTCCGACGCCGTCCTCACGCCGGCCGCGGACATCGTCCTCTCCACCACCGCCGTAGGTGTCCTCCATCTCCAAGTTAGGGCACGGTGGATTGAAATGCTCGGTCTCCTATTCATCCCATCTAGCAGTTCTTCGTGTGGTAAATATAACTCTATTTTTACCATCTTTTTGATCCTCAATGATTCATCCTATTTACCAAAATTGGTTTCTGCCTATACAATGTTAGATCTATTCTGTCTGCATCTCATACTGCCTACTATATTCACTTAAGCTTCATATCTAGTTAGATTCCTCACTTGTACTTATTCACGGATTTGTACAAATCTGGAACCAACTCTCAACATATAAGTGAATGTCTTCGCATCATGAGGTCAATGTCTTCAAACTGATTTATCTTCAAAATTTTCTGAGAATGCATATGACCTCTTCCCCTTCCCTCGCATCTCTAATACTGTAACCGGTACATGTCCGTGGGAGAATCCCTTGGTTCTCATAGTCTGCATTCGTTTGCAGAATTCCTATAGCAACACATTAACTCTCCCGCAGCCAGTTCCTGTTTGTCCAGCAAGCGAAAGCCTTTGAAGCCTTTGAACGTATTGAAGCCATTCAATTTGAAGTTCATGGCTGCAGAGAAATCAGTAAGGAAGGGCGGCAGACAGCGTCGAGGGTGAACATCAAATGATTTGCCTAATGACCTCGCAGAAATTTACAAGACAGATCCTGAAGAGGATTATAATCAGTGCAAGACACGAATCCAATGGATTTGACGATATTGGGCTGAACAATGGTTCAAATACAAGTTCGTGACCCAGGAATATGCTGAGAAGAATGCTATCAAAAGTCCTTGGGGTGATATTCTCTATCGAGGCCTTCCACCCAAGAACAGAGCTGAAGCTATTGCACATGATTTCTATCCTTGTATGGTCCGTGGACCCCAGCCTAAAAATGCCGACCCATCATCATTGCTCTGGTGTCGTGACGACAATCTCTTCAAGCGCAACTTCCAACATGCAAAGGCATCAGCTAAGGAAAACAAGAAGTCATTGGGATTAGACTTCAACCCTGGTCCCTCTGCTCCCCGTGCTGACGGCTCACGTGATGCAGAACCCAATGTCATCGGCCCCTTTTCAAACCTTGATGGCCTCATCACTTACATCTTGGTCCAAGGTGCTAGAGTGGATCATTCTGATAATGATGCTAACACTGATGAAGCCCCAGCTCCTCCAAAGCCGCAGAAGCTAAAGAAGTCTAAGGCTTCACAATCAGCTGCACCTCCAAAAGCTTCACGTGCAAAGACACTGATCACTACACCTCCTGAAGACAGTGTGCAGTCTGAAGATCTATCACGTATCTCCAAGAAGACGGAGAAGAAAAAGAAAATCGTCAAGAATACTGATCAGACATTAACTCCTGCTACCATTCTGCATGAAGAGCACATTGATCTGTCCAGCGATGACGATCTTGCAGATGATGCTCTTGAGAAACTGATCAAGAGCAAGGAAGAAGCAGAGATCTTGAATAATTTGCATCTCTTTGATGTGGCAATCATCCATAACTTCATTGATGAGTGGTTTGACACCCCAAATCTCATCTTTGACTGCTTGTGCGATATCCCGAGTATTGTCCGACAGCAGGTCTAAGCCGTGCTCGTCGTGACTGTTCGGCACTCCTGGCGTAGGACCGAATCCGTCGAAGATCAAGTCTCCGCGGATATCGGCCGTGTAGTTCAAGATTCCGAACCTGACCTGATGGCTAGGGGTGTAGCTCTCGATCTGCTCCAGATGGCCAAGCGAATTGGCCCGCAGTACGAAGCCGCCGAACACGAAGATCTGTCCGGGAGGAAAAGTCTCACCCTGGACCACGTTGTTGTTGATGATTGAAGGAGCCATTGAGCCTCGCAGCAATGACACGGAGGAACTCTCAATGAAAGCACCAATGTCATTGTCAAAACCGGCGGATCTCGGGTAGGGGGTCCCGATCTGTGCGTCTAAGACTAATGGTAACAGGAGGCAAGGGACACGATGTTTTACCCAGGTTCGGGCCCTCTCGATGGAGGTAAAACCCTACTTCCTACTTGATTGATCTTGATGATATGACTATTACAAGAGTTGATCTACCACGAGATCGTAGAGGCTAAACCCTAGAAGCTAGCCTATGATAATTATGAGTGTTCCTCTAAGGACTAAACCCTCTGGTTTATATAGACACCGCAGGGGGCTAGGGTTTACACAGAGTCAGTTACAAAGAAGGAAATCTAATATCCTGATCGCCAAGCTTGTCTTCCACATAGAGGAGAGTCCCATCCGGACACGGGACGAAGTCCTGAGTCTTGCATCTTGACGGTCCAACAGTCTAGCCGAAGTATATAGTCCAGCTATCCGAATACCCCCTAATCCAGGACTCCCTCACCCCTCGACGTGGATGATTGGCTCTGCAGCATCACCCACAAGCTACCCTCTGCACACGTAGCCGAAGCTGACAAGGTCACTTATGCTGCTTATCATCTTGAAGGCCCCGCCAGCCTTTGGTGGGAGAACTATGAGGCCATGCGCCCAGCTGGCCAGGTTACCACTTGGGCAGAGTTCAGCGAGGCTTTCTGTGAGCATCACATTCCAGAAGGTCTTATGGATCACAAGCGGGAGGAGTTCTGCAACTTCACCCAGGGTAGACTCACTATGGATTCATAAAGTAGAGAGTTTGGAAACCTAGCACGTTATGCAACGGAGGAAGTATCCACCGACGCCAAGAAGCAGGCAAGGTTCCGGAAGGGACTTAGCCCCAAGCTTCACCATGATCTCCGACTGCATGAGTGCACTTCCTTCCAGAAGCTAGTGAACAAGGCTATCAGTGCTAAGATAGGTCAGACTGACTTCTAAGCTACACGCAAGCACGGTCGTGACACTAGTTCCTCATTCAGTTCTGGCTCTTAGAAGCGCCGGGTGTGGGTCCCCAACACAGCTCTGCCACCCAGGTTCACACCGAGGCCATCCTATCAGGCGCCTCGTCCAACCCAGCAGCATGCACCGCCCAAGTCTGATGGTGGATCCACCATCAATGCTCCCTCATGCACCAACACGGTGACATGCTTCAAGTGTGGAGAACGGGGTCACTACATGCGAGAGTGTCCCCAGATCAACACCAACCACAACCAGTCCGGAAAGGTTGTTGGCCGTGGCAAGCCAACAGGGAAGGTGTACTACACCAAGCTGGCCGCCGCTGCACGTGGCCATGTGAACCGTGTCTCAGCTGAAGAGGCTCGAGATGATCCCATCGTCCTTCTTGGTATGCTCCTCGTTAACGGCCATTCGGCAGAAGTTCTTTTTGATACTGGTGCATCTCATTCATTTATATCTGAGAGCTATGGTTGTTTGCATAACATCGCATTTTGTGATATGCCCACTTCCATGGCAATTCAAACCCCGGGATCCAAATGGCAAACTTCTAGAGTGAGCCATGGAAATGAAATTCGTGTCGATATACTTGTTTTCCTTGCATCTTTGATATCATCTTGGGTATGGACTGGATGTCAGCCCATCATGCCAAGATTGATTGTTTCTTTAGGACATTTCAACTCACACATCCATCGGGCAAGGTAGTAAATGTCTTGACCCGAGTAGCTAAGCGACAGCTATACTCTCTTAATGCCAGTCCTTTGCCAGACATCGAAGACGTTCCGATAGTCCTTGAATTTCCGGATGTTTTTCCCGAAGAACTGCCAGGTGTTCCACCTGATAGGGATGTCGTGTTCATCATAGATCTTATCCCAGGAACTGTCCCAATCTCTAGGAGACCCTATAAAATGGCACCACTAGAATTATCTAATCTCAAAAAACAACTCGATGAGTCCTTGAAAAAGGGTTTCATCCGTCCTAGTTCTTCTCCATGGGCTTGTCCCGTCCTCTCCGTCAAGAAGAAGGATGGTATTGATCGGATGGTTGTAGATTATCGAGCCATCAACATGGTCAAAATAAAGAACAAGTATCCGCTCCCCAGGATCAACAACCTTTATGATCAGCTCGCTGGATCCTCAGTCTTTTCTAAGATGGATTTGAGGTTGGGCTACCATCAAATAAAAATCAAGAACAGGGACTGATGTCTACTACACAACCTTCTTCTTGTAGACGTTGTTGGGCCTGCAAGTGCACAGGTTTGTAGGACAGTAGCAAATTTCCCTCAAGTGGATGACCTAAGGTTTATCAATCCGTGGGAGGCGTAGGATGAAGATGGTCTCTCTGAAACAACCCTGCAACCAAATAACAAAGAGTCTCTTGTGTCCCCAACACACCCAATACAATGGTAAATTGTATAGGTGCACTAGTTCGACGAAGAGATGGTGATACAAGTGCAATATAGATAGTAGATATAGGTTTTTGTAATCTGAAAATATAAAAACAGCAAGGTAACTAATGATAAAAGTGAGCGTAAACGGTATCGCAATGATAGGAAACAAGGCATAGGGTTCATACTTTCACTAGTGCAAGTTCTCTCAACAATAATAACATAGATAGATCATATAACAATCCCTCAACATGCAACAAAGAGTCACTCCAAAGCCACTAATAGCGGAGAACAAACGAAGAGATTATGGTAGGGTACGAAACCACATCAAAGTTATTATTCCGGATCAATCTATTCAAGAGTTTGTACTAGAATAACACCATAAGACGCAAATCAACCAAAACCCTAATGTCACCTAGATACTCCATTGTCACCTCAAGTATCCGTGGGCATATTTATACGATATGCATCACACAATCTCAGATTCATCCAACCAACACAATGTACTTCAAAGAGTGCCCCAAAGTTTATACCGGAGAGTCAAGAAAACGTGTGCCAACCCCTATGCATAGGTTCATGGGCAGAACCTGCAAGTTGGTCACCAAAACATACATTAAGTGGCACGTGATATCCCATTGACACCACAAATAAACACGGCAAGACATACATCAAGTGTTCTCAAATCAAAGACTCAATCCGATAAGATAACTTCAAGAGGGAAACTCAATTCATCACAAGAGAGTAGAGGGGGAGAAACATTATAAGATCCAACTATAATAACAAAGCTCGAGATACATCAAGATCGTGCCATAGAGAGAACACGAGAGAGAGAGAGAGATCAAACACATAGCTACTGGTACATACCCTCAGCCCCGAGGGTGAACTACTCCCTCCTCGTCATGGATAGAGACGGGATGATGAAGATGGCCACCGGTGATGGGTTCCCCCTCTGGCAGGGTGCCAGAACGGGCTACCGAGAGGTTTTTGGTGGCTACAGAGGCTTGTGGCGGCGGAACTCCCGATCTATCTTGATTCTCGATGTTTTTAGGGTACTTTGGCTTATATAGGCGAAAGAAGTCGGTCGGTGGAGCCTCGAGGGGCCCATGAGACAGGGGGCACCCAGTAGGGGGGCGCGCCCTCCTATCTCGTGGCTTCCTCGAGGATCTTCTGACGTGAACTCCAAGTCTCCCAGATCATATTCTTCCAAAAAATCACACTGCCGAAGGTTTCATTCCGTTTGGACTCCATTTGATATTCCTT
Source organism: Triticum dicoccoides (assembly GCF_002162155.2). Lineage (NCBI taxonomy): Eukaryota > Viridiplantae > Streptophyta > Magnoliopsida > Poales > Poaceae > Triticum > Triticum dicoccoides. The sequence goes on along the minus strand of NC_041385.1, from coordinate 304,389,245 downwards.
TTCCTCGGAATACTGAAACAGGCAATAAAACAGCAATATGGGTTGGGCCTCTGGTTAATAGGTTAGTCCCAAAAGTAATATAAAAGTGTATAATAAATCCCATAATCATTCAAAACAGATAATAAAATAGAATGGATTCTTCATAAATTATAGATACGTTGGAGACGTATCAGCATCCCCAAGCTTAATTCCTACTCGTCCTCGAGTAGGTAAATGATAACAGAAAGAATTTATGAAGTGTGAATGCTACAAGGTGCACAAGTTTGATCAATGATAATTTCAATCACCTTTTCTAGCATGATAATATGTCATAACAGTAGTTCATCTCATAAAACTTCTCACGATAAAGTAACAAGCAATTCACATGTCAAAGCATAGACCATAACTTTCTTGAAAACTAGCAAACTTCATTCTCAGTCATCAAACAATTGCAATTCATCTTATTTTCAGGAATAGCAAACTCCACATACCCAACTATCATATAGTCTTCTACAATTGCTAACACTCACGCAATACTAATGGTTATGGAGTTTCAATTGGACACTGAGAAAGATAGGGGCTTATAGTGTTGCCTCCCAACGTATTCACCTTTGGGTGATGTCAACAATAATAGTTCATGCTAACTTACATCCAATTGGATATATATATTAGGATCTTCCCAACGCGAGGTGCTTGCCAAAGGATAAAATGAAAAAGGGAAAGGTGAGGATCACCTTGACTCTTGCATAAAGTAAAAGACATAAAGTAAAAGATAGGCCCTTCGCAGAGGGAAGCAGAGGTTGTCATGCACTTTTAGGGTTGGATGCACAAAATCTTAATGTGAATGAACGTCACTTTATATTTCACTTGCATATGGACCTTTATTATGCAGTCCGTCGCTTTTATTGCTTCCATAACAAGATCGTATAAAGCTATTTTCTTTGCACCAAAATTTCATACATATTTAGAGAGCAATTTTTATTGCTTGCACCGATGACAACTTACTTGAAGGATCTTACTCAATCCATAGGTAGGTATGGTGGACTCTCATGGCAAAACTGGGTTTAAGGATATTTGGAAGCACAAGTAGTATCTCTACTTGGTGCAAGGAATTTTGGCTAGCAAGAGGGGGAAAGGCAAGCTCAATATGTTTGAATGATCCATGACAATATACTTTAACTGAGATGTCGGAAAACATAAACCATTATGTTGTATTCCTTGTCCACATCAACTCTTTAGCATGTCATACTTAATGAGTGCTCCCAATTATATAAGATGTCTAGGATAGTGTATTTATATGTGAAATCTCTCTTCCTTCAATATTCTTTCATGAATTTTTCAAATGACCAATACAATGCTTGCTAACCTCCAATAAATTTACATCCTCTACTTCTTAGACGTGAAGTTATTACTCCCCATGGAATAAGAAAATGAGGCATATATAATTTCAGATTTATGACAATCAACTCATTCAACAATTTACTCATAGGATATAAGAGAAGCACACGAGTAAATGAAAAAGTACTCCAAAAAGATATAAGTGAAGAACAATGAGTAGCTAAAAAAATATGTAACTATGTGAAGACTCTCTCTCATTTAACAATTTCAGATCTTGGTATTGTATTCAAACAGCAAGCAAAACAAAATAAAATGACATTGCAAGGATAGCACAACTCATGTGAAGAAGTAAAAACTTAGGCTCAACCGATACTTACCGATAGTTGTTGAAGAAGAAAGGTGAGATGCCTACCGGGGCATCCCCAAGCTTAGACGCTTGAGACTTATTGAAATATTATCTTGGGGTGCCTTGGGCATCCCCAAGCTTGAGCTTTTATGTCTTCTTAATTCCTCTCATATCATGGTTTCTCTTCTTTTTATCAAAAGCTTCATTCACAACAAACTCAACAAGAACTCATGAGATAGGTTAGTATAAACCAATGCAAAACCTTATCATTTCCTACAGTAAAAAATCACTAAAATTATTATTCAACATTGAATACTAAATGCC
>NC_041385.1:304385459-304386689 GCF_002162155.2 Triticum dicoccoides | reverse complement strand
CTGCATATTTAATACTCCTATCCTCAAATAGAATCATTAAACAAGCAAACATATGCAAACAATGCAACCATAGCAGCAATCTGCCAAAACAGTATAGTCTGTAAAGAATGCAAGATTCATCATACTTCCCTAACTCCAAAAATTATGAAATAAACTTTCCACTGTAGTAAATTTATCAGAGCTCATTATGCAAAAGGTTTCATCATTATATCATGCTCTGACTTTTCTAGGGAATTTTTGCAACAGCAGTAAACTTTCTGTTTTCAAACAGCAACATGTATACTAGCAAAATAAGCATGGTAAAGGCAATCCTTGACTTTTTTATTGAAAATAAAGATGAAAAACTTTATTCTAAATAACATCAAGCAAATACTAACAAAAGAAAATGATGCTCCAAGAAAAACACATATCATGTGGTGAATAAAAATATAGCTCCAAGTAAAGTTACCGATGAACGAAGACGAAAGAGGGGATGCCATCCGGGGCATCCCCAAGCTTAGGCTCTTGGTTGTTCTTGAATATTACCTTGGGGTTCCTTGGGCATCCCAAGCTTAGGCTCTTGCCACTCCTTATTCCATAGTCCATCGAATCCGTACCCAAAACTTGAAAACTCCACAACACAAAACTCAACAGAAAACTCGTAAGCTCCGTTAGTATAAGAAAATAAAACCACCACTTAGGTACTATAATGAACTCATTCTAAATTCATATTGGTGTAATATCTACTGTACTCCAACTTATCTATGGTTCATATCCTTCGATACTACTCATAGATTCATCAAAATAAGCAAACAACCCATAGAAACAGAATCTGTCAAAAACAGAACAGTCTGTAGTAATCTGTATAAAACGTATACTTATGGAACTCCAACAATCCTACCAAATTAGGAAGTCCTAAGATATTTGTGTACCAATCCAGAGCGAAAATAATCAGATCAAGAGCACGTTTCTGTGAATTAACAAAACTAATTTACTGGGTGAAAAAGTTTCTGATTTTCAGCAGGATCAACACAACTATCACCGTAAGCTATCCTAAAGGTCTTACTTGGCACTTTATTGAAACAAAAGCTATAAAACATGATTACTACAGTAGCATAATCATGTGAACACACAAAAACAGTAAGGATAAATATTGGGTTATCTCCCAACAAGTGCTTTTCTTTAATGCCTTTCTAGCTAGGCATGATGATGACAATGATGCTCACATAAAAGATAAGAATTTAAACATAA
>NC_041385.1:304382142-304383383 GCF_002162155.2 Triticum dicoccoides | reverse complement strand
GTGAATTTTGGTTGCTAGAAGTGACCTGTCTGGACAATGTAATCTCTGGTAAGGGTATTACTGTCAATCCTGAGCGAGTTCAAGCCGTTCTTCATTGTACTCCAGCTGAATCGGTCAAGCCAGTTTGGAGTTTCCTTGGCTTAGCGAGCTACTGTCGCGACTTTGTCGAGAACTTCTCCAAAGTTGCTAAACCTCTAACTAAACTCCTCAAGAAACATATAAAGTTCGACTAGACCCCGCAGTGCAAGCACATTTTTCAGGAACTAAAAATATGCCTGACATTTGCTCCTTTACTGGTACCACCAGATTTCTCCAAGGACTTCGTTATCTATTGTGACGCCTCACGACAAGGACTAGGTTGCATACTCATGCAAGATCGTCATGCAATTGCCTATGCTTCACGGCAATTGCAACCACATGAGGAAAATTATCCTACACATGATCTAGAGCTTGCAGCTGTAGTCCATGCACTCAAAACCTGGCAACATTACCTTCTCGGTAATCATTGTGAAATCTTCACCGATCACCAAAGTCTGAAATATATATTCACCCAACTATATTTGAATCTCAGGCAAATACGTTGGGTCAAGTTGATCACAAATTTAGACTTAGGGATAACTTACACCCCGGGAAAGCCAATGTAATGGCTGATGCACTAAGTCGTAAATCTTATTGTAACAACCTGATGTTACAGCAATGTCAACCACTTCTCCATGAGGAATTTCGGAAGCTTAACCTTCACATTGTTCCTCAAGGATTCCTTTCCACCTTGGTGGTGAAACCTACCCTTACGGATCAAATCATAGCTTCCCAGAAGTGAGATAAGGGTATAACCCGCATCCGGGAAAACATTGCTAGCGGGGTTGCTAAATGTTTCTCTATGGATGACCGAATTGTTGTGTTCTTTGAGAACCGTCTAGTGGTTCCCAAGAACCAGCATCTATGGCAGTTGATCCTTAAGGAGGCTCATGAATCTCTTATCACCATTCATCCCTGTAGTACTAAGATGTATCGGGACCTAAGCCAGAGGTTCTGGTGGACTAGCATGAAGAGAGAAATTGCTCTCTATAATGCTAGTTGCGATGTTTGTCATTGTGTTAAAGCAGAGCATCAACGGCCTGCTGGCACCTTTCAACCTTTAGCTATTCCTGAATGGAAATGGGATAAAATTGGTATGGATTTCATCACCGGTTTTCCCAGGACCAAGAGAGGGAATAACACTATCTTCGTCGTTATCGATC
>NC_041385.1:304378478-304380525 GCF_002162155.2 Triticum dicoccoides | reverse complement strand
CCTTCTAAAATGATCATCATCTTTGTCTTGGTCTTAAACCTATGACAAAAATGGTGCACAATTTTCTAGGTCATCCTAAGGCCACTGGATTAAATCATATGTTAATTTCATTTGGGCATTTAAATGCTATAAAATATTTTAAATGTCCAAATAATCCTAAACTAAAATGTATCCTGTTGGATATATTCTATAGAGTGGGCATGGGTAGTTTGGTGATTTTTGAAAGTGTTTAGGCATTTTTAGAAAAGCTACAAACCTACAGAAAGAAAAGAAAAACAAAAATAAAAAGGAAACCCACTTACCTGGCAAACCCACCAGCCGGCCCACCTAGCGGCCCAGCACTGTGCTGGACCACGCCAGCCAGTTACTTCGTCCCCACCAGGCAGGCAGGGAGGTGAAGCTGGCACGCGCGAGCTCGCCACGGGGCCAGCTGCTTGCCGCCCGTGCTTCTGGACGACTGGATGACCTCCACGTCATCGCCCCAACCCCCTGGACACCTCACTTCTCCCCCAACGCCTCTCCTTCGCTCTCCCCCACCATGGCCAACGCAGCCGCAGCCGCACCGCCGTCGTAGCCGCGGCCACCGTCAACTCCACGCGGCATCACCGTGTCCAAGGGCTTTGCCGCCCTCCTCTCCATCGAGCAGATCGAGCCCCGAGCGCTCGTTTGCCCCGGAGCCACCGCAACAGCCTCGCCCGACCTCGCCATCGCTGGAGATCCCCTTCGCCGTCACCACAGCTCTAGCTCGTCCCCTACCTCGCCGTCTAGCTTGCCATGACCACCGTGAGCTTCTGCCTCTCCCCATCGTCCCCTTCAGCGACTACAAGAAGCTTCACCGCACCCACCGCCGCCTGAGCTCGTCGCCGATGTAGCTCCGGCCACACAACGGCCACACCACCTTGTCCACTGAGCTTACCGCACCACGTAGGCCACATAGGAGCTGGCCTCGTGCCTCCAAAACCACTACACCGACGAGTTCGTCCTCGCCCGAACTCCGGCAGCCGCAAAGCTCGTCGCCGCCGTCGTTTCCAGCGACCTTGAGCTCAACCACCACCACCCCTCGATGTGGCTCGCTCCCAACTGCATGTAGGTGGCCTCCGCCATCCATTTGGTTGCCGGAGGGCGAAACCCGCACCCTCCGCCGCGTTTGGGCGTCGCCGGCGGCTAAACGCCGGCGAGTCAGCCCAGTTTGACCAGGGATTTGACCCCCCTGGGTCACTAACATGTGGGCCCTGACCATTAGTCAAACCTAGTTTAGTGTTAAACTAATTCTAATTAGGTTAGTTAACCAATAGTGACACTGACCAGTGGGTCCCACTGGTCAGGTTTGACCTGGACCGCCCCTGTTGACCTGCTGATGCAATGCTGACGCAGTAACTCATTTTCTAGATTTAGTCTTATTCAGGAAATTTTGGAAAATAGTGCTAACTTGAAAAATTCATAGAAATTAATCTGTAACTCCAAATGCAAAGTGTTATATATGAAAAAATGATCAAAATCCAATCTATCCATCTGTAATGGTTTCATGCATGTTTAATCAAGTTAACTTGATGTTCAGTGCAAAACAAGATAAAGCACTATTTAAGATCACAAATGAGTTTGAACTTTGAATCTTGGTTCAAAATAGCTCAAACCCATCTGGTCATGGTTGCATTAGCCCAACACACTCATTTTGCCATGTCTCATGCATGCATCATATTGTTGCATATTGGTTAGTATGGATTGTGTTATCGGTGCTCTCTACGGTAGGTTCTGCCCCGGAAGAATACCACGAGTACCCGAACGAAGAATAGTATCAGGCTACGGACCTGCCAGGCAAGCAACCATGTTCTCGCTCCTGCTCTCATTAACTGCTTTTAAGACAACAATGTTTCGAACTATTGTGTGCTATGATAGTTGAAACCATTTCCTCTGCATGACCTGTCATTGCCACAGTAAGTACATGAAACCCACTAGCATGTGTAGGAGTTGATTGAGCCATGTTTGTGTTTCCTACCTTGCTATGCCTGCTATGCTTAGAGTCGTGTTAGGTCTGGTTCATCTGGGT
>NC_041385.1:304352276-304355562 GCF_002162155.2 Triticum dicoccoides | reverse complement strand
GCACCTTAGTTTCCCTTGGTGGTTCATCCTCTTGCCCACGCATAGCATGCCTAGGTCCTCTCTTTGTTGAGGAACCACCTTGGTACATTTTCCTAGACATATTTCTTCCTCTAAAAAAGTTCTGAAATTTTTAGTAACTTCAAAATAAAAGTGAATCAAACTCAACAAAACTGATAGTAACTACTCCCACAAGTGCCTAGAGGCCTATATCATGCATTAGAATTACTTGGGACCTCATAAATTTGACATGCAAGCTCAAGAACAGGGTCACCTATGCAGCAAAAAATTGCAATGAATAAAGCACTAGAACAAACACTAATTGGAGCATTGGAGGAGTCACATACCAAGCAAGAATCTCCCAAAGCAGTTTTGTGAATGGAGCTTTGAGCAAGGAGATCGAAAATTGCAGCAAAATGAGCTAGAACTCGTGCTTGATCTGGATGGGGATTTTTTTGGGAGTAATATGGAGTGTGTGGGTGCAGGAATAAGTGGAGGGGGCCCACCGTGGGCCCACGAGGCAGGGGGAGCGCCCAGGGGGAGGGGGCGCGCCCTGGACCCTCGGGGCCAGGTGCTTGCCCCCTTGTTGTCTCCTCAGTGCCTAAAATCCTCAAATATTTCATAAAAAATCATACTAAATTTGCAGGGCATTTGGAGCACTTTTGTTTTCAGGATATTTTTTATTGCATGGATAATTCAGAAAACAGACAGATAATACTATTTTTCTTTATTTATTCTAAATGACAGAGAGTAAAAAAGAGGGTACAAAAGGTTGTGCCTTTTAGTTTCATCCATCTCATGATGATCAAAATGAATCCACTAACAAGGTTGATCAAATCTTGTTAACAAACTCATTCCGAATAACATGGAACCGAAGAAATTTTGAATAACACTAGGTTACCTCAACGGGGATATGAACATCCCTAACAATAAGAATATCAAACTTTTTCTTGACAGTAGGAAGAGGAAATTCAAACACTCCAATAATTATAGTTGGAACTTTTCCAATAGAATTGATGCTATGAACTTGAGGTTGTTTCCTCGGAAAGTGTATCGTATGCTCATTACCATTAACATGAAAAGTGACATTGCCTTTGTTGCAATCAATAACAGCCCCTGCAGTATTGAAAAAGGGTCTGCCAAGGATAATCGACATACTATCATCCTCGGGAATATCAAGAATAGCAAAGTCCGTTAAGATGGTGACATTTGCAACCACAACAGGCGCATCCTCACAAATATCGACATGTATAGCAGTTGATTTATCAGCCATTTGCAAAGATATTTCAGTAGGTGTCAACTTATTCAATTCAAGTCTATGATATAAAGAGAGAGGCATAACACTAACACCGGATCCAAGATCACATAAAGCAGTTTTAACATAGTTTCTATTAATGGAGCATGGTATAGTTAGTACCCCTGGATCTCCAAGTTTCTTTGGTATTCCACCCTTAAAAGTGCAATTAGCAAGCATGATGGAAATTTCAGCTCCCGGTATCTTTCTTTTATTTGTAATGATATCCTTCATGTATTTAGGATAAGGATTTACTTTAATCATATCAGTTAAGCGCATAGGTAAGAAAATAGGTCTAATCATTTCAGCAAACCGCTCAAAATCCTCATCATCCTTTGTCTTGGATGGTTTAAGAGGAAAGGGCATGGGTTTCTGAATGCATGGTTCTCTTTCTTTACCGTGCTTCCTAGCGACAAAGTCTCTTTTATCACAATGTTGATTCTTTGATTGTGGGTTATCAAGACCAATAGCAGGTTCAATCTCTGCATCATTATTGTTGCTAGGTTGAGCATCAACATGAACATTATCATTAACATTATCACTAGGTTCATGTTCATCACCTGATTGTGTTTCAGTATCAGAAATAGAAATATCATTGGGATTCTCATGTGTGTCTACAACAGGTTCACTAGAAGCATGCAAAGTCCTATCGTTTTTCTTTTTCTTCTTCCTAGAAGGACTAGGTGCATCTACATTATTTCTCTGAGAATCTTGCTCAATTCTCTTAGGGTGGCCTTCAGGATACAAAGGTTCCTGAGTCATTTTACCAGTTCTAGTAGCCACTCTAACAGCAAAGTCATGTTTATTATTTAATTCATCGAGCAAATCACTTTGAGCTTTAAGTACTTTTGCTGCTTGAGTGGTAACCATAGAAGCATACTTGCTACTGAGTTTAAGTTCACCTTTAACTCTAGCCATATAATCACTCAAGCGTCCTATCATGAAAGCAGTACTCTTTAATTCTCTACCCACATAAGCATTAAAGCTTTCTTGTCTAGCCATAAAGTCATCAAATTCATCTAAACATTGGCTATGAAATTTAGTAGACGGGATTTCAACTTTATCATATTTATAGAGAGAATTTACCTTTACTACCTGTGTCGGGATATCAAGACAATGTGTTTCTTCAACAGGCGGTATATTAAGACCATGTATTTCTTCAATAGGAGGTAAATTCTTCTTCCGCTTTAATACCTTTTTCTTTCATTGATTTGTTTACCTCTTGCATATCTTTAGGACTGAGAAATAGAACAGCCCTCTTCTTCGGAGTTGGTTTAGGACTAGGCTCAGGAGTTGGCTCAATTGGCTCAGGAATTAGCTCAGGAAGAGTCCAATTATTTTCATTAGTCAACATATTATTCAATAACAATTCAGCTTGGTCAACTGTTCTTTCCCTAAAAACACAACCGACACAACTATCCAAGTGGTCCTTGGAAGCATCGGTTAGTCCATTATAAAAGATATCAAGTATTTCATTTCTCTTGAGAGGATGATCAGGAAAAGCATTAAGTAATCGGAGAAGCCTCCCCCAACTTCTAGGAGACTCTCTTCTTCGATTTGCACAAAATTATATATTTCCCGCAAGGCAGCTTGTTTCTTATGAGCAGGGAAATATTTAGTAGAGAAGTAATAAATCATATCCTGGGGACTACGCACACAACCAGGATCAATAGAATTAAACCAAGTTTTAGCATCACCCTTTAATGAGAATGGAAATATCTTAAGGATATAATAATAGCAAGACTTCTCATCATTAGTAAGCAGGGTGGCTATATCATTTAACTTGGTAAGATGTGCCACAACAGTTTCATATTCATTGCCATAAAAAGGATCAGATTCAACCAAAGTAATTATCTCAGGATCAACAGAGAATTCATAATCCTTATCAGTAACACAGATAGGTGAGGTAGCAAAAGCAGGGTCATATTTCATCCTAGCATTCAGAGATTGCTGCTTCCATTTAGCTAATAACTTCTTAAGATCATATCTCTCATC
>NC_041385.1:304349860-304351708 GCF_002162155.2 Triticum dicoccoides | reverse complement strand
CATAGGGTGACACAGAACTAGCTCCAGTTCATCAATGTAATGTAGGCATGTATTCCGAATATAATCATACGTGCTTATGGAAAAGAACTTGCATGACATCTTTTGTCCTACCCTCCCGTGGCAGCGGGGTCCTATTGGAAACTAAGGGATATTAAGGCCACCTTTTAATAGAGTACCGGACCAAAGCATTAACACATAGTGAATACATGAACTCCTCAAACTACGGTCCTCACCGAGAAGTATCCCGATTATTGTCACTTCGGGGTTGTCGGATCATAACACATAATAGGTGAATATAGACTTGCAAGATAGGATCAAGAACTCACATATATTCATGAAAACATAATAGGTTCAGATATGAAATCATGGCACTCAGGCCCTAGTGACAAGCATTAAGCATAGCAAACTCATAGCAACATCAATCTCAGAACATAGTGGATACTAGGGATCAAACCCTAAGAAAACTAACTTGATTACATGGTAAATCTCATCCAACCCATCACCGTCCAGCAAGACTACGTTGGAATTACTCACGCACGGCGGTGAGCATCATGAAATTGGTAATGGAGGATGGTTAATGATGACGACAACGACGAATCCCCCTCTCTGAAGCCCCGAACGGACTCCAGATCAGCCCTCACGAGAGAGATTAGGGCTTGGCGACGTCTCCGTGTCGTAAAATGCGATGAAACTTTCTCTTTGATTTTTCGGGCTGGGGTCGAGCATAACTGATTTGAGAGCAGTCACGTGCATAGTGTCCTAGCTTCCCGCATGTGAAGCAAGTCGCTGAAGTTGGACGTGGACCCGCACTGACAAGCGGTCTACTAATAGGCCTGGGTGGAGTATCCGACTGAGCTGGGTGAGGCACCACATAGGATGGTCTCGATGAATAACGAGAAGGAAGAGCGGAGTTTTGAAGCCAAATCCGGCGCTTCTGAGAACTAGAACCGGAGGAGCATCCCAAATCACGGGTGTGCATATGAGACTCCTCGTAACTGAGCTGAGCTGTCTCTGCATTAATGGCCTTGTTCACAAGAGCTTGGTATGTATCACAATGATGCAGGTGGAGATCATGACGCAACTTGGGGTTGAGATCCTTCCCGAACCTAGCCTGCTTCTTGGTGTCCGCGGACACCTCTTCTGTGGCATAGCGAGCGAGGTTCTCAAACTCTCTACTGTAAGCATGAACAACCATCTTACTCTGGGTGAAACTACAGAACTCTTCTCTCTCGTGATCAATGAGGGCCTGGGGAATGTGATGCTCGCGAAAAGCCTTAGTGAAATCCCTCCAGGTAGGAATCTGGCCAGCTGGAAGCATAACCTCATAGTTCTGCCACCAAAGACTAGCAGGACCTTCGAGGTGGTATGTGGCATAGGTGACCTTGTCATCTTCAGCTATGTTTGCGGAAGGCGACTTATGAGTGATGCTACGGAGCCATTCATCTGCATCGAGTGGCTCAATAGAATGATGAAAGGTGGGTGGGTGCAAGCGAATGAAGTCATGAATGGTCGCAGACTCTTTGAACTGATGTGTTGTGTTCTGCTCGATACGTGCCAACAAGCGGTTAGACTCATGCTTGTTTATCTCCATCTCTAACATTAACTTTGCTAACGAAGGCTGGTCAGGAGGATCCTTATCCCTACCATCTCGGTGGTTCTGGCTACAAGCAACAGAACTTCGCTTAACTGATGACATCCCGAGAAACGAAACCAAGGACGGAATCAACATCAACTATAGGCTGTAGGATGTAGAACGAGGAAATTAGTATCTATCGAACTCCTAGGGTGATTCTGGTAGCATAATGACAGTAAAATGCTCAGAATGAGACATCCTGCCAACAAGGGGGT
>NC_041385.1:304347463-304349417 GCF_002162155.2 Triticum dicoccoides | reverse complement strand
GTACAACAACTCAACATCACCACTCAAGGTTCTGAAATAATACTAAACATGCTACACCGAAGGTACTCGAAAACTGGGATATGACTCTGATTAACCAATCCTATGGAACTATGGAGTAGTAACACGTGATCCTGATAGACAGAAGAGAAAGCCTAGTTCCTTAACCCCGTAGGAAAGATAGGATGACTCAGATCAGAAGGACATGAGGTATAAGAAGTAAAAAGAGCTTTACATTCCTTCCCACAATCAATTCCCTTACATACTAAAGAATTTCTAGACTTAACTTCGACCAGTTTGGCTTATTAATCCTACAGGCAGTCAGGCTCTGATACCAAAGCTCTCAGGTCCCCGATCCTAAGTTACACCGATCTAGCATGTAACACATCATATCACTTTGCGGCCTCACGCACGGTATTCCCACGGGTGCCACCTTACTTGGCCCGGGACCTTTTGCTCCTTTTGGCTCAGGTATATGATTCTGTCGCTAGCATCCATATGACAGAGAACCCGAGCCGACATGACTAGTCGTGAAGTCAAAGTGGCACAAACTTACAGGAACAGGCATATATGAGCCAGCAACGAACGTGTCGGTCATCAGCGAGTGAATCCGTCTCATCAGTAGAATCTGGGCTGTAGCAGGCTAACAGGACTCCAGTAGACACCGCGTGACATTTCCCTGTAGGGACAAACACAAGAACGAAGAAGGACACACGCCGGCCAGCCTAAGTGTCCCGGAGTAGTAGCAAGCTACCATGGCTTAGTGGAAGCACTAGGAGGCTGTCACATGCCTAGTTCTGGTATGCTCAAGGCTAGCTAGTCATGTGTGCATCATGTTCAAATTCCATTTAAATTTGAAATGAGGATTTGTGAAACCCTCAGAATCATCTCTGGAAATGACCCAAATAAAAAGTGCTCCAAAAAGGTCCAAGAAAATGCTCATGTTGCTCTCTGAAAATATTGGACAGAGATAAAAATTAAACCAATATTTTTAGGAGCTTATAAGTATTTATTTTGGGCATTTGGAATTAATGCAGTAATTATTTGCTTTGGATATATATTGTTATATATATAAAATATTGTCCAAAAATTATGCTAGTTGTTGACGAGCTCTGGAATAATGCCACTAGCCCCTACAAAAATTGGCATAAGAAAATAAAATGGTTTAGTATTTTTATTAAACTAAACAAATGTCAGAAAAATAGAAAAATAAAAATAAAAGGGAGAAGAGACATACCTGGCGCTTACCTCCCTGTGCAGCCCGTTCCTGTGCGGCCTGGCCGGCCCAGTTGGCTAGCCCAGCCCACCTGGCCCCCCTCCTCTGTCGTCTTCGTCCTTGACAGGAGGAGGACGCGTGCCCGACGCGCGCGCACCATCGTGTCGCGCCACCTCCTCCCTCCCTATCTGCCTGTCCCCCCTCTCGTCGTTCTGGATGCCCTGCGCGACGCCACGCGCCACCCCACGCCCCGCTCACTCTCGCCCTGCTCCCTCCCTCGTCGTTCCCCACCTCACCGAACGCGCCCGCCGCCGCCGATGAGCACCACCGGGCCAGCGCCTCCCCCTCGCCCTCTCCCCGTGCTCAGAAGCTCCGCCACATCACTGGCTACCTCCCCGTCAAGCCACGCGCCTCGGGAGGCCCTGGAGAGCTGCCTCGCCGCCGTCTTCATCTCCGGTCGCTGGAGATCGTCTTTGCCGTCCCGCCATCTTCAGCGCGTCCCCGAGCTCGTCGACAAGCCCGTCTAGTCCGCCGTGAGCATCTCCCCGTTTTCCCTCTCTTCTCCCCCTCGTTCCCGTGTCGTAGCCGTTGTTTCCACCATGGCCGAAGCCATCGCCGCCGCAGCTCCTCGCCGTCGTGGCCACAGCCGCTGCAGCTCGCAAGCGAGCTCGCCGTTGCGCTCAGTGCACTTCGGCGAGTCGCCCAGACCCGCTCACAGCTTCCCCCATGCCCCGCAACATC
>NC_041385.1:304273059-304347422 GCF_002162155.2 Triticum dicoccoides | reverse complement strand
AAACCCCGATGGCCGAACTCCGTCCACCGCACTCGTCGTCGCCGCCGTTGTTCTAGGCCACGTCCGGTGAAACCCTTTGCACCGTTGGATGCGGCACTCCGCCAGCTCCCCGTAGCTCCTCTCCCTGTGTCGTTGGACGCCGGAACAATGACTCCGGCGAAGAACCGCCGCGGCTCGAGGTCGTCGCCGGCCGAAATCCGGCGAGGCCGACGTGGCTGTCATTAGCGCCTAATCCCGCAGCCTAAACTACCCCACCAGCCGCTGATAGTGGGCCCTAGGGACAAGTCAAACCCTGGTCAGTGCGGGTTTCACCTGGGCTAAACCACTGTGTCACTGACGTGTGGCCCCCACACGTCAGGTTTGACCCAGGTTGACTGCTGACGCCATGCTGACCTCAAGCTGACGCATTAATGATTTCTGGAATTATTTTAACTCACGCAATTCCAGAAAATGCTTTAAACTTCAAAAAGTCATAGAAATTCAATCGTAGCTCAGATTGAAATAATTTATATATGAAAAATTATCAGAAAAATGTAATCTATCCATCTGTTCTAGTTTCATGCACGACAAACCAACTTATACCTACTGTATAAGTGAAACACTAAAATGACATTTATAAGAGCTTAATTTGGAGTTGCATTTGAACCCTTGGTTCAAATGGACATCATTCAAATTCAATACTAGTTGCATTAGTTCAAACCACATCACATATACATGCCATGTTCATGCATCATATTGTTGCATATGCTTGTGTATTGATTTTTGACACCGTTCCTTCTCGATAGGTCCTGCTCCGGAGTCCGTTCCAGAGTACCTGTCTGAGGAGCAGTGCCTTCCTTGTTGATCTACCAGGCAAGCAAACCCCCTTGTTCATTCTGATACAATCCTACTTTCTCGCTCCTTGTAAGTGCATCTAGTGCCACCCCTAGTTGGTTTTGGAGTATTGACGACAAAGTTGGTTGAGGGACTAATGCGTTTGTAAGAATTCCAGGATAACGCAAGTAGTGTCCCTCATTGATTCGGTTTACCTACCGGAGATGACCCCTAAAAATGTATGAAGACATTGACAACAATGGTTGTATGTGAAGATATTCATATTGAAGACTATGACATGAGAAGACAATGAGTGAAGACTATGGAGCGCGAAGACTGTGTTGTTTCGTTGTTTCCTTTTCTTCTTTGTTGAGTCATAGGAACCAGCGTACTGTTAAGTGTGATCCAAGTGAACAAAGTAAGGATGACTGATGTGATGCTCAACCCAAATCCTATGTCTTCGAGCGAAGACAATGAGAGCAAATCTTATCCAGAGCTGGATGAGTCAGCTTTGCTTGTAGCCCAAGTAAAGTTGCCGTGTGTGTTTGAAATCTGACCGTTGGAACACGTGTCAGTTCCTTAGTGACCCAGGGTCATCCCAGACATATCAGGTCGGGTTGCCTTGTGGCTATAAATAGCCCACCCCCTACACCATAAATTGGTGGCTGCTCAGAGTTAGTTTACGGCTTTTGTCGTTTGAGAGCAACCCACCTCGAAGCCTTTGAGAGAGAGAAATCCTTGCAAGGACAAAGCCCAAACACCTAGAGCCAAAGAGTGTTAGGCATCACTGAAGTCTTTCTGTCTGAGTGACCTGAAGACTTATTACACTTGAGGACTGTGTATCCTCTAGCCGGTTAGGCATCGCGTTCTGAGCATCCAAGAGTCATTGTGGATCGCCGGTGAATGAAGTCTGTGAAGGTTCGGAAGTCTACCTTGAAGACTTACCAGAGTGATTGGGCGAGGACTGTGTGTCCTTAGCTCAAGGGGAATAAGGTGAAGACGCGGTCTTCTGAGTTGAATCTCAGCCTCCCTAACCAGACATACAGTTGTCACAGCAACTGGAACTGGTCCAACAAATCCTGTGTGTTCAACAAGTGACTGGTTCTATCCTCTAACTCCCTTTACCTTAAGTTTGTCTTCGTGAAGTCATTGCCTATTTTTCATACCTGTTTGACTTCATTGCTTGACTACTATTGTTGATTGGCTTCATACTATCTTCCATCCTGATCCTTACTACCAAGCTGCTATTAGTCTTTGTACTTTCACATTATTGCATACTTGACTATGGTTTGCTTGTTGTAGTTTATCTTCTACTGCATATCATTAGGTCATTTCTATTGCTTGTCTTCGAAACTTCCACATTTTGAAGACTTTGAAAAAAATTGCCTATTCACCCCCCCTCTGGTCGATAACTAGCACTTTCAATTGGTATCAGAGCAAGGTACTCCCTTGAGCTGTGTGATTCGGTTTAACCACCTGGAGTTTAGCTATGTCGACTGCAGGGATAATCAAAGTCTCCGCTGCTTGTCTCGTGTTCGATGGAACTGAATATCCCTACTGGAAGAATAAGATCTGCATGCATCTTGAAGCCATTGATGTTGACCTCTGGTATGTCGTCAAGAACAGCGTTCCCAAAACTGGTGAAGGTGTCACCCCTACTGATGTCAAGAATTTCATTCAACTGGACTCTACTGCAAAGAACATCATCTGTGGTCATCTGACCAAAGGACAGTATGGCCGTGTGAGTGCTCTGGAAACGTCAAAGCTAGTCTGGGACTGGCTATCCAAGGTCAACGAAGGCGTCTCAACTCAGAGAGATCAAAGGATCAGTGTTCTTCGCAACCTCTTCAACCGCTTCAAGAGAAACGACAATGAAAATGTACAGCTCACGTTTGATCGCCTCACTGACATCACAAATGAGCTTCAGGCTCTTGGCGCCACTGAGATTACCAAGCATGAAATCGTCAAGACACTACTGAGATCACTTGACAGCTCCTTTGACACCCTTTCCCTCATGATACAAGAGCGCCCTGACTTCAAGACACTCGATCTGTCTGATATACTTGAGAGGCTCAACACACATGAGTTCCAGCTTTCTGAGAAAAGAGATATCCATGGTCCCAATTATGGCCGAACTCGCGCTTTGAAGGCTAAAGTTGTTTCCTCATCTGAAGAAGAATATGACTATGGTTCTGATGATCCTGAAGACATTGGAAAGGAACTTGCTATGCTTGTGAAGAAGTTCCAGAAGTTCACCAAGAAGAAGGGCTTTAGAAAGTCTTCACGATCTAGCTCAAGAATTGATGAAGCTTCCACTCATGACAACAAGAAGAGAACATGTCACAAGTGCAAGAAACCTGGACACTATATCTCTGAGTGTCCACAGTGGGACAATGAGAAGAAGAAGAAGAAGAGCAAGGAATATGATTCTGATGACAAGAAGAAGAAGAAATCTTCAAAGTCTTCTTCCAAGTCCTCATCAAGGTCTTCATCACATAAAAGAGCTCATCCGGCAAGGCTCGTGCTTTTGTTGGCAAGGAAATGGATTCAGAGGAGGAGTCTGCTTCTGAGGATGCAGAGGTGGAGTCTGAAGAAGAGTCCAACCCTGGTGTTGCAAGTCTGGCTCTAGCCACAACCTATGTTGCCAAGTCCGTCTTCAACACTGAAGACAATGACTTCCACACCAATGCTGAAGCTGATGACATGGACAATCCTGCTCCCGCCTACTGCTTCATGGCACGTGGTGCCAAGGTAAAATCACGTGATGCTTACTTTCAAACATCAAGTGAAGATGACTCTGATTGTGAATCCAAACCAAGCTACAAAACACTTGCTAAAATTGCTACTGAACAACCAAAGGCTATGGAACATACTCAAAAACTATTAGACAAAAGCGATGACCAGTTGGACGCGGAAATGACACGTTCACAGTCCTTAGTTGAAGACATAAAAATCTTCATGCTAAGTACCAGGAACTTGAAAGTCTTCATGAGACGCTCTCAACCACTTATGAAAAGCTCTCCTATTATTATATTCAAAGGAAGCAAGAGCTTGAGAAATTGAAAGCGGCTCATGAAGATCTTCAAAAGGAGAATGAGTCACTTCGCGCTCAATAGACCAGTTCCACTCAAGATAACCCCTCTATTGCTGAATTGAGCGTGATAACGCTACCTCTGTTGCTGAATGTTCCACTCCTGTTATTGTTGCTTTGTCTTGAACTACTGATGTGGTAGCTAACCCCTCTATTGAGGATACCTCTACTATTGCTGATAAAAATGCTAGGTTGAAGACATTGCTTGAAACAGGGATGTATAAAAGTCTGAAAGGACATCAGACATTTTGTGATGTCCTCAAAAAGCAGATTCTGAACCGAAACCCTAGGAAAGAGGGTGTTGTGTTTGAGAGGAAAATGAATGCTGATGGTTCCTACTGGAAGCCTGAGCAGTATCCCAAAACCACATGGGTTGCTGCAAAGGAACCTTCAGTGGATCCATCCACCTTATCTGGCTTTACCTGTGCTAATCCTATTATCATTGATGAATCCTTTGATGCAAACTATAAACAGTTCAAAAATCAGAATGGTGAAGTGTTTGCCAGGTATATTGGTACTAACTGCAGGAATGGACCACTTATGAAGAAGATATGGGTTCCCAAAAGCTGTCTTGAGCATCTTCCAGTGAATGTCATCATGACACCACCAGGGAAGAAGACAAACCCCAGACCTAAGGCGTCAATGGTCCAATGGCTTCGTACATGACTCACCTCAGTCACCCTAACGCCAAAGTTTTGCAGGGAAATCATACTCAGACTTATGAATATGAACGTGTGTCCTCAAACCACTATGTTCATAGAACTAAGAATTTTTCTGCTTATTCATATGAGTATCATTCAGGTCCTACAAGGCTATTTGCTAGGGCTTCAAAGCCAAAGTTCTCAGATGTTGCACTTAGACTCATTGCTTCTAAGCCACCCCTGAAGATGTGGGTGGTAAAGAAGAATTAACTCTCTTTTGCAGAATAAGGTCTCCAGCCTGCTATCAAAGGCGTCTGATACTATTGCTGGGGACCTAAAACACATTAAGGACGCATGATAAAATGGTCTTACTATGTATTTCAAACCTTGTGTGCGTCAAATGCTTATGCTTCACAACATACTTTGTGAAGCCTATCCTCCTAACTGCACTGTAGGGTATGACACCTCATGCTTCAGAATGGATTATGGACAGCGGATGCACTAATCATATGACTGGTGATCGAAGTCTTCTCATGGACTCAACCTTACGTCCATCAGACAAGAGTCACATCACATTTGCTGACAATGGTAAAAGCAATGTATTGGGTCTAGGTAGAGTTGCAATCTCAAAGGATCAACACATGGATAAAGTGATGCTTGTTGAATCCCTTGGGTTCAACTTAATGTCTGTCTCAATGCTTTGTGACTTGAACATGATTGTGCTATTCGGAAAATATCGTTGCCTTGTACTAATGGAATCTGACAAGTCTCTAGTCTTTGAAGGGTATCGGAAAGATGATCTATACATGGTAGATTTCTCAGCAGGTCCACAGCTTGCCGTATGTCTTCTTGCAAAAGCTTCAGAATGCTGGCTCTGGCATTGGAGGCTGGGGCATGCTGGCATGAGGAACTTACACACACTCGTGAAGAAGAAGCATGTCATAGGCATCGAGGGTGTCAAGTTCAAGAAGGGTTATTTGTGTGGTGCCTGCGAAGCTGGAAAGATGACTAGGGAAAAGCACCCCTCGAAGACAATCATGACGACATCTCAACCCTTCGAGCTGTTACACATGGACTTATTTGTCCCTACTCACTACTCTACCCTCACAAAAACAGCTTGTCTCTATGGCTTCGTCATTGTTGATGACTACTCAAGATATACATGGGTGCACATAATTCTCTACAAGACTGAAGTACAAGATGTCTTCAGACGCTTCGCCAATCGTGCCACGAACAATTATGGCGTCAAGATCAAGCATATCAGAAGTGATAACGACACTGAATTCAAGAATATCGGGCTTGATGTTTATCTGGATACAATGGGAATCACTCATGAGTTTTCTGCTCCATATACACCTCAGCAAAATGGCATTGTAGAGCGCAGGAATAGAACCCTCATTGAGATGGCTCGAACAATGCTCGACGAGTACAAGACACCAAGAAAATTCTGGCCTGAAGCTATTGATACAGCATGTCACATCATCAACCATGTTTACATCCATAAGCTTTTGTTCAAAACATCCTATGAGCTCCTTACTGGCAAGAAGCCAAATGTCAGCTATTTTAGAGTATTTGGTGCAAGGTGCTGGATCAAGGATCCCCATCACAGGTCAAAATTTGCACCCCATCACAGGTCAAAATTTGCACCTAAAGCTCACGAAGGCTTCATGCTCGGTTATGGAAAGGACTTGCAATCTTACAGAGTCTTCAACCTGTATCACTACAAAATCGTTGAAACTGTGGACGTGCGATTTAATGAAACCAATGGTTCACAAAGAGAGCTCCTGCCAAGTACACTAGATGAAGCTCCGTCCAGCGAATCTATCAAGCTGATGGGAACTGGTGAAATCATGCCTTCTGAAGCACAACCTGAAGAGGAACTTATCATTTCTGCACCAAACCAACCTGAAGACAATGCTCAGACCGAAGACAATCCTCCCAATGATGACAATGATCAGCAAGAGCAAGGTCTTCGTCCAGTTCATCCTCGTGTTGCAAATGAAGTTCAAAATGAGAAGATAATTGATAGCATCAATGCACCTGGTCCACTTACTCGCTCAAGAGCAACACAGTTAGAAAATTTCTGTGGGCAGTTTTCGGTTGTGTCAATATCAGAACCCAAGAAAGTTGCTGAAGCCTTTATGGAACCTGAATGGATTCAAGCTATGCAAGAAGAACTTCAACAGTTCAAGCTGAACATTGTTTGGGAACTTGTCAAGCGTCCTGACCCTCGCAAGCATAACATTATTGGCAAAAAATGGATATATCGAAACAAGCAAGATGAGCATGGTCAAGTCGTCAGAAACAAAGCACGTCTTGTGGCTCAAGGATATACTCAAGTTGAAGGAATTGACTTCGATGAAACATTTGCTCCTGTCGCTAGGCTTGAAGCTATTCGCATACTACTAGCCTATGCTAACCACCACAACATCTTACTATATCAAATGGATGTGAAGAGCGCATTCCTCAATGGCAAGATTGAATAAGAAGTGTACGTTGCTCAACTAGCTGGCTTTGAAGATCCAAAACGTCCTGATATGGTGTACAAGCTAAACAAAGCACTGTATGGCCTCAAACAAGCTCCTCGCGCTTGGTATGATACGATCAAAGACTTCCTGAAGAGCAAAGGCTTCAAACCTGGATCCCTCGATCCCACACTCTTCACGAAGACATATGATGGTGAACTGTTTGTGTGCCAAATATATGTGGATGACATTATCTTCGGTTGCACCAACCAGAAGTATAGTGATGAGTTTGGATATATGATGCAAGAGCAATATCAGATGTCCATGATGGGTGAGCTGAAGTTCTTCCTTGGTCTTCAAATTTGTCAGCAAAGGAATGGCATCTTCATATCTCAAGAAAAATATCTCAAAGACTATTTGAAGAAGTTTGGAATGCAAGATTGCAAAGGTTACACGACGCCAATGCCAGCCAAACACCATCTTGGTCCCGACGACAATGGTAAAGAGTTCGATCAAAAGGTATACCGCTCCATGATTGGTTCCTTACTTTACCTATGTGCATCTGGGCCAAATATTATGCTTAGTGTTTGCATGTGTGCTCGACTCCAAGCGACACCAAAGGAATCGCATCACTCAGCTGTGAAGCGAATTCTTAGATATTTGGCTTACACCCCAACACTCGGATTATGGTATCCAAAGGGCTCAAAATTTGATCTGGTTGGATTCTCGGATGTTGATTATGCTGGAGACAAGGTGGATCGCAAGTCTACATCAGGCACATGTCACTTTCTGGGACGATCACTTCTCTATTGGTCTTCAAAGAAGCAAAACTGTGTATCACTCTCAACTGCTGAATCTGAATACATTGCTGCTGGATCTTGCTGCGCTCAGCTTCTGTGTGTGAAGCAAACTCTCAAGGACTATGGCATCAATCTGAAACAAGTACCTCTCTTCTGCGACAATGAAAGCGCCATCAAGATTGCCAACAATCCAGTCCAGCACTCAAAGACAAAGCACATTGAAATTCGTCATCACTTTCTCAGAGATCATGTCATGAAGAAAGATATTGACATGATTCATGTCAACACTGAAGAGCAACTGGCAGATATCTTCACAAAGCCCTTGGATGAGAAAAGGTTTTGCAAGTTATGGTGTGAGCTAAATATCTTGGAATCCTCAAATGTCCTGTAATCTGGCACACATCCTAACACTTATGCATGTTGATGACTTAAATGTGCAACACACGAAGTAAAGTATATCTTCAAACAATGAAGACTTACATTCTAAGTGTGAATACATTAACGTGGAATTTGACTCTGGAGCGCCACGATAATTGTGCGCCGTGTCTGGGTCTAATACTTCCTATACGGTGGGTAACGCCACCACCAAATTTGTTGGTTTGAAGTGTTTCACTCATGGCGTTATTGTTGCAATGTCTTTGCATTTGGTTTGTCTTCATATTTCAAATTACCTTCATGATTTGATTGCTTTCTGATATACATACGAGTATTCTGTCCTCTACAGCATTCACTTATAGCTATGTCTTCCTTGTTGAATCTTTTGAACTAAGTGAATGTGATCGGACCCTAATCTCTCCATTCTTTCTATCTCAAACTCTATCTGTCCAAATCATATGCATTCTATTGAAACCGTCAAATGTCTTCTCTGCATCCTTGTCAGCAGAAGGCACAGAGACAAACATTAAGTCTGTTTTTAAATGATTCATCCTTATTGTTTGAAATCCGGAGAAGCCGGAACAACCATCCGACAAACCTGGCGGGCGTGGGAATGTGGGACAACTCTGAGTATGTTGCATGCTTGCCACGTGCCCCTCAGATGTGAACAGCCAGGGGTACCTTCGTAATTGTGCTATGCCGCACACTTCCTTATAAATACATGTCCCCTGCGGTCAAGAAAACCTTCTTCCACCTCTCCACCTCATCAAAACCCTAGCGCCATCGCTAGCTCGCGACGACGCTGGCGATGAAGCGCTTTGCTGCCGTGACTTCTCCGACGCCGTCGTCACGCCGGCCGCGGACATCGTCCTCTCCACCACCGCCGTAGGTGTCCTCCATCTCCAAGTTAGGGCACGGTGGATTGAAATGCTCGGTCTCCTATTCATCCCATCTAGCAGTTCTTCGTGTGGTAAATATAACTCTATTTTTACCATCTTTTTGATCCTCAATGATTCATCCTATTTACCAAAATTGGTTTCTGCCTATACAATGTTAGATCTATTCTGTCTGCATCTCATACTGCCTACTATATTCACTTAAGCTTCATATCTAGTTAGATTCCTCACTTGTACTTATTCACGGGTTTGTACAAATCTGGAACCAACTCTCAACATATAAGTGAATGTCTTCGCATCATGAGGTCAATGTCTTCAAACTGATTTATCTTCAAAATTTTCTGAGAATGCATATGACCTCTTCCCCTTCCCTCGCATCTCTAATACTGTAACCGGTACATGTCCGTGGGAGAATCCCTTGGTTCTCATAGTCTGCATTCGTTTGCAGAATTCCTATAGCAACACATTAACTCTCCCGCAGCCAGTTCCTGTTTGTCCAGCAAGCGAAAGCCTTTGAAGCCTTTGAACGTATTGAAGCCATTCAATTTGAAGTTCATGGCTGCAGAGAAATCAGTAAGGAAGGGCGGCAGACAGCGTCGAGGGTGAACATCAAATGATTTGCCTAATGACCTCGCAGAAATTTACAAGACAGATCCTGAAGAGGATTATAATCAGCGCAAGACACGAATCCAATGGATTTGACGATATTGGGCTGAACAATGGTTCAAATACAAGTTCGTGACCCAGGAATATGCTGAGAAGAATGCTATCAAAAGTCCTTGGGGTGATATTCTCTATCGAGGCCTTCCACCCAAGAACAGAGCTGAAGCTATTGCACATGATTTCTATCCTTGTATGGTCCGTGGACCCCAGCCTAAAAATGCCGACCCATCATCATTGCTCTGGTGTCGTGACGACAATCTCTTCAAGCGCAACTTCCAACATGCAAAGGCATCAGCTAAGGAAAACAAGAAGTCATTGGGATTAGACTTCAACCCTGGTCCCTCTGCTCCCCGTGCTGACGGCTCACGTGATGCAGAACCCAATGTCATCGGCCCCTTTTCAAACCTTGATGGCCTCATCACTTACATCTTGGTCCAAGGTGCTAGAGTGGATCATTCTGATAATGATGCTAACACTGATGAAGCCCCAGCTCCTCCAAAGCCGCAGAAGCTAATGAAGTCTAAGGCTTCACAATCAGCTGCACCTCCAAAAGCTTCACGTGCAAAGACACTGATCACTACACCTCCTGAAGACAGTGTGCAGTCTGAAGATCTATCACGTATCTCCAAGAAGACGGAGAAGAAAAAGAAAATCGTCAAGAATACTGATCAGACATTAACTCCTGCTACCATTCTGCATGAAGAGCACATTGATCTGTCCAGCGATGACGATCTTGCAGATGATGCTCTTGAGAAACTGATCAAGAGCAAGGAAGAAGCAGAGATCTTGAATAATTTGCCTCTCTTTGATGTGGCAATCATCCATAACTTCATTGATGAGTGGTTTGACACCCCAAATCTCATCTTTGATGATCTGCAACTTCCAATTGGCCTCAGCGTCTCCTTCAATGGTGCCATTGCTTCTGAGCTAGCTCTTGCTCACCGCATCGTTGAACTGAAGCACAAGATCGACTATGAGAAAGCTCAGTTCAAGAAGCATGTGGCCAAGCTCAGCGTGCAAGATGTCAAAAACTTCAAGATCATGTTGCACAAGCTCAAAGAAGCTTTTCACAAGAAGCGCGAAGAAGCTCGAGGCTCTCGTGAGCGCATGAAGAATCTGGCTGACAAGTGTGTGCTAGCCTACAATGAGGCTGAGAAGCGCAAGGCTCTTGGTCGTCCTGGCATTGACCCCAGAATGGCTGCAAAGAAGAAGAAGCTATCAACTATCCAACCTGCACCTTCAAGGCAGGATGCACCTCGCATAGTCTTCCCAAGCAGCATGACTGGCTCGAAGCCAAAGGTCATGTCAATTGCTTCAGAACAGAAGAAGACGAGGGCTGCCGAGGCTGAAGCCAGAAAAAGGAAAAACACAGAAGCCTCTGATGCTGCTCCTTCTAAGAAGAAGCGCAAAATCAAGAAGAATCGGGCTACTCCCACAGAGCCCTTAGTTGTTGAACCTATCTCAGTGGTTCTCCCTGCATCTGCACACCAAGAATTACGAATGATTGTTCATGAGCCTGGTTCCATAGAGGCTCATGAAGCTGAAGACATTCCAGCAGTTGATCCCATTGCTGCTGAAGACATTGGTCACCATGACAATGTTGAAGATGATGAAGTTCTTCCATAGATCGAACACAACTTGGTATCATCGCCTGTTCTCACGAACAGCGAAATCATCAGCATTGGTCGTCCTCTGACGCCAATTGCTAAGGATGCATCATGGGCTGATCACCCACAACAACAAGACTCCCCAAGTACTCCCCAACAACAACAAGTCACACCACCTGTGCATGAAGAAGAAGATCATGCCCAGCCAACTCCATCTCCAAAGGCGTCGCCAGTATTAAAAAGGCTTCGCAAAGGACCAAGGCCTCAAGTCCCTCTTCCGAGCGTTCCAGAAGGAGAAGTGCACCACCAATCTGTTGCACGTCAAGTGTTTCCAGAAGCCACTCCAACTGTGAATGCCTCCGTGTCTGAAGCCAAAGCTGCTTAAGACAATCCGGCTGCATCAGCCGATGAGGAACATGAAGAAGAACGTGTCCCTACTCCCCCATTACTGAAGAAGCTGTTCCTGAAGTGAACGTGCCAGTGCTAGACCCTCCAGCTCATCAAGTGGAGGTTGAAAATCTTGAGGCTGCCACCACCAACACAAATGAAGCCCATGATGTAGTCATGGCTGAAGCAAGTGTGGAGCCTGCACCAACCAATATACCAGAAGCCAATGCTGCAACTACTCCTGAAGCTTCTATTGTGCAGCCTGAAACCACTGTTGTTGCCACTGCTCCTGTTCCGCCACCAAGGCCCCATACAATTGAGTAAGCATACAACCATGGCCAGCTAATCACTGTCAGATGGCCTGTTCTGGTCCCTCCGCCTAATGTCTCTGGTCCTCAGTTTGATTATCATATTGAGCGTAGGCCTCAGGTCCAGAAACCAAAGCCAAGACTACCAAGGTTCCTAGGTACTGCCACCTCTACAGGGTCCTTCAATGCAAATGGCTTCAAAAGCCACAACACCTTCTTTGGCAGCGCAAAGAACCCCTACTCAAGGCCAAGAATATCATCTGATCGCTTCTGGAGCCATCAGCAGCGAAGCTATTACTCCTGCGTTCTGTATGATCAAGGGCGCATTTTCCCTCATATGCGCCTCGACACTGAAGCCATTGCTGGACTGCCATGCTTAGAATAAGCACTTGACTGCTTTCGTGATGCAGGTCTTCTCAGCTTTGTGACACACAAAGAACATTGGAATGAGGAACTTTTGCTTCAATTCTATGCTACCCTCCACATTCGCGGCTACAACAGGGATACAAAGACATGGGTTCTCGAGTGGATGACAGGAAATGTTCATCATGAAGCCAAAGCTCTTGACATCATTCAGCTTACAGGGTTATCCACTCTCGGAGAGCTATACGAACCTGATTGTCAACTCCACGCAATGCACTGTAGAGCATCTTCCATAAGCCAGAACACAACATGAGCGAGATGTTGAGCATGATGAAGCCTTTGCCACCTGACACTGAATACCCAAAGGAGTTCTTTGTTGATGACCTTGAGTATCTGCCGCGCACAATATATCACATCATCAGGCGGACTCTATGGCCTATCAAAGGGCATTCATCAGCTGCAAAACTTGAAGGAGCCATGAAGACATTGGTCTTTTACATCCTAAATGGCATCAGCTTCAATGCACAAGAATTCTTCCTCCGACAACTGGCTGTGTCTGGATCTGACCTTTTTGGCCTGAAATTCTATGCTCCATGGGTCATGTGCCTCATCAAGCTACACTCTGCTATCAACTATCAACCTTCTGCTCGCAATCATCTGATCTTTCTACCAGAGGTTGATATGTCAGTTGAAGCCATATACCCTGAGCCTGCTAAGAAGCCTCTTTGTCTTCAAAATGCTGAACACCAAAGCTTCACTCAGCCCATGGAAGGAGTCCAAGCAGTAACTCGTGTCTATCCAATGGCTGGGAACACTCGTCTGCCTCATCATGCGCCAACTGAAGCTACTGAGAGCACAATTTCCCAAAGGCCAAAGAAGCGCTCTCGCGTCCTAAATGACCGAGAACTTCTTGTGGCACTGCATCAGAAACAAGACAGACATCACTTTTGGCTCAAGCGATAGATGCAAAGCCTCTTGGTGGACATCAATCGCATTCGAAATCTTGCCACCAAGAATGCCTTTGTCACTCATGAGACCTGTCGGCGATCATGGAAGAGTTTGACATTGCTCAGTGCTGAAGCGGATCTTCAAGACGATGGCTTCACTGAAAGATTCAAGTTTGACTCCACTCCACGGAATGCTGTCCTACGTCGAACTCCATCCCTTGAAGACTCTGACTATTCTTCCTCCGCGGCAACTGTGAATGCCAAAGTGATCGATGATGAAGACGATGCTACTTCACCGCCCCCTACTTCTGCATGCATCGACACTGCACCATGTTCGTCTGTGCCGCCAAACAACAACGACAACCCAGCTGCTTCACCTACTCCTCATGAGGACGAGTAGATGCTCTATGTCTTCAAACCTTTTTGGTCATTACTGACAAAAGGGGGAGAAGCATATGAGTTTGATAGTCTTCAAGCGGGTTCATATGGGCTGTTGCTTTATATTTTGCCTAGTGATTACAACTCTTGCTTTTGATACATTTCGTTCGTTGAGTTGTAACACTTAAACTCGATGGTCGTCTGCTACTTATTTGCTTTTCCATGTGCGATGATAACTTCCGCACTTAGATCATTCTGCAGACGTCCATTTTTCATTATGCATGTTACTCTCTTAGTTATATCGTTTCATGCATGATGAATTATCTTCATAAGTTGAAGATGATCTCCACAAGTACAACCTGCCGTGTGCATTTGCATTCCAAAAGCAAATTACTTATATGCACATCTTCAGGGGGAGCCCGTGCCACTTATGAAGACAATATCCTATCCTTTACAATTTCACATACTTTATCCCCGTTGAAAACTTCAACCAGTTTGTCATCAATCACCAAAAAGGGGGAGATTGTAAGTGCATCTAGTGCCACCCCTTGTTGGTTTTGGAGTATTGACGACAAAGTTGGTTGAGGGACTAATGCGTTTGTAAGAATTGCAGGATAACGCGGGTAGTGTACCTCATTGATTCGGTTTACCTACCGGAGATGACCCCTAAAAATGTATGAAGACATTGAAAACAATGGTGGTATGTGAAGATATTCATATTGAAGACTATGACATGAGAAGACAATGAGTGAAGACTATGGAGCGCGAAGACTGTGTTGTTTTGTTGTTTCCTTTTCTTCTTTGTTGAGTCATAGGAACCACCGTACTGTTAAGTGGGGTCCAAGTGAACAAAGTCAGAATGACTGATGTGGTGCTCAACCAAAATCCTATGTCTCCCAGCGAAGACAATGAGAGCAAATCTTATCCAGAGCTGGATGAGTCAGCTTTGCTTGTAGCCCAAGTAAAGTTGTCGTGTGTGTTTGAAATCTGACCGTTGGAACACTTGTCAGTTCCTTAGTGACCCAGGGTCATCCCGGACATATCAGGTCGGGTTGCCTTGTGGCTATAAATAGCCCACCCCCTACACCATAAATTGGTGGCTGCTCAGAGTTAGTTTACGACTTTTGTCGTTTGAGAGCAACCCACCTCGAAGCCTTTGAGAGAGAGAAATCCTTGCGAGGACAAAGCCCAAACACCCAGAGCCAAAGAGTGTTAGGCATCACTGAAGTCTTTCTGTCTGAGTGACTTGAAGACTTATTACACTTGAGGACTGTGTATCCTCCAGCCGGTTAGGCGTCGCGTTCTGAGCATCCAAGAGTCAGTGTGGATCGCCGGTGAACGAAGTCTGTTAAGGTTCGGAAGTCTACCTTGAAGACTTACCAGAGTGATTGGTCGAGGACTGTGTGTCCTTGGCTCAAGGGGAATAAGGTGAAGTCGCAGTCTTCTGAGTTGAATCTCAGCCTCCCTAACCAGATGTACAGTTGTCACAGCAACTGGAACTGGTCCAACAAATCCTGTGTCTTCAACAAGTGACTGGTTCTATCCTCTAACTCCCTTTACCTTAAGTTTGTCTTCGTGAAGTCATTGCCTATTTGTCATACCTGTTTGACTTCATTGCTTGACTACTATCGTTGATTGGCTTCATACTATCTTCCATCCTGATCCTTACTACCAAGCTGCTATTAGTCTTTGTACTTTCACATTATTGCATACTTGACTATGGTTTGCTTGTTGTAGTTTATCTTCCACTGCATATCAATTAGGTCATTTCTATTGCTTGTCTTCGAAACTTCCACGTTTTGAAGACTTTGAAAAAATCGCCTATTCACCCCCCCCTCTAGTCGATAACTAGCACTTTCACTCCTGCTCTCAGTTATTGCATTAGGATAACAACGATTCATCTTCTACTTTGTGTTGCGGTAGTTGAACCCATTCCTCTGCATGGCCTGTCATTGCCACAGTAAATAGTTGAAACCCACTAGCATGTGTAGGAATTGATTGAGACATGTTGTGTTCCTACCATGCTATGCCTGCTATTGCTTAGAGTTGTGTCAGGTCTGATTCATTGGGAATGAATTGGAGTGTTACGATATGTTCTGATGCTGAGAGTGAAGTGTGTGAACATGATTTGGTAAAGGTAGCGGTGAGAGGCCATGTAGGAGTACATGGTGGGTTGTCTCACTGGAACTGTTCTTAAGCACTGATTTCTATGTATGTTGTCCAATGACTCGATACTACCACACATTGGGATCCTTAATTGACTCTCTCGACTTATTAACCAACTTGGTCTCTGTCCAGGAGTCGCAACTAGTTTCTGGTGTTTGTAGGTAGTGCTATTTTTCTACCAAGTGGTACCCGACAGGGTGGGCTTGGGACAGACTAGGCACACGTGGCCTGGTGTACCGAGTGGCACCCGGATGGTGGGCTCGGGAACCCTACACATATCATTTGGGGCCGTGAGCGACACCCTGGCCGGATCTCCTTGAGGATGGAACCCGAATAAGCGATAAACCTGGGCTCGACTCTCGTGTGATTGGTCAGGTCATGGCTGAAACCCTCGCCAGGCTTCTACTTGAAGGTTGCCGAGATATAAGACGTGTACATGGCGGTAAGTGGCGATAGCGTGTGTGAAGAAGTACACACCTGCAGGGTTAACATGATCTATTCGAATAGCCGGGTCCGCGGTTATGGACTTCTTGGATGCTTACATGGTACATAGACAACTTGAAGTGGATACTGTAAAATGCTCACGACAAGTGTGAGTGCTATGGATGGCCTTCTCGTAGGGAGATGGGGATGAATCCATAGTAGTGTATTGTGTGGTGATTAGTGGACTCGTGTGCGCCATATCACCTCAAAGAAGTTCTCGTAGTCGTAGAACAAGATAGCCACTAAGTCAAAGCTGGCTTGCTGCAACTAAACCCCACATTACCTTCTTGATACAAGTGCATGTATGATAGGATCTGACGTAAGTCTTGCTGAGTACCTTTGTACTCATGTTGCTTTATTTATGTTTTTGCAGCGGAGACTTCTGTCTTACTAGTGTTCTCGTGGGCTTCGACAAGTAGCTTGTACCTCAGCTACGATCTTGATAGGACGTTGTAGATAGTCAGGCTCTTCAGCCTTTTTCATTTGTAGGTGTCTGTACTCAGACATGTAATGCTTCCACTTGTTGCTTGTTTGCTCTGAATGTTGGTTCATGTGACCCCTGCTTGTAATAAACTCTATGATGGTTCTTCTGAGCCTTTATATATACGAGTTGTTGAGTTATGTTGTGATGCCATGTTGTACAGCACATACTTGCATGTTATGCGTACATGTAATGTGTATTGCTATGTGTGGGATCTGACTAACTAGTTGTTTATCCTTAGTAGCCTCTCTTACTGGGAAATGTCTCCTAGTGCTTCCACTGAGCCCTGTTAGCTTGCTACTGCTCCGGAACACTTAGGCTGGCCGGCATGTGTCCTTCTTCGTTCCTGTGTCTGTCCCTTCGGGGAAATGTCACGCGGTGTCTACCAGAGTCCTGTTAGCCTGCTACAGCCCGGTTTACCAGAGTCCTGCTAGCCCAGTTGCTACAGCCCGAATTCACTCGCTGATGACCGACACATTTGATGCTGGGTCATGTATGCCTATCCCTGTAAGTTAGTGCCACTTCGGGTTCACGACTAGCCATGTTAGCCCGGGTTCTTTGTCATATGGATGCTAGCGACACTATCATATACGTGTGCCAAAAGGCGCAAACGGTCCCAGTCATGGTAAGGCGACACTCGTGGGAATACCGTGCGTGAGGTTGCAAAGTGATATGAGGTGTTACATGCTAGATCGATGTGACTTAGGATCGGGGTCCTGACAGCGGCATTTCCCCATAAGAGAGGCTACGAAGAATAAACAACTTGGTTGTCGGCTCCCACACATAGCAATACACATTACACGTATGCATCATTCAGAGCATACAACATGGCATCACAACATAACTCAACAACTTATATAGATAAAGGCTTAGAAGAGCCATCATAGCATTTATTACAAACATTGGTCACATGACCCAACATTCAGAGCATACAAGCAACAAGCGGAAGCATTACATGTCTGAGTACAAACATCTACAAATGAAAAAGGCTGAAGAGCCTGACTATACAACATCTGATCAAGATCGTAGCTGAGGTACAAGCTACTTGTCGAAGTCCATAAGAACACTAGTAAGACCGAAGTCTTCGCTGCAAAAACCATAAATAAAGCAATGTTAGTACAAAGGTACTCAGCAAGACTTACATCAGATCCTATCATACATGCATTTGTATCAAGAATGTAATGTGGGGTTTAGTTGCAGCAAGCCAGCTTTGACTCAGTGGCTATCCTGTTCTATGAATACGAGGAACTTCCTTGAGGTGAGACAACACACACGAGTCCACTAATCACCACACAATACACTACAACGGATTCATCCCCGTCCCCCTACGAGAAGGCCATCCATAGCACTCACACTTGTCTGGAGCATTTTAGAGTATCCACTTCAAGTTGTCTATGTACCACGTTAGCATCCAAGAAGTCCATATCAGCGGACCCGGCTATTCGAATAGATCATGTTAACCCTGCAGGTGTGTACTTCTTCACACACGCTCTCGCCACTTACCACCATGTACACGTCATGTATCTCCGCAACCTTCAAGCAGAAGCCTAGCGAGGGTGTCGGCCACGATCTGACTAACCACACAAGACTCTAGTCCAGGTTTATCGCCTATTCGGGTTCTATCCGCAAGGGAGTCCGGCCGAGGTTTCCATCATGGTCCCAAACGATGTGAGCAGGGTTCCTAAGCCCACCAACCAGGTGCCACTTAGTACACTATGCCACGTGTGCCTAGTATGTCCAAGCCCACCCTGCCACGTGCCACTTGGTAGAAGAATAACACTACCTACAAACACCAGAAGCTATTTGCGACTCTTGGATAGAGATCAAGTTGGTTAATAAGTCGAGAGGGCTTGGAGCGCCCGGAGCCCAATGTGTGGTAGTATCTAGTCATTGGACAACATACACAGAACTTAGTGCTTAAGGACGGTTCCAGTGAGACAACTAACCATGTACTCCTACATGGCCTCTCACCGCTACCTTTACCAAATCATGTTCACACACTTCACTCTCAGCATCAGAACATAGAGCACTGCACTCCAATTCATTCCCAATGAATTAGAACTGACACACTCTAAGCAATAGCAGGCTTGGCATGGTAGTAACACAACAATGCCTTCAATCAACTCCCACACATGCTAGTGGGTTTCAACTATTTACTGTGGCAATGACAGGTCATGCATAGGAGTGGGTTCAACTACCGTAGCACAAAGTAGCAGTTGAATCGTTGTTGTCCTAATGAAATAATAGAGAGCATGAGCGAGAGAGTAGGATTGTATCGGAATGAACAAGGGGGTTTGCTTACCTGATGGACCAACAGAGGGGGAACTCCTTCACAGACAAGTACTCTGGAGCACTCTCCGGAGCAGGACCTATCAAGAAGGAACGGTGTCGACAATCAATTCACAAGCATATGCACCAATATGATGCATGAACATGGCATGAATATGTGATGTTTTTTGAGCTAATGCAACCAGCAGTTATTTGGATGAAGTCCATTTGAACCAAAGGTTCAAATGCAACTCCAAAATAAGCTCTTATAAATGCCATTTATTTTGTTTTCACTAATACAGTAGGTATAAGTTTGTTTTTCATGCAAGAAACTAGTACAGATGGATATATTGAATTTTTCTGATAATTTTTCATATATAAATTATTTGAATCTGAGCTACGGTTGAATTTCTATGAATTTTTGCGGTTTATATCATTTTCTGGAATTTCCTGATTTATTTTTAAAACCAGAAAAGGAATTAACTGCATCAGCATTGCGTCATGCCTGCGCCAGCAGGTCAACGGAGCTGACAAGGTCAAACCTGACGTGTGGGGTCCACACATCAGTGTCACAGGTTAAACAGGGGGTTTAACTTATCCTAATTACAGGATTAGTGGCGCTGGGGCCCACAAGTCAGTGTCAGGGGGGAGGGGAATTAGCTAAATGGTGATTAGCCCTAAGCTAATCACCTGACCAACGGGGCCCACCTTACGGGCCGCCGAGGTCAAACCGGTCAAACCCGTGGGCGTTTAGCCACCGGCGAGGCCGAACACGGCGGAGGGGCACGGGATTCGCCATCCGGCGACCATTCGGGCGGCGCAGACCACGGGCGAGGAGCTGAGCCTCGTCCACGTCAGTTGGAGCAGGCGTGAGGGTGCGGGGGTGCTGGAGATCGCCGGAAACGAGCTCGAGGTGGCGTCCGGAGCACGTCCAAGTGTGTGTGAGGTGCTGCGGTGCATGGGGAAGCGAGCGGAGAGGCTCTATGGCCTCCTGGCATCACCAGGAAGATGGTGACGCGCGCGGTTGTGGGGTGCAGTGGCTTGAGTGACGGCGTCGAGGAGTTACGGCCGTGGTATGGATCGGCCCTACGGTGCGAGAACGGCTAAACAGAGAGAGGGGAAACGGAGCAGAAGCTCACATCGATCTCGACGGCGTCGTCAGCAAGCTCGGGGATGCACTAGAGGCGGCAGGGCAGCGAAGGCGATCTCTGGCGGCCGGAGATGAAGACGATGGTGAAAGAGGCGCTCCAGGGCCTCCCGAGGCGCGTGGCTTGATGGATAGGACGAGGAAGACGCGGTGAAGCTCCTGAGCTTGTCGGAGAGGCGAGGCCGTGGCGGTGGCAACGACGAGCAGTGGCAACAATGGTGCTCGGGCCGGTGAGAGGGAGAGATCCAGGGGAGGAGGGAGAACGAGAGAGAGTGAGAGAGGTGTGGGGCGGCGCGTGGCGTCGCATGGGGCATCCAGGCAACGAGGGGGAGGACAGGCAGGCAGGTGGCATGGCGGCACGGCCGTGCGCGCGTGCCATCCACACGCCTGGCCTACTGGCACCAGGAGGACGACGGCGCTGGTGGGCTGGCAAGCTGGGCCTCACAGTGCTGGGCCAGCTGAGGGTCCAGATGGGCTGCAGGTAGGCGCCAGGTAAGTTTTCCATTTTATTTTCTGATGCCAATTTTTTGTAGGAGCTAGTTATATTATTCCAGAGCTCCTGAACAACTGGCATAATTTTGGACAAATATTATATATATAACCAAGGAAAAATAATTACTAGATTAATCCAAATGCCCAAAATAAATATCTATGAGCTCCTAAAAATATTGGTTTGAATTTTAACTCTGACCAATATTTTCAGAGAGCAACATGAACATTTTCTTAGACCTTTTTGGAGCAATTTTTATCAGAGTCATTTCCAGAAATGATTTCTGAGGGTTTCACAGATCCTCATTTCAAACTTAAATGGAATTTAAACATGACGGACACATGACTAGCTAGTCTAGGTCATACCAGAACTAGGGATGTGACAGAGAGCACTAGGGCGGTGGACGACGGCAAGGCCTAGGAAGCGAACGACCCGGAACCAGGGAAGAGTCAGAAATGGTTGCAAACACGATGGGGAGTACGAGGGTTTACTAGTTCGGCTGTCGTTGCTGGAAAATAATAGGAGGTGTGGGTAACTAGAGAAATGGCCTAGCCAGCAAAGGAGTAGTGTGCGGCGGTGCTGCCTGTGTGGCAGCATAGCCGGTCACGGGAGGCCGGAGCAGGCAGTCCCAGCAGCGCTGGTTTGTGCCACTGGAGCAAGAAGATCAGATATTGAAGAAGCAGCACGACCCTGTGTAAACCTTTTTATTAAGACCCTGTTCAAAGGTTTGTTTTTAGATTAAGACCCTGTGTAAACCTTTTTATTAAGACGTGTAGCAGGGCCCCGTCCAAAGGTTTCTTTTTAGATTAAGACCCTGTGCAAACCTTTTTTATTGTCTCTTGTTGTCTTACACCCTCCTGGCACTTAAAATGACCAAGAGGGATATCAGCGTTATCGGTGACCTTATGATCCGCCGTTCTAAAATAGATGTTACGAAGACAGCAACCAGTGTGTTTTTCAGAGCTAAGCTCTCATCACAGGCGCTCTTTCATCACGTCGAATTGATGCATCTACCTTGAAATTCTGGGTTTATTATCGAGGGCGGTACTCAGCCTAGTATATGTTGTAAAGTCAGAATACCTTTGGGAGTGTTTGATGACCTGCAAGTATACATGATAGTTGTAGCCTCTTTCGATAAGTAAGAGTGTCGAACCCAACGAGGAACTAAAGGTAGAACAAATACTCTCTCAAGTCCTATCGGCCACTGATACGACTCTACGCACGCTTGACGTTCGCTTTACCTAGAACAAGTATGAAACAAGAAGTACTTTGTAGGTGTTGTTGGATAGGTTTGCAAGATAATAAGGAGCACATAAATAAAATCTAGGGGCTGTTTAGAAAAAGATGCAATAAAGTAAATAAAGCGAGTGTAGAAAAGTGGTGGTAGGAGTTGTGAAAGTATCCCTAGGCAATTGACTACTTTACTAGACCGATAGCAAGTATCATGTGGGAGAGGCCACTGCTAGCATGTTATCTCTGACTTGGAATTCTATGCACTTATGATTGGAACTATTAGCAAGCAGTCCGCAACTACTAACGTTCATTAAGGTAAAACCCAACCATAGCATTAAGATATATTGGTCCCCCTTCAATCCCGTATGCATCAATTTCTATGGTAGGCTGAAGCTTCTGTCACTCTTGCCCTCCAATACATAGTCCTATCAACATACAACTAAACCTATGGTGTGATCCACGCGTGCGCTCATATGATGGGCACCAAAGGATAGCAACAGAACCACAAGAAAATTAAATCAATCATAGCAATTCATCAACCACCAATAGGACAACGAAAATCTACTCAGACATCATAGGATGGCAACACATCGTTGGAAAATAATATGAAGCATAAATCACCATGTTCAAGTAGAGGGTACAGCGGGTTGCGGGAGAGTGGACCGCTGTAGATAGGGGGGAGGTGATGGAGATGTTGGTGAAGATGACGGTGGTGTTGGTGAAGATCGCGTTGATGATGATGGCCCCCGGCGGCGTTCCGGCGCCACCGAAAGCAAGGGGGAGAGAGCCCCCCTTGTTCTTTGTCTTCCTTGACCTTCTCCCTAGATGGGAGAAGGGTTTACCCTCTGGTCCTTGTCTCCCATGGCCTGGGAGGGGCGAGAGCCCCTTCGAGATTGGATCTCTCTCTCTTTCTGCGTTATGGAATTCTGCCCTGGCACCGTTTCCTTTATATCTGGAGATCCGTAACTCCGATTGGACTGAAACCTTCGCCCATATCGTTTTCCAAAAATTAGCTTTCTTGCGGCCAAAGAAGGGCATCAACTACCTTACGGGTGGCCCACGATATAGGGGGGTGCCCCCCTGGAGTGGTGGCATGGGCCACTCTCGTGGCCACCTCGGGCACCGTTTCGCGTTGATTCTTCCTCCCAAATATCACAAATATATAATTCTCCATCCGTTTTTATCCCGTTTGGACTCTGTTTGATATTGGGTTTCTGCGAAACATAAAACATGCAACAAACAGGAACTGGCACTAGGCACTGGATCAATATGTTAGTCCCCAAAAATAGTATAAAAAGTTGCCAAAACTATATGAAAGTTGAATAATATTGGCATGGAACAATCAAAAATTATAGATACGACGGAGGCGTATCAGCATCCCCAAGCTTAATTCCTGCTCGTCCTCGAGTAGGTAAATGATAAAAAAGATAATTCTTGATGTGGAATGCTACCTAGCATAATCTTGATCATATGTTTAATCATGCCATGAATATTAAGACATGAGTGATTCAAAGCAATAGTCTATCTTTTGACATAAAAACAATAATACTTCAAGCCTACCAACCAAGCAATTATGTCTTATCAAAATAACATGGCCAAAGAAAGCTCATCCCTACAAAATCATATAATCTGGCTATGCTCCATCTTCATCACACAAAATACTCCCATCATGCACAACCCCGATGACGAGCCGAGCAATTGGTTCATACTTTTTAACGCGCTTCAGCTTTTTCAACTCTTACGCAATACATGAGTGCAAGCCATGGACATAGCACTATGGTGGTAAAAGATGGTGGTTGCGAGGACAAAAAGAGGGAGAAGATAGTCTCACATCAACTAGGCGTATCAACGGGCTATGGAGATGCCCATCAATAGATATCAATGTGAGTGAGTAGGGATTGCCATGCAACAGATGCACTAAGAGCTACAAGTGTATGAAAGCTCAAACTGGAAACTAAGTGGGTGTGCATCCAACTTGCTTGCTCATGAAGACTGGGCGTTTGAGGAAGCCCATCATCGGAATATACAAGCCAAGTTCTATAATGAAAATTCCCACTAGTATATGAAAGTGATAACTCAAGAGACTCTCTATATGAAGAACATGGTGCTACTCTGAAGCACAAGTGTGGTAAAAGGATAGTAACAATTCCCCTTCTCTCTTTTTCTCTCATTTTTTTCTTTTCCTTTTTCATTTTTTTCATTTTTTCTTTTTTTTCCTTCTTGGTGGGCTTCTTTGGCCTCTTTTTTATATTTGGGCTTCTTTGGCCTCTTTTGTTTTTTTAAAGTCCGGAGTCTGATCCCGACTTGTGGGGGGAATCATAGTCTCCTTCATCCTTTCCTCACTTGGGCAATGCTCTAATAATGATGATCATCACACTTTTATTTACTTACAACTCAATATTACAACTCTCGAACAAAGATACGACTCTATATGAATGCTTCCAGCGGTGTACCGGGATGTGCAATGATCTAGCATAGCAATGACATCAAAACGGACGAGCCATGAAAACATCATGCTAGCTATCTTACAATCATGCAAAGCAATATGACAATGAATGCTCAAGTCATGTATATGATGATGATGGAAGTTGCATGGCAATATATCTTGGAATGGCTAGGGAAATGCCATAATAGGTAGGTATGGTGGCTGTTTCGAGGAAGGTAAATAATGGGTTCATGATACCGGCGAAAGTTGCATTACACAATAGAGGCTAGCAAAGTGGAAGGGTGAGTGTGCGTATATCCATGGACTCACATTAGTCATAAAGAACTCATATACTTATTGCAAAAGTCTACTTAGCCCTCGAAGCAAAGTACTACTATGCATGCCCCTAGGGGGATAGATTGGTAGGAAAAGACCATCGCTCGTCCCCGACTGCCTCTCATAAGGAAAGAAATCAAAGAGCACCTCATGCTCCAACTTCGTTACATAACGGTTCACCATACATGCATGCTACGGGACTTGCAAACCTCAACACAAGTAATTCTCAATTTCACAATTACTCAACTAGCACAACTCTAATATCACCACCTTTATATCGCAAAACTATTGCAAGGAATCAAACATATCATATTCAGTGATCCACAAGTTTATGTAGGATTTTATGACTAACCATGTGAATGACCAATTCCTGTCATCTCTCTAAATAGATATAAGTGAAACAAGAGAGTTTAATTGTTTCTACAAAATATATGCCCATGCTCTAACAAATATAAGTGAAGCAAAAGAGCATTCTACAAATGGCGGTTTTCTATGTAAAGGGAAACATGCAATCCAAACTTCAAATGATATAAGTGAAGCACATGAAGCATTCTATAAAGCCAGACTCAAAAGATTTAAGTGAAGTGCAATGAGCATTCTATAAATCAACCAAGGACTATCTCATACCAGCATGGTGCATAAAATAAAAGTGAAAACTAAATGCAAAAGACGCTCCAAGACTTGCACATAATGCATAAATGAAACGAATACGAAAACATACCGATACTTGTTGAAGAAAGAGGGGATGCCTTCCGGGGCATCCCCAAGCTTAGACTCTTGAGTCTCCTTGAATATTCACTTGGGGTGCCTCGGGCATCCCCAAGCTTGAGGTCTTGCCTCTCTTCCTTTTCCTCATATTGAGACCTCCTCGGTTAGACACTTCATCCACACAAAACTTCAACAGAAAACTCAGTAAGATCCGTTAGTATAATAAAGCAAATCACTACTCTAAGTACTGTAGTAAACCAATCCATATCT
Source organism: Triticum dicoccoides (assembly GCF_002162155.2). Taxonomy (NCBI): domain Eukaryota; kingdom Viridiplantae; phylum Streptophyta; class Magnoliopsida; order Poales; family Poaceae; genus Triticum; species Triticum dicoccoides. Next base: position 304,321,681 of record NC_041385.1, on the reverse strand, counting down.
TGTTTTTGCATTGTGTCTACTGTAATATAGCTTTTCCATGGCTTAATCCACTGACAGAAATTGATAGTTTCATAAAAACAAGCAAACTATGCATCAAAAACAGAATCTGTAAAAACAGAACAGTCTGTAGCAATCTGAAAATACACCATACTTCTGGCACCCCAATAATTCTACAAAAAATAGGAAAAATAAACAAGTTACATGTAAAGACATTGCAAAAGGAATCAGAACCAAATGAAGTTCCAGTTAAAAATGTAAAATCGCGCACTACAGCCAAAGTTTCTGTCCTGCACCGTACAAACCAACAAGCATTGTAAACATCCTAAAGGCAAACCTTGGCACATTATTTTTATAATACAATGGAATTATACAAGGGGATAATTATTTTTGATGAAAATTTTATGTAATCAAGATTCACAAAGTTTCCGTGAGCATGAACAACGTTCAAGGAGCTCTCCCACTTCAACAATGCTTGTCTTTCTCACTTTCACTTTCCTTTTTGAAAAAGTTTTTAGGTTCCCCTCTTTATTTTTGTGTTTTTAAACTAATGAAAGCACTCAACAGAAATAAATGACTCTCTAAAACTTCCGGGTTATCTCCCTGGCAGCACTTTCTTTAAAGCCATTAAGCTAGGCATTTAGTGCTCAAGTAATGAATCCACCCGGATCCCAAGGTATATCAAAGCCAATTTTAATTAACAATGATTTGTAATTTAGTAGTGAGCACAAAGTAACATATATCATGCAACAACGAAGTCTAACTCTCTTCCTATGCATCGGCATGTCATAAAAGAACAATTCATGCACACAAAGTAAAGGCCAATGCATAGTATAAGCAGTTTCTTGCAATTCTATCGTGTTGGAAACATAGAGAGGTGGAGACATAGTTCCTCTCTCATAATAATTGCAAGTAGGAGCAGCAAGCACATGCATATTACATTCATCAAAATCATCATATGCAATGGTAAAAGGCAACCTATCAATATAATCCTTACTAAGCGCAAATTTCTCCGATATAGTGTAGTCGGGAGAATTCAAAAAGATAATAGGACTATCATGCGTGGGTGCAATAGCAACAATTTCATGTTTAACATAAGGAACTCTAGCAAGTTCATCTCCATAAGCATAATTCATATTGGCATCTTGGCCACAAGCATAGCAAGCATCATCAAAAAGGGATATTTCAAGAGAATCAACGGGATCATAACAATCATCATAGCAATCATCCTTCGGTAAGCACGAAGGGGAATTAAACAATGTATGAGTTGAAGAGTTACTCTCATTAGAAGGTGGGCACGGGTAGCTAATCCGCTCTTCCTCCTTTTGTTCTTCGCTCTCCTCATCATCTTTTTCATCAAATGAGATCACAGTTTCATCAATTTCTTCTTCCATAGCTTCCTGCAAAATATTAGTATCTTCTTGGACAGCGGAGACTTTCTAAATACATGTATTAATATAGTAATTGTATTCATAATTTTCATAGAAATATCTAAGTATAGCAAGATTTTCAGGTCTATAAACACCATCATCATCAAAAGCTTCATACTTTTCAAACAAAGATTCAATTTCATAAGCAGCCTTAAAAGCAACAAATTCTTCTATTTGTTCCACATCATAGTAATCATATATACCATTAGCATAAGAAGCTAAGGTTTCATTATCATTAAATTTGCATGAAAAGGGAAGGTGTGGAGCCTTCATCCTAGAGCAACAAGTAATATCATATCTCAAGCATAGATCCCGGGCATACCAACGCAACATAATAAATTGATCCCATAATAGTTTCCCTTTTTTGTCGAGCGATAATCCCTCAAGTATTCACGTTGATCCAACGTGTCTCCCATTATAAAGTTGAATGGGGTTTTCTCGGGATTATCAAAGTAGTACATAATACCTTTCACATAATGAGAATCGAGGGTTTTAGGAGTTACCCCATATTCATGAGTAGCAAGTACACCTAATTTGTTTGGTATTTTGTGTTCCATATCCATAACTAAAGATAGAGAACAACTTAGAACAGCTAATAAAAATTACTTAGTGATAAAGAAAACAAGCACACACGAGAATATTCACCCCACGCTATGACTCCCCGGTAACGGCGCCAGAAAAAGGTCTTGATGACGCGCAAGTATACGGGATAGTTGTAGCCTCTTTCGATAAGTAAGAGTGTCAAACCCAACAAGGAGATAAAGGTAGAACAAATACTCTCTCAAGTCCTATCGGCCACTGATATGACTCTACGCACACTTGACCTTCACTTTACCTAGAACAAGTATGAAACTAGAAGTACTTTGCAGGTGTTGTTGGATAGGTTTGCAAGATAATAAAGAGCACGTAAATAAAAGCTAGGGGCTGTTTAGATAAAGATGCAATAAAGTAAATAAAGCGAGTGTGGAAAAGTGGTGGTAGGAGTTGTGAAAGTGTCCCTAGGCAATTGACTACTTTACTAGACCGATAGCAAGTATCATGTGGGAGAGGCCATTGCTAGCATGTTATCTCTGACATGGAATTCTATGCACTTATGATTGGAACTATTAGAAAGCAGTCCTCAACTACTAACGTTCATTAAGGTAAAACCCAACCATAGCATTAAGATATATTGGTCCCCCTTCAACCCCGTATGCATCAATTTCTATGGTAGGCTGAAGCTTCTGTCACTCTTGCCCTCTAATACATAGTCCTATCAACATACAACTAAACCTATGGTGTGATCCACGCACGCGCTCATATGATGGGCACCAAAGGACAGCAACATAACCACAAGAAAATTAAATCAATCATAGCAATTCATCAACCACCAATAGGACAACAAAAATCTACTCAGACATCATAGGATGGCAACACATCATTGGAAAATAATATGAAGCATAAAGCACCATGTTCAACTAGAGGGTATAGCAGGTTGCAGGAGAGTGGACCGCTGTAGATAGAGGGGGGAATGTGATGGAGATGTTGGTGAAGATGACGGTGGTGTTGGTGAAGATCGCGGTGATGATGATGGCCCCCGGGGGCGTTCCGGCGCCGCCGGAAGCAAGGGGGAGAGAGCCCCCCTTCTTCTTATTCTTCCTTGACCTTCTCCCTAGATGGGAGAAGGGTTTCCCCTCTAGTCCTTGGCTCCCATGGCGTGGGAGGGGCGAGAGCCCCTCCGAGATTGGATCTATCTCTCTCGTTCTGCGCTCTGGAATTCTGCCCTAGCCCTAGATCCGTAACTCCGATTGGACTGAAACCTACGCCCAGATCGTTTTCCAAAAATTAGCTTTCTTGCGGCCAAAGGAGGGCATCAACCGCCTTACAGGTGGCCCACGAGATAGGGGGGCGCCCCCCTGGAGTGGTGGCGTGGGCCACTCTCGTGGCCACCTCGGGCACCGTTTCGTGTTGATACTTCCTCCCAAAAATCACAAATATTCCAAAATAATGCTGCGTCCATTTTTATCCCGTTTGGACTCCGTTTGATATTGGGTTTCTGCGAAACATAAAACATGCAACAAATAGGAACTGGCACTAGGCACTTGATCAATATGTTAGTCCCAAAAAATAGTATAAAAAGTTGCCAAAAGTATATGAAAGTTGAATAATATTGGAATGGAACAATCAAAAATTATAGATACGACAGAGACGTATCAGTGTTCGCCGTCGCGAGTTTGGCCTTATATGCATCAGCTCTAGATCATGATTTGTTCAATAGTTGGGTTTGCCCGGCTCCCATGTTTTGCTACCTTACGTTCCGCTCTACCAGCTAAGGTGGCACAGGGAGAACTACCGCGATTGTGCCATGGTTCATCCGGACGAGCACCTCGGTAAAGAAAGCCGAAAACTGACTGTCATGATAAAGCCGGAGACTGTTCAACCACTCGATGGCTCAGCGGAATCTTAATGATTCCTCCGCATTAACGAAGGACCAGTTTCCCGGTCACGTATGTAAACGCACCGTATTCGGATAAACATGGACATACCAGGGGATATATAGTAGTTCCACCGTCAAACTCCTATGGTTAAGTGAAAGTGTTAAAGCTATATAGTCCGATTGCCTCGTTCGCCGCGCTACCACCTCCTTAACGGACCAAGAAGTTGGATCAAGTTTGATTACGTGTTTTGCCGAACACCCCCGCATTATATGCAAGGGGGCTGAAGCCGACAACTGCAAACTTTCAGGTTATATACATATATACATAAGCGGCCGCATAGGAGGCACTGCAATACTTTACGGGCAAAAGTATAAATATAGCCTTTATTACCAAAACCATTGTTTTTACAATCAAGATACATATCATTCGAACATGGTATTCTTTGAGCACTGAGCCTCTATCAAACGAGCACCTTCTAAGACTTCTTCAAAATAGTGCTCGGGCGAGTCCTGGCCCCCGGGCGGACCCCCGGTTGCAATATCGGTGGCCTCCATCTTCGCCCAGTATGTCTTAACACGGGCAAAGGCCATCTGCAAACCCTCTATGCACGCCGACCGCTTGACAACGTCGATATACGGCACAACACGAATAAATCGTTGCACCAAACCAAAATAACTATCCATACTCGGTTCCTTCAGCCACAGGCGATCCACGACGACCTTCATGGCAAGCACGGATAACCTATGGAGCTCAGCCCATTCGGCCATTTGCTCATTCAACAACAGCGGGCGCCTTGGAGTACTGAACTGCGACCAAAACAATCTTTCTGTTTCATGATCTTCTCGATCTTTGAAATACTGCATCACATCAGTCGCACTCTTTGACAAATCCAAGTATGCGTGTGCAGAACTCCACAACTGATCAAGAGGGACATACTTCGGATCGCCGAATTTGGTTCGCAATAAAAAGGGCTTCCCAGCCGCGTTCTCACCGTCTCGCTGGAGCACCTCTCGAGCTGCTCTGATCTCAGGTCGAGTTTCCTTTGCTGCTTGTAAAGCCTTTTTCAGGTCAGCCATTTTTGCTTGGTTTTCCCTTTTGAGAAGCTCATATCAGCTAGCAACATTTTGTAGCTCAAGAGCCATGTTGGCTATTCTATCCTCACTTTGGCGATGAGCAGCCTATTCGGCTTTTAATTCATCAGCTGCTTTCACGGCAACTGCATTGCCAATCCTAGCTTGCTCCTTGGCCAGGGCAAGCTCTGCTCGAAGGGTCTCCACAGTGACGGCACCATCTGCAGTCAAAGCATATAATAAATCCTAGCATCATGCTCTTATTAATATTCGCTGACCACCCAAATATACATACCCTGTGCCTCGTCAAGCCGCTTGTTCACAAGCATGATGTCTGCAACCGCCACATCAAGTTGTCGCTTTAGTTCGGCAAATTCAGCAGTTCGATCAGCCCTCGGAGCTGCAGCCGCCTGCGTACAAAATCAACACTATCATTACCTGAGACTATGATCCTCTGCTCGCCTCGTCCAGATGGCAACCAGAGTCTTAGGGGCTACTATCTATACAAAGTACACCTTGCGTGTAAGGTACAATCAAAAAATATATCACTTTGCGTACCTCAAAGCCTCTTAGCAGGCTTGTAAAAGCTTCATTCAACCCGCTTTTTGCGGATGAAATCCTCTCCACCACCGTACCCATTAAGGTATGATGTTCCTCTGAGATAGCCGCTTGCTGCAGAAGACCCGTTAATGTGTCCGGTTGTATATCGGACAGTCTGGGGCTTTTTCTGTTGGTCTCTCTAGGAGCTGAAAACCCCGGAATTAGGGTAGTCGAAGAGTTACCTTCTGGTCATTGTGGATCAAGAGAGATCCTCCGGGACGACACCTCAGGGTCGTCCGCCTCATGAGGCGGAGAAGTAGGAGGAGGCATTTCTCTCTCCATCATCTCCAGAAGAAGATCCCCCGAGGACGAACATTGTTGAGGGAGGCTATAAGTCGAACTACAAAACATATGTCTTGATCGTTATTCTCACAAAAAGAACAGGGTATGCTTACTAAGCACCTTTGTTCACTTACGGCTGGGTTAGCGGCTGGCCCCCATATGGGCGCTGTGTGGCAATGTTGCCCTCCGGGGCAGGGCCCCCTGGTGTACGATTCTTCCCTTGTTTGGAGACCTCTACTTCCAAGTCTTTGGGGGCGATCCTTTTCTTCCCGGGGGTAGAGGGGATGCTAGATTCTCCTCCCCGTTCATCCTCCAACACGAGGGTACTAATTTCCCCAGTTAGGATGCGTAACGTACCTCCAGCATGAAGTCCGCTTTCGGCTTTCCCATTCCTCTCCTTGTCCTCCCCTGATGGAACTTAATAAGGTGCGTGAGCCAGCATCCTGGTTAGTACAGGATCCGGTGAATCTTCGGGAAGAGGGGCCGAACACCTGATCCTCTCTGCCTTTCTTATCCAGTCCTGGCCGAGGGTGGTTTTTCATAATAATGTTGTGACAAATATAATGATAGCATGTTCGGTTGCGGAGTTACTTACCTGGGTGTCTAGACGGTTGCAATTGAGGCCTGCATCCTCTGTTGTGTCTAGACTCTTTATTCATGATCTGAAGAATAATTGATACATCCCTTTGAGCGTCGCGCCGAAGAAGTGCTGAACAGTTCGCGGTCCTTCCGGGTTGAACTCCCACATACGGAGAGGTCGATGTTGGCATGGCAGGACCCGACAAACTAACATTACTTGGATTACCTTGAAAAGATTGGTGTCCTTTTTGATGAGATGCTGAATGCGGCTTTTCAATGTCCGCACGTCATCAACTGATCCCCAGTCCAGCCCCTTGTTGACCCATGATGCGATCTGTGGCGGAGGAGTGGAGCGGAAGGTTGGGGAGGCCGCCCACTTTCTACCTCGGGGGGCTGTGATATAAAACCACTCCCGTTGCCATAGGTCGGAAACTTCCGGGAAGGAACCCTTTGGCCATAAAGCATCAATACCCTTGCTTATTAAAGCGCCTCCGCACTCTGCGTGTCGCTCGTCGATCATCTTCGGCTTCACATTGAAGGTCTTGAGCCATAAGCCGAAGTGTGGGGTAATACGGAGGAAGGCCTCACACACAATGATGAACATCGAGATGTGAAGGAAGGAATCTGGAGCTAGATCATGAAAATCTAGCCCGTAATAGAACATGAGCCCTCCAACAAAGGGATGAAGACTGAAGGCTAGCCCTCGGTGGAAGTGGGAGATGAATACAATGCTCTCGTTGGTTGGCGAGTAGGGATAACCTACCCTTGAACAGGAAGTCTATGTAGGATTTCGGCGGTCAAATTACTAGCCTCCCTAAGCTTCTTGATGTCCTCCTCTATGATGGAAGAGGCCATCCACCGGCCTTGAGGGTTGGATCCGGACATGGTTGAAGGTCCAGAGCGCTTAGACTGAACCTTGGGTGAGGGAACTCGAGGTGGGGGAAGGGAAGGATCAGGCGTGGAAAGAAAAGGACAGGTCTTAACCTCTTTATATAGAGGATGAATGTCAAGCATCCTCCGCGCGGCCGTTTGGAACTTGCCTAAACCAAGGAGTCGTACTAATGGAGCGGTTGGGTTACCCACGCCCGTATTGATGAGAATCCCATGATAAGGGGGACACGATCTCTTCTTCGACAAGATGTGCCAATAAAACCGCCTCGCAATATGTGTATTGGCAGGTTCGAAAAATGGTTTGAATAATTACCGGGCCGCGGCGTGATGTCACACTAGGAAAAAGTTGTCAGCAAATTAGACTCATGGAATATCATACTCTCTACGGTGGTATGTGGAATTTGTTTTGCAGAGCCGGACACGATTCTTGTGTTCAAGATCTACTTTGGGGTATTCGGAGAAGGAACCCGCCTTGCAATGCCAAAGACAATCTGCGTGCCGGATTAATCGTCATTGAAGCCTGGTTCAGGGGCTACTGAGGGAGTCCAGGATTAGGGGGTCCTCGGACAGCCGGACTATATGCTTATGCCGAACTGTTGGACAATGAAGATACAAGATTGAAGACCTCGTCCCGTATCCGGGTGGGACTCTCCTTTGCATTGAAGGAAAGCTTGGCAATTCGGATATGTAGATTCCCTTCTCTATTACCGACTCTGTGTGACCCTAGCCCCCTCCGATATCTATATAAACTGGAGGGTTTAGTCCGTAGGACAACAACAATCATAATCATAGGCTAGCTTCTAGGGTTTAGCCTCTACGATCTCGTGGTAGATCAACTCTTGTAATACTCATATCATCAAGACCGATCAAGCAGGAAGTAGGGTATTACCTCCATAGAGAGGGCCCGAACTTGGTAAACATCGTGTCCCCCACCACTTGTTACCATTATCCTTAGACGCACAGTTCGGGACCCCCTACCCGAGATCCTCCGGTTTTGACACCGACAGGGGGGACAAATATCGGCAGACAAGGAAGAACACAATCAATGCAACGCACAGTGTGATGCATGATCATGACAGGGAAATATGATGTGATTTGAGCTAATGCAACTAGCAACCAGATTAAATGAAGTTGGTTTGAATCAAAGATTCAAATTCAACTCCATATGTGAGTATAAAAATGCCATTATCTCATTTTCCCTAAATAGTAGTCATAAGTTGTTCTAACATGCATGAAAATCATACTGATGAATAGATTAAATTTTCTGATCATTTTTTATATATAACTCTTTGCATTTGGAGTTGCAGATTAATTTCAATGATTGTTTTGAAGTTTACACTAATTTTTGGAATTTTTGAATTATTTTAAATATAGAAAATGTATTACTACATCAGCACTACGTCACTGTGATGTCAGCAGGTCAACTGACCCGGTCCAGGTCAAACCTGACCTGTGGGGCCCACTAGGCAGTGACTCAGTTAGTAAACTAAGTTAGTTAATACTAATTAAACCTAACACTAATTAAATCCTAATCTAAGAGTTAGTCAGGGGATGGCCCCACATATCATAGACCCAGGGGAGGTTAAACCCTAGGTCAACTGGGTCAAACCTACCGGCGTCTACCTGCCGGCGAGGCCAAGCACGGCGGTGAGTGTCGGTGTCAAAACCGGCGGATCTCAAGTAGGGGGTCCCGAACTGTTCGTCTAGGAGGATGTTAACAGGAGACAAGGGACACGATGTTTTTACCCAGGTTCGGGCCCTCTCGATGGAGGTAAAACCCTACTCCTGTTTGATTAATATTGATGATATGGGTAGTACAAGAGTTCATCTACCACGAGACCATAGAGGCTAAACCCTAGAAGCTAGCCTATGGTATGATTGTTGTTCGTCCTACGGACTAAAACTCTCTGGTTTATATAGACACCGGAGAGGGCTAGGGTTACGCAGAGTCGATTACAATGGGAGGAGATTTTCATATCATATCGCCAAACTTGCCTTCCACGCCAAGGAAAGTCCTATCCGGACACGGGACGAAGTCTTAAATTTTGTATCTTCATAGTCCAGGAGTCCGGCCAAAGGTCATAGTCCAGCCATCCGGACAACCCCTAATCCAGGACTCCCTCAGTATCCCCTGAACCAGGCTTCAATGACGACGAGTCCGGCGCGCAAAGTGTCTTCGGCATTGCAAGGCAGGTCCCTCCTCCGAATACTTCATAGAAGATGTTGAACACAAGGATAGTGTCTGGATCTGCAAAATAAGTTCCACATACCACCGTAGAGAGAATAATATCTGAACAAATCTAATCTGCTGACGTATTCCGCAGCGTGATATCATGCCACAGCCAAGCCTCTATTTGAATCATTTTACTGTTCCACCTCAGCGCGTTTTAGCGAGGCGGTTTCCTAGGCACGTCTTGTCTAAGCAGAGATCGTGTCCCCTTATTCCGGGATTCTCATCAATACGGGCGTCGGTAAGCCAACCGCGCCATTAACCACGGCGCTTGGGAGATAAGTGAGTTTTATTAGGCTGGTGGGGGCTTATAGTTTCGGCCGCCCATATAAGGGGATGAGGATCCACCCTTTCCATTTACGCCTTGTTCCTCCGTTGCTTATCCATCCCTGCGCACTCGAGCTCCAGCGCCCAAGTCCGCACTTCCCACCTCAACCCTTCTCCAATCATGTCCAGAGCGGGAGGTAGATGGATGGCCTCCTCCATCACGGAGGGACAAATCAAAAAGTTGAGGAAGGCTGGATACTTGTCTGACGACATCGCTGCACCGGCTTCCAGATGAGGGGCAACTCATCCCCACCCCTAGGCCCCATGAGAGGGTCGTGTTTCTCCCCCGTTTCCTCCGCGGATTGGGCTTTCCTCTTCACCCGTTCGTCCAGGGGCTCATGTTCTACTACGGCCTGGACTTCCACGATCTGGCCCCGAACTTCATCCTCAACATCTCGGTGTTTATCGTTGTGTGTGAGGCCTTCCTCCGCATCCAGCCTCACTTTGGCCTATGGCTGAAGATCTTAAGCGTCAAGCCGAAGGTCGTGGGCGGCCGCCAAGCGGAGTGCGGAGGTGCCATGGTGGGCAAGATAGCCAACGTTACATGGCTTGAGGGCGCCTTCGTAGAGACCATCAAAGGGTGGCAGTCGGGGTGGTTCTATATCACCGAGCCACGTGACCCTGAATGGGCAGCGGCCCCCGAATTCCGATCTGGCATCCCCACACGGCTCACATCTTGGAAAGAGGTGGGCCTGTTGTGGGGTAGTCCGAAAGAGGTGACCGGACTCCAAACCTGTGTCCGAGACCTGGTGAACAAGAAGGTTAAGCTTGTTAATGTAGTCCAGGTCATGCTCTTCCGCCGGATCCTTCCGTGTCAACGACGGGCCTTCAACCTGTGGGAGTTCGACCCGGCCCAGCACCAGACTCTGTCCCAGCTCTTTGAAACAAAGGACGAGGACGCCTAGAAGGTGCTATTCAAGAGCTCCGAGGTCTCCCCTCCCATCACCGAGGATCGCGGATTCTGCGCCAAGCACCAAGCCACCGAAGTAAGCTTGCTTTTAGTCCTCCACGGGACACTTGATTTTCATAGTTTGACTCCATGTAGGATCTAAACTCCTGCTCCTTTGACAAGACTGGAAGAGGACGTCCGGACAGTTTGACTGTCCGGCCCCTTTGCCCGAAGGGCCAGCAGACGCATGCTTGACGAAGCTGCTGGTTACGGCACCTCACGTGTTGCAGGAGAAGAAGGCCAAGAAGAAGGCCACGGGGACTCGAAAGAGTTCCCGGCGCCTGGTGGTGTCAGATTGATCGCCTGACAACCCCGAAGCACCCTCCACCTCTGAGGACGAGGAGGAGGAATAAGAAGAAGCCTCTCCCCCTCCAGTGGGGGGAGGAAAGAAAAGGAAGGCCGCCCCAACTGGGGAGGCCGGAGGGTCCAAAAAGGGGAGGGCCCTTCTGCCGGACTACACCTCCGATGCCGAAGACGGTGGGGAGGAATGGCCATCCAGGGTCAAGCCCCTCGCAAAATTGTAAGTGTCCGGATACCAGAATAACTCATGAGGCTCCTCTAATGTATGGTACCTTCTGATGCCGAATTTAATCATGTAGTCCACCCAAGGCTCAGCTCGGTGATTCATCGAGCGGCTCCCCGGATTTGTCGGACGTGAATACCGCTTCACTTCCGACGGCCTCCTCCCCTCTCCCTACGGACGACGACGAGTTTTATTAGGCTGGTGGGGGCTTATAGTTTCGGCCTCCCATATAAGGGGATGAGGATCCACCCTTTCCATTTACGCCTTCTTCCTCCGTTGCTTATCCATCCCTGCGCACTCGAGCTCCAGCGCCCAAGTCCGCACTTCCCACCTCAACCCGTCTCCAATCATGTCCAGAGCGGGAGGTAGATGGATGGCCTCCTCCATCACGGAGGGGCAAATCAAAAAGTTGAGGAAGGTCGGATACTTGTCTGACGACATCGCCGCACCGGCTTCCAGATGAGGGGCAACTCATCCCCACCCCTGGGCCCCATGAGAGGGTCGTGTTTCTCCCCCGTTTCCTCCGCGGATTGGGCTTTCCTCTTCACCCGTTCGTCCAGGGGCTCATGTTCTACTACGGCCTGGACTTCCACGATCTGGCCCCGAACTTCATCCTCAACATCTCGGTGTTTATCGTCGTGTGTGAGGCCTTCCTCCGCATCCAGCCTCACTTTGGCCTATGGCTGAAGATCTTCAGCGTCAAGCCGAAGGTCGTGGGCGGCCGCCAAGCGGAGTGCGGAGGTGCCATGGTGGGCAAGATAGCCAACGTTACATGGCTTGAGCGCGCCTTCGTAGAGACCATCAAAGGGTGGCAGTCGGGGTGGTTCTATATCACCGAGCCACGTGAATCTGAATGGGCAGCGGCCCCCGAATTCCGATCTGGCATCCCCACACGGCTCACATCTTGGAAAGAGATGGGCCTGTTGTGGGGTAGTCCGAAAGAGGTGACCGGACTCCAAACCTGTGTCCGAGACCTGGTGAACAAGAAGGTTAAGCTTGTTAATGTAGTCCAGGTCATGCTCTTCCTCCGGATCCTTCCGTGTCAACGACGGGCCTTCAACCTGTGGGAGTTCGACCCGGCCCAGCACCAGACTCTGTCCCAGCTCTTTGAAACAAAGGACGAGGACGCCTGGAAGGTGCTATTCAAGAGCTCCGAGGTCTCCCCTCCCATCACCGAGGATCGCGGATTCTGCGCCAAGCACCAAGCCACCGAAGTAAGCTTGCTTTTAGTCCTCCACGGGACACTTGATTTTCATAGTTTGACTCCATGTAGGATCTAAACTTCTGCTCCTTTGACAAGACTGGAAGAGGACGTCCGGACAGTTTGACTGTCCGACCCCTTTGCCCGAAGGGCCAGCAGACGCATGCTTGACGAAGCTGCTGGTTACGGCACCTCACGTGTTGCAGGAGAAGAAGGCCAAGAAGAAGGCCACGGGGACTCGAAAGAGTTCCCGGCGCCTGGTGGTGTCGGATTGATCGCCTGACAACCCCGAAGCACCCTCCGCCTCTGAGGACGAGGAGGAGGAATAAGAAGAAGCCTCTCCCCCTCTAGTGGGGGGAGGAAAGAAAAGGAAGGCCGCCCCAACTGGGAGGCCGGAGGGTCCAAAAAGGGGAGGGCCCTTCTGCCGGACTACACCTCCGATGCCGAAGACGGTGGGGAGGAATGGCCATCCAGGGTCAAGCCCCTCGCAAAATCGTAAGTGTCCGGATACCAGAATAACTCATGGAGCTCCTCTAATGTATGGTACCTTCTGATGCCGAATTTAATCATGCAGTACACCCAAGGCTCAGCTCGGTGATTCGTCGAGCGGCTCCCCGGATTTGTCGGACGTGAATAACGCTTCACTTCCAACGGCCTCCTCCCCTCTCCCTACGCACGACGGCGAGGTGGAGTCCCAAAAGGGACTAAACCAGGAGGAGGTGGTCCTGGAGGTGCCGCAAGGCGACCTCCCGGACTCCAGGCCCAAAGGGGGTAAAGCCCGAGAGGGATCTAAGTCCGGCCCTGGGCCGGACACCGCTCCGGAACCGACAACGGTTCCAGAGTCCGGTAGACGGTGCCTTCGCAAGAAAGGCACACCTACGACGCCGGCGGCCTCCGTCCAACCGGAGACGCCGGACAGTTTGCTGGAGGTGCTTAACGGCGCCTCCATCGACGAGGAGCACCGCACAGTTATGAGTGCGGTGATTCGGAAGGTTCGGTCCGCCAAGAGCGGGCTGACAGAAGCCTGTACCAGCCTGCTAACAGGCTTTGAGGTATGTATTCAAAACATATAAAAATGTTACCGCATAGACAGTAGCCCCTGATGCTCAGTTCGGCATTCGAAAGAAAAGCCTGACTGAGGATCTAAAAAGATATACGCAGGAGTCTAACATAAATATGTCGATATGGGAATGCAGGCTACGCTGCTGACCTCTACTGCACTGACTAAGGAGGTGGACGCATTGATGCAGAACCTCGAGCGGTCCGAGAACGAGCTCGACCATGCCAAGAAGCAGCTCGAGGACAAGGATGGTATGTAATACCGTATGTAAATGTATATAGAAATACCTGGTTGCAAATAATGACAGGACCAACGTGAATGTTGCAGGGGCCACGACCGAGGTGGTGACCCTGAAGGAAGCGCTTTCCCAGGCCGAAGACAATGCATCCATGGAGCGCTCCGAGTGAGAAAAGCAAGAGGCGCAGGCGGTGGAGGTGCGGCAAGAGCTCGATGCTCTTGTGAAAAAACATGAGAGGTTAGAGCTTGACTCGAAGACTCGAGAGTACGAGCTTTCCTCGGCACTTGAAAGCGCCAAATCTGCCAAGGCCGAAGCCCAAAAAGCCCTCCAGGAGATTGAGGAGATGAAAAAGATTGCGGCGGGTAAGGCATTCTTTATGCAAAGCAAGCATGTGAAAGTAAATTACCTATTACTTACCCGAATCCGGAGCTCTCCAGGATCATTCGCAGATCTGCCCCGCAGTGTATCCGATGCCGCCGCATTCTACCGGACCGAGGAAGGAAGCTCGACGGAGAAAGTGTTCTGGTCCCAGTATGCTGAGGCCGGACATCCGGTGCCCCTGAGCGACCAGCTGAAGCAGCTGGTCGAGCTCCATAAGGTGGCCGAACATGCCATGAAGGGCCTCATAGTTCGGCTGTGGCTTAGAGAAGCCATGCCTGGGAGCTACTTCGGTCTGGTGCGGCAGCTGGTGGACACCTGTCCATGGTTTGAAGTCATCAAGTGCTCCATCTGTATTGAAGGTGCCCGTCGGGCCCTTGCCCGTGCTAAAGTGCACTGGGGCAAGATGGACGCCGAGAAGCTTGTGATGGACGCGCCACCGTCGGGCAAGGAGTATCGCAAGCCCGAGATGTATTATGAGGGCGTCCTGAAGGGTGCCCGCCTTATAGCAGGTGAATGCTCCAAAGATGTAATTTTTGAGTAGACTCGCATCTGTTATCCTGTACGCTAAAAACTGTGTTCATATGCGCTAAGCAACACTTGTTAATTTAAAATATTACCTTCTATGCGACCGTTTATCAAATCTGAGAGATGCAAGTCGTCGGCTTCTACCCCCATGCCACTAGTGCTGGGGTGTTCGGGATAAACCTGAGCGCTCTTGTTCCCATTCTTGGGTCCATCTAGGGAGGCACTCAGCGCAACGAACAAGGCCATCAGACTTATAATGCTTTATCACTCTCACTTAGCCATAGAATTCTATAATTTTAAATTTCAGCGAAGCCCCTAGTATTCGGAAGACCGAGTTTGGGGCGCTATCCATGCCTAGGACAGATAAGTCCGGCTCCTCGCTCTAAGCGGCATAAGTCTTTAGGGACTCGAAAAAACCTCGCGAACAGCGACCGGTCTCTCGCACTATCATGACAGTCAGTTTTAGCTTTCTCTACTGAGGTGTTAACCCAGCTCAACTGGGGCACAATCGCAGTAGTTCTCCCAGCGCTACCTTAGCCAACATTGCGGAACGTAAGGTACCAAAACATGGGAGCCGGGCAAACCCAACTATTGACCCAAGACATGATTCGGAGCTGATGCATATAGTGCTATAAGTTCGGGGTGCCGCACTCATGAGAGTGTTCGGTCTTCTCACACCGTGTTATGGGGAGCTTAAGCCCCTGGTGTATTGGCCGTACCAAAGTGTATGGTTGCATAATGTCATGACTGAACATATTTGTATAAAAATAGATGAATACAATAATAGATAAGATCTATGTATTGTTTATTAAAAATGCCTGCTATGAAAGCAGAACGATACAAAGTGCGATAAGCAAGAGATGGGATTATATGACATGTCCCCCTCCAGGGGCAAGCTGCGAGACTTTAAGTAAAACAGGTATTTAGCTCGTTATAGAGACCACCTGGACATTTGACGTGGCTTGTTCTGTCCCTGGCTGTTGCATCGTGTGTTCGGCGAGTGTATTGCCGCACAGGCCTTCTGGATAGTTGGGTCCTGAAAGTATATATAAAAAAAAGGAAACGGCAGAATAGGGAGCCCCTAGTGCGGTTGAGCCGCATTCTGGGCGTGCCATGGTTGTGCCCCTCCCCTTATGCCCATGGTATTTCGAAAGCGTAATTATGTACGCGTGCTACCCCTATCGCCATCTGGCGAGGGCTGGGGTCGGGGCCGCATTGCTATGCTTGCTCGGAACGTGCCAGCCAGTTTTGTTGTAGGTTACTTCGGGCGCGCTTGACGTTGTCCTGACGTTTAACACCCAGATTGGAGAATTTCCTTGAGAGGCTACATTGTACTTCCGCCGCCAGGGCTGCCGTGTGCTCCTCCGTTCGGAGAGAGCGTTCGGTGTTTCCATTTACCGTAATGACTCCGCGAGGGCCTGGCATCTTGAGCTTGAGATATGCATAGTGCGGCACCGCATTGAATTTTGCGAATGCGGTTCGTCCGAGCAGGGCGTGATAGCCACTCCGGAATGGGACTATGTTGAAGATTAAATCTTCCCTTCAGAAATTATCCGGGGATCCGAAGACCACTTCGAGTGTAACCGAGCCTGTACAACTCGATATATACCCATTTTTTACACTGTATCCTGATAAAGCAGGTTCAGGCAGCTGCCACCGTCCATGAGGACTCTAGTGAGCTGAAATCCGTCAATGATTGGGTCTAGGACCAATGCGGCGAATCCGCCATGACGAATGCTAGTGGGGTGGTCCCTTCGATCAAAAGTGATCGGGTAGGAGGACCATGGATTGAACTTTGGGGCGACTGGCTCCAACGCATAGACGTCCTTGAGAGCACGCTTCCGCTCCCTTTTGGGGATATGGGTTGCGTATATCATGTTCACCGTCCGCAGTTGTAGGGGGAAGCCCTTCTGTCCTCTGTTGTTCGGTGGCCGGGGCTCCTCCTCGTCATCGCTATGCAGCCCCTTGTCTCTGGTTTCGGCACTTAACTTGCCTGCCTGCTTGAACACCCAACAATCCCTGTTGGTCTAGTTGACTGGTTGTTCGTGGGTGCCGTGTATCTGGCACGAGCGATCGAGTATCTGGTCTAAACTGGATGGCCCTGGAGGGTATATTTTGAATGGCTTCTTCCGCTGACCGGGTTTAGAGCCTCTGAATCCGGCATTAACTGTCGTATCCTTAGTATTGTCGCCGTTAATGCGGCGCTTGTGCTTGTTGCGACGTGACCTGCCATTGTTGTCCTTGGTATCCTAATTGCCAGGGCTCTTGGTTATGTTATTGCTATGAGCTAGCCAGCTGTCTTCTCCCACGCAAAAGCGGGTCATGAGTGTCGTGAGGGCTGCCATAGATTTCGGCTTTTCCTGTCCTAGGTGCCGGGCAAGCCATTCGTCTCAGATGTTGGGCCTGAAGGCTGCAAGGGCCTCTGTGTCCAGACAGTCGACTATTTGATTTTTCTTGGTTAGGAACCGTGTCCAGAATTGTCTGGCCGATTCCTCTGGCTGCTGGATTATGTGGCTTAGGTCATCGGCGTCTAGTGGTCGCACATAAGTGCCCTGGAAGTTGACAAGGAATGCGGATTCCAGGTCCTCCCAGCAACTAATTGACTCTGCTGGCAGGCTGTTAAGCCAATGCCGAGCTGGTCCTTTAAGCTTGAGCAGGAGGTACTTGATGGCGTGTAGATCATCACCACGGGCCATGTGGATATGAAGGAGATAATCCTCGATCCATACCGCGGGATCTGTTGTGCCATCATATGATTCAATGTTTACGAGTTTAAAACCCTCGGGGATTTGATGATCCATTACATCGTCTGTGAAGCATAGTGGGTGTGCGGCGCCCCTGTACTGGGCTATATCGCGACATAGCTCGGATGAGCTTTGTCTGTTGTGTTCGGCCTGGCTGTATTTATCATATCCGGTGTGATGGTTATCGTCACGTGACGTGGGGCGCCCACACGATCCATAGATCGATCTTGTTTGCCTTGCCTTATCCTCCAATATGTCTCACTGGTCTGTTGCGTTTCCCCGTGCTCTGGTATTTTTGGAGCAGCGTCGGGGTGCGGCTTGAGTTGAGGGCCGAAAGGCCTCTCTGTCGCGGCCACGGGGTGGCTGATCGGGTGCATCGTACGCTAGTGATGTATGTTTAGTTGCTTCCTCCTCTAGTTGGGGTAGCGGCCTGCGCTTTAGGTAGCTCTTGGAGGGGTGTTCGAGTTTATACTCTTCGGCCGCCAGGACTTCAGTCCATCTGTCGGCTAGCGAGTCTTGGTCAGCTCTAAGCTGCTGCTGTTTTTTCTTGAGGCTGCTTGCCGTGGCCATAAGCCTGCATTTGAATGCTCTTGTTCGACGGGATCCTCTGGCACGACGAATTATTTGTTGTCGAGGCTTGCCTCGTCTTTGGAGGGAGGCATATAATTGTCGTCCTCGACCTCCCTGTCTGCCTTTCTCTCATGAGGGCTGGCTACTCCGTCCTCCTGCGCTGAATCCTGCTGGAGGGGGTTGTCTTCGGCACTGTCCGGGGTGTTGTTGTCTCTAGTGCCGGACTCGCCGTTTTTGCTTTGGCGCGATTTAGAGCGGCGCCGCTGACGTCGGTGCTTGGGTTGCTTCTTGGCGGGGTCGTCCTCCGTTTTTTCATCGCCATGCCCTGCTTTGGGGGTGTCCACCATGTATATGTCATATGACGAGGTGGCTTTCAAGTGCCCTATAGGTGCTGGTTCTTGGTCGTCTCCTTCATCGGCGTCCATACCGTCGATGTATTCGGAGTCGAAGTCAATCATGTCGGTTAGATCATCGACAGTGTCTACAAAGTGGGTGGTGGGTGGGTTTCGAATTTCTTCGTCGTCCGCATCCCAACCATGCTGACCATAGTCCGGCCAGGGCTCTCCTGACAAAGAGAGAGACTTTAGTGAATTCAGGATATCGCCAAAGGGCGAGTGCTCAAAGACGTCCGCGGTGGTGAACTCTATGATCGGAGCCCAATCGGGTTCGATCGGAAGGGGTGCGGAAGATTCGGAGTCCGGAACGGAGTCCGGCACCTTGGAGTCACAGGCCTCACAAAGGACTAGGCTGGTATTCGGCTCTATCGCCGTAGAGATTGCGGCTCCTGGGGTGGTGTCCAACCATCCGTCCCTGACTGGCGCAGTCGGCTCTGAGCTAATGGTCAGAGCGGACACCTGAGCGGCACTCTGGGCGCTGTCCGGCGGCAGAGCTAGATCATGCCCATCATGACAGTGCGGCGCGCTCGGCCGTGGCTCGAAACCATCGAAGATCAAGTCCCCGTGGATGTCGGCCGTGTAGTTTAAGCTTCCAAACCTGAACTGATGGCCAGGGGCGTAGCTTTCGATCTGCTCCAGATGGCCAAGCGAATTGGCCTGCAGTGCGTAGCCGCCGAACACGAAGATCTGTTCAGGGAGAAAATTCTCACCCTGGACCGCGTCGTGGTTGATGATCGAAGAAGCCATCGGGCCTAAAGGTGACGACACAGAGGAACTCTCAACGAAAGCACCAATGTCGGTGTCAAAACCGGCGGATCTCGGGTAGGGGGTCCCGAACTGTGCGTCTAGGCGGATGGTAACAGGAGACAAGGGACACGATGTTTTTACCCAGGTTCGAGCCCTCTCGATGGAGGTAAAACCCTACTCCTGCTTGATTAATATTGATGATATGGGTAGTACAAGAGTTGAACTACCACGAGACCAGAGAGGCTAAACACTAGAAGCTAGCCTTTGGTATGATTGTTGTTCGTCCTACGAACTAAAACTCTCTGGTTTATATAGACACCGGAGAGGGCTAGGGTTACACAGAGTCGGTTACAATGGGAGGAGATCTTCATATCATATAGCCAAGCTTGCCTTCCACGCCAAGGAAAGTCCGATCCGGACACGGGACGAAGTCTTCAATCTTGGATCTTCATAGTCCGGGAGTCCGGCCAGAGGTCATAGTCCGGCCATCCGGACACCCCCTAATCCAGGACTCCCTCAGTGAGCTTCGAAAAACGCCCACAAGGCTCGGTTTGCAGCGCCATTTTCACCTACGTGCTCCTGGGAGTGACCAGCGACTAGTGGAGCAAGCGGGACGGCCTGGGGCGGCCGGAGCTGACGGCTGCGAGCTCTAAGACGGCGGCCGAAGTTCGGGCAGTGACGAAACTGACAATGCAACATGTAGGGAGGTTAGTAGTTAGTACCTACAGGTTCTACACGTGCTCACGAGGCCAACGGGCACAGGTATGGGACCAAAAGTTCACCGGAGTCTCGTCGGGTTCTACGCGTGCTCACGAGGCCAACAGGCACAAGTATGGGACCAAAAGTTCACCGAAGCCTCGTTGGTGACGAGCTCGTGTAGCGGCGTCCTACGGTCAGCAAGGGGGCGACGTTTATGGCGACCAAATGAAGCACCATGGAGAGGGGTGTTCGACGCAAGGGCTCACATAGAGTCGGCAGGGCAGCTCAGCAAGCTCGGGGAGGCACCATGGACGACGAATGGGTGCCGGCAATCTCGGCGGCCAAAGCTTGAAGAAGAGGTCGGGGAAACCGCTGCAGGGCTTCCGGCGGGGCGTGGCTTAGTGAGGAGGAAGAGGTGGTCGAGGCGGAGCCTCTGAGCGCATCGGTGAGGCGAGGCAGTGGTTGTGTCCACGACAGCAGCGAGCGGCGGCGACGACGACACTCGGGCATGAGAGGAGAGAGAGCAGAGGAGGGGAGAAGCTCGGGGAGACTGTGAGAGAGGTGCAGGGCCTCTATGGTCCCGCGAGAGACATCCAGGGGGAGGAGGGGACAGACAGGCATGGTGGAGGTGGCCGGTGCGCGCTGGGCAAAAGCCCTCTTCCTACTGGCGAAGGAGGAAACCGACAGGGCGCCAGGTGGGCTTGGCCAACAGTGTTGGGTCGGCGGGTAAGTTAAGTACCTTTCTTTTCTTTTCTAATTTTCTTCTGCTTTCTATTTTGCTGCAACTTTAGGGTTTTATTAAAAATACCAAATCTATCTCAAAAATCATGAAACTGCTCAAGGCCACAGTTTAGATTATTTCCAACAATAAACATTTTAATTCATGATTATTTGGACATTTAAAATATTATATAGCATCTAAATGCCCAAATGCAAATACCATATGATTTAATTCAGTGACCCAAGTTGTCCTAGAAAAGTGTGCACCATTTTTGTCAGAGGTTCTAGACCAAGGCAAAGATGATGAACATTTTTGAAGGGCATTTCAGGTTCATTGAAAAAGATTTTAGTAAACCCTAGTTGGATTAGGTGGTACTGGGGGTTTCTGCCATCCCCATTTCCAAGTTTGCGAGGAAAATAAACATGATGCAACACCAGATGCTAGCACTAGGCAGACCAGAACTAGGGATGTGACACTGACCTTCTCTAATTCCACTAGCAACTCATCCCCGGTCAGCCTCTTTGGCGCATCACGATTCATGCATTGCATTGAACACATGACTTCGGTATTTTGTAGGACACGTCTTGTCCTTGGAAAGGAACAGTGGTGTCCAAAGTAACCGATCTTGCTAACTATTGTGTATAACAGCAGATTCTTTTTGTGAACACATGCATTGTAACCATGTGTCGTTCGCCCTGGCATAGTGCCCAAAGCTGGATAATCATGGATGCACCAAATTATAATAGCACACAGAAAGCAATCAGCTAGTGGGCTGCTATATAGGTCTCGAGTGAGAACACCCCTCCATAGCTGTTGAAGTTCCTCCACAAGAGGCTCCATGAATAAATCAAAATCCTTTCCAGGACTTTTTGGACCTGGGATGAGCAAGGTCATCATGTAGTTTGATTCTTTCGTGCAAACATTTGGAGGCATGTTATAAGGGATACAAAACACTAGCCACATGTTATATGTGGCGCTCTGGTAGCCAAATGGGTTAAATCCTCTGTAGCTAAGCCAAGTATAATGTTTGTTGGGTCAGCAGCAAACTTTTTGTGTTTTTGATTGAAGCTCTTCCAGTCACTACCATGATATGGATGGATCATTACATTCTGATCTTCTGTACTGCTGGTTCCTAGAATGCCACAGTACATCCTCTCTTGTTTCAGCATCATGAAACAACGTATGCAATCTTTGTATAATTGGAAAATGTCTCAGAACATTACGAGGAATTCTCTTCACGGCATCGCCATCTTTGCATCTTGATGATTTGAATTTTGGGCATTCATACCACTTGATAGAGGCGAAGGTGCCCCAATGTTTCGATGAGATAGCTATCGTTTTCTGTGGGAGTGGACTTTGACAATCCGACTACGAGCGTCCGAAAACATCGTGCCTTAGCAATCGCTAAACCAACTTCCGAGGGGTTATTAACCACACCGGAGCACGATCACCCTGACCACGAGGGTCTATTTCCTGCGAGCACACGAAAAACAAGCAAGAAACCGAGATTGCAATCTGGATATTGTGAATATAAGATGAAAGCTTTATTGATCAAGATGGGGTTCTGTGACGTCTTGGTCTGGTCGTTGTCCTTCTGGAATAGAACACAATAATTCTTACAAACATGGATCATATCATATCCAATTCCAATTGCACGAAGGAAATTCTTCATTTTACTGTAGGTGTGTGGCATCTTAGACGCATCTGGGAAAGATTTGCGGAAAGCAACCAACATCACATCGAATGATTTGTTTGGTCATCCACTCAGATGTCTTCACCTGAAGAAAGGTGACCATAGCTGAGAATACTAACAGCTTATTTCCTGGGGCGACAACCACGTTGCATTGTTCCAACATGCGACCCCACCATTTTTCTTCTGTAGGTGAAAGTTCATGAAATGCGTGAGCATTTCATAGCATTGTTTTAATGTTGGACAAACTCACTAGCTCCGCCACCACCACCTCCTCCTCCTCTTCCACTTGAGCATTAGGCAGATCAAGATGGTGATCTGCTGCTTCCACATAGTCAGTAACATTAACGTTCATAGCTTCACCATGATGAACCCACCTAGTATATGTGACCGACATCCCATACAAGTGTAGATGATTTTGCGCTGTTGAATAGGGTCTTGAAACTAAATTCATACAACTACTATATGGGAAGAGCACATCTGATTTCGGACCACCGTACTCAGCTCTGATAAAGTTCATGAAGTTTTCAACCCCCTCGACATATGCAGTGGAGAATCTTCGAGCAGAAGTTATCCAAGTCATGTCCATCTGCTAGACATACAAATTAGTTCTTCTACAAGATATTACAGGAAAAACATATATGCTTTTTTATGAAGTCTAGAAAAAATACCTAGGTCAATGTCTAAAGCTATGGCATGATATTTGAACAAGCAGATCTAAGTAACGAAATATATTTAAAGCTAATTCAGCAAACAGATTAAGTGCTAAATTATGGCAGGCTGTTTCAGTAGTCAATGAGGCCAAGCACACAACCATCGAAGGCCATCTCAGCAACAAAGATCGAGTATAAAACGGTGTAGAGATATTTCACCTAACAGATTGGCCACTAGACCATGATATTGAGTGCAGAGTAGGGCAACAAAGCTTCTTAAGCAGGGCATATTGGCTGTAAACTATTTCGGCAAACAATGAGATTAACAACGTCTATCAACTAACATTCAGTGCTACTCTGACATGTACGGAGCCTCAGTCTAGAACGCGTGTAGCATGGGAGAAGCTAACCGCCGTGCGTGTCCACAAGAATGTCGCCAGCGGTGGCGGCGCAGCTAGAGGATGACAGTCTATGAGAGCATATTGGCGGAGCAAATGGAGTGGAGGTGGCTAGGGGAGGTGGGTTTGGGGAATATTATTGGCTAGTTGGCCAAAGAGCGGTTGAATTTGGGATTTGGGGGGATTTTGGCGCATGGTCGGTTTCTCCAAGTGCGGTCCCATGTGTCAGTGAAGAGGCAAGCCAAAGCTCGTTCCGTTTGCGTGAGGCGTGTGTAGGACCGACCATGTGAGGGGTGCAATGCGACCGAGACACGTGTGTTGTGAGTGTACTGCCTTTTTTCCTTTTAAACTTGGTGCTTCACGCGATCCATTAATACTACTACTATTAATCGAGTAATCTCGACTAAAATAGCGAGGCCAGGTCTTTTCCCGCGCAATATGCTGGGAGGTTGGCTTAGTTGGTTTTTTTAGGACGAGTAATTCTACACCTACGTAATCCCAGTTTTGTAATTAACATAATGTGAAATGTGTGGGTTGTTGATTGGAGATTGGGGGGAGGAGGGGCCAACCACCATGAAAATCAGGGGGGAGAGAGGCAATTTAAGTTAACCCTATGTGAAATGCGTGAATGTGTAGTGGACGTACTATTGGAGTGCCTAAGATAAATTGTGTATGTACACCCTATGTGTTAATTTACTTCACGTGTTACCTTTGTCTCGGGTCAAACCTTCTAAGTTTATACACACAAAAACGAATGATCATTCCATATATTTTTATACTCCTACAATATATCTTACTATTATTGTGAATGTTCATAGACACCGGACGAGATTCATGCAAACATGGCAGATTTTCATTACATTTCAAAGTTTCATAGGACAAAAAATAAAAGAAACCCGACCATAAATCTATTCTAAGGCGGAGACTGACGTCCTCCATCTGCTATCTCCATGTACGGGGGGCGGGGTTCAAGACCCGTGACGTGAA
This sequence comes from Triticum dicoccoides, assembly GCF_002162155.2. Taxonomy (NCBI): domain Eukaryota; kingdom Viridiplantae; phylum Streptophyta; class Magnoliopsida; order Poales; family Poaceae; genus Triticum; species Triticum dicoccoides. Next base: position 304,297,377 of record NC_041385.1, on the reverse strand, counting down.
GGTGCCGTCTCCGGCAAGGAAGAGTAGAACACAGGAGACGGACTAGCTAGTTGGCACACTCTGCCCTGCCACCTCCCATGCCCTAGTCATCCTCGGAGGAGTCCCTGACCTTGGTGGTGCTGGTGGACGTGAGGTCGATGATGATGGACGTGGATGGTGCGTCGCTTCACCTTCCACATGCGCCTCCGAACATTGGATGGCGGCAAGTAGGACGCATGGCTGATGGTGCTCCCGTCGTTGGCCGCCAACGAGGCCACCACTTGTGCCCTCGTGTCCGCCTCTAACTATGACGCTATTACATTGCAAGCGGTGACTTGAGCGAGGGCGGCGACCTCGAGCTTCATCCCCGAAGACAAGCTCTCCCGCAGAGTGTTCGTGCTCATGGTCATGGTGAATGTGGTGCCAGGTAGTAGGAGGATGCGGTAAGGCGTGAAGTTTAGCTGGGCGTTGCCACTTTAAGTAGTGCATTCCAGTGAGGTCAAGCGTCCGGCTACGTCATTAAGTCGTTGGAGTTGGTTCCTCAAGCACCGAGCCTCTTAATGAAGACATACGGACAGATGACATGAATGCGGGCAACTGGCGCCGGCTGGGAATGCACCATGCGACGGCGCGTGGGATGAGGGTTTTTGGTGTGCCAGGTTAGTCAACTGCGGTCGTGGCAACATTGGAGATGCCCTTTGCTCACATGTGATACCCACATGTCATTGATAAAGCAAGACGACCTGGCATGGTCTCAGGTCCTGGGGATGCAGTTGGCTGCGGTAGAAAACTATGCCGATGCATTACAGCACGCGCGCACTTCGGTGCCCAGGATGACCCACAAGTGTAGGGGATCTATCGTAGTCCTTTCGATAAGTAAGAGTGTCGAACCCAACAAGGAGCAGAAAAAAATCACAAGAAATTTTCAACAAGGTTTTCTCTGCAAGCGCTGAAATTATCGGGAACAGATTGTTGTGTGATAAGATAATTCGTAACGGGTAACAAGTAACAAAAGTAAACAAGGTGCAGAAAGGTGTCTCAATCCTTTTTGTAGCAAAGGACAAGCCTGGCCAAACTCTTATATAAAGCAAAGCGCTCCCGAGGACACATGGGAATTATTGTCAAGCTAGTTTTCATCATGCTCATATGATTCACGTTCGTTACTTTGATAATTTGGTATGTGGGTGGACCGGTGCTTGAGTGGTGTCCTTCCTTGGAAAAGCCTCGCACTTATGATTAACCTCTCTCACAAGCATCCGCAACTATGAAATAAGAATTAAGGTAAACCTAACCATAGCATGAAACATATGGATCCAAATCAGCCCCTTACGAAGCAATACATAAACTAGGGTTTAAGCTTCGGTCACTCTAGCAACCCACCATCTACTTATTACTTCCCAATGCCTTCCCCTAGGCCCAAATCATCGTGAAGTGTCATGTAGTCGATGTTCACATAACATCACTAGAGGAGAGACAACACACATCTCATCAAAATATCAAACGAATACCAAATTCACATGATTACTTATAACAAGACTTCTCCCATGTCCTCAGGAACAAACATAACTACTCACAAAGCATATTCATGTTCATAATCAGAGTAGTATTAATAAGCATTAAGGATCTGAACATATGATCTTCCACCGAATAAACCAACTAGCATCAACTACAAGGAGTAATCAACACTACTAGCCACCCACATGTACCGATCTGAGGTTTTGAGACAAAGATCAGATACAAGATATGAACTAGGGTTTGAGAGGAGACGTGCTTGTCAGTGTCAAAACCGGCATATCTCGGGTAGGGGGGCCCAAGCTGTGTGTCTGAGGATCAATGGTAACAATGGAGAAGGGACGCAATATTTACCCATGTTCGGGCCCTCTCGATGGAGGTAAAACCCTACTCATGCTTGATTATATTCGAGGGTATAGGGGTTACAAGAGTTGATCTACCTCGAGATCGATTTGGCTAAGCCTAGATAGCTAGCCTAGCAATGTTGTGATCCTGCCTCCGATCTAACCCTCCGGTTTATATAGACACGGGGGGGCATAGGGTTGTACAAAGTCGGTTTTACAGAAATGAATAAAATATAGGTCCATCTATACGTGTCATCCACGCATGTGAGAGTCTCCACCGGACACAAGAGGTAATCTTCTATCTTGTATCTTGACAGCCCATCAGTCCGGCCCACATCAATAGACCGGACGCCCGGGGCCCCCTAGTCCAGGACTCCAACAGTAGCCTCTGAACCAGGCTTCAATGATGATATATTCGGCTCTCAAATTGTCTTAGGCATTGCAAGGCGGGTTCCTTAAAGAATACACATCGACTTTCCTCTGTAAAAGAATTGTATCCGGCTTTTCATAATAAATACAACCCTTAACCACGAAGGCGGGATATAAAAAAATAAGAGTAGTGTCTTTTACTGATAACTTTTTCGACGAAGCGTCAAACTTGACCCTTAGGCATTTTGAACCATTTTCACGCCCCGTGTTCCGTGTTTCGAGGCCAAGACCCATTGGCACGTCCTGTCAAAATAGAGATCATGCCAACTTAACACGGGATTGCATATCAATGACATTTGGGTAATCCAACCATTTGCGGCGCATGCCTTCATTGGGAATAGGCGAGATTCAAGGCACGAGTGGGGGTTGGTTAGTATTTTTACTGCCTATAAGAGGGCAAGGGACCCCCACTTTCCTCCCCACGCCTTTGCATCTCCTAAGCCTTCCAATCTGCCAAGCTCTCTACACCCGCAAAGTCTCCGTGTTTCTCCCCACCATCACCTACTCTGACAATGGCCGGAGCTGGCTCCAAGGTCAAGTGGGAGGCCTCCTTCGTGACGGAGAAGGACATAACAGATCTCTGGAGTGCGGGGTACCTCGCCGCGATATCAAGCACCAGCTTCCCGCTGAAGGTGAAGTCCTTCCCACTCCGGAGCCCTACTGAACAGGTTGTCTTCCTTCCCCACTTCCTTAGAGGGTTAGGTTTTCCACTCCACCCGTTCGTTTGTGGACTTATGTACTACTACGGGTCTAGCCCCGAACTCATTTCTCCACATATCGGCGTTCATAGTCATGTGTGAGGCTCTCTTCCGTGCCCGCCCACACTTTGGTCTATGGCTTAAGGTCTTCCATGTGAAGCCAAAGGTGTTCGACGGGCAACACGCGGACTGCGACAGAGCCATGATTGGCAAGCTGTCGAACACAACTTGGACAAAGGGGGCCTTCATGGAAACCATGAAGATCTGACAGCAAGAGTGGTTCTATATCACCGAGCCACACCGCCCTAACTAGGCGTCCATTCCGGAGTTCAGATCTGGACCCCCATAAGGCTCACCTCCTGGAACGCAAAGGGTCTTGACTGGGGTTGCAGATGGAGGTGCCGGCGCTATAGATGCACATTACCAACATGCTGGGGAAGAATGTTGGTCTAACCAACACGGTTTGCTCATGCTCTTCCGCCGCATTCTCCCTGCCAGCGTTGGGCTTCCCCCATGTGGGAATTCAAGCCAGAGGATCCGCGGATAATTCCGATCACGATGAACCTGATGCATAGGATAAAACTTCTGATGAAATTCCAATTTCAATCGGTTGTAGTTCCCTTATCCAATATCATCACATAGCCTATACCATGTCAATGCCTTTCCCTTCAAATATAAAGGGAAGACCTTCTTCTTGACAACATCCTCAGGCATACCTAGAATCTTAAATAATCCACAAACTTCATCCACATAGATTAGGTGCATAACGAGATGTATGTATAAGGATTAGCTAGCTTCTTCTCTATCATACCCGAAGGAATTTCAAAGTAAATATTTTCAGTAGGTGAAGTAGGTTGAGGAACAACTCATTGCTCTTCCAGTTGAGGTGAAGATACCACGAACAAGCCCCTCAAAGGATTATTTTGCATAGTAACAAGTGATAGTAAATTTCAGCACACTATATAAATGTTTCCTTACCAAATTCCACTTACCAAAGGCGCTTCACTACCTAGAAATGGCGACAGAAAAGAGTCTTGATGACCCACAAGTGTAGGGGATCTATCATAGTCCTTTCAATACCTAAGAGTGTCGAACTCAACGAGGAGTAGAAGGAAATGACAAGCGGTTTTCAGCAAGGTCTTCTCTGCGAGCACTGAAATTATCTGTAAAGATAGTTGTGTGATAAGATAATTTGTAACGGCTAACACGTATCAAAAGTAAACAAGGTGCAGCAAGGTGGCCAATCCTTTTTGTAGCAAAGGACAATCCTAGACAAACTCTTATATAAAGTAAAGTGCTCCCGAGGGCACATGGGAATTATTATCAAGCTAGTTTTCATCATGCTCATATGATTCATGTTTGTTACTTTGATAATTTGATATGTGCGTGGACCGGTGCCTGGGTGCTATACTTGGACAAGCCTCCTACTTATGATTAACCCCTATCACAAGCATCCAAAACTACGAAACAATAATTAAGGTAAACCTAACCATAGCACGAAACATATGGATCCAAATCAGCCCCTAACGAAGCAACACATAAACTAGGGTTTAAGCTTCGGTCACTCTAGCAACCCATCATCTACTTATTACTTCCCAATGCCTTCCCCTAGGCCCAAATCATCGTGAAGTGTCATGTAGTCGACGTTCACATAACACGACTAGAGGAGAGGCAACATACATCTCATCAAAATATCAAACGAATACCAAATTCACATGATTACTTATAACAAGACTTATCCCATGTCCTCAGGAACAAACATAACTACTCACAAAGCATATTCATGTTCATAATAATAGGAGTATTAATAAGCATTATGGATATGAACATATGATCTTCCACCAAATAAACCAACTTGCATCAACTATAAGGAGTAATCAACACTACTAGCAACTCACAGGTACCAATTTGAGGTTTTGATACAAATATCGGATCCAAGAGATGAACTATGGTTTGAGAAGAGATGGTGTTGGTGAAGATGTTGATGGAGATTGACCCCCTCTCGATGAGAGGATCGATGGTGATGACGATGGCGGTGATTTCCCCCTCTTGGAGGGATATTTCCCAGGCAGAACGGCTCCGCTGGAGCCCTAGATTGGTCCTTCCCAGGTTCCGCCTCGAGACGGCGGCGTTTCGTCCCAAAAGCTTCTCTCCTATTTTTTAGGGAAAAAGACACCATATAGCAGAAGATGGACATCGAGGGTCTGCCAGGGGGCCCACAAGATAGGGGGCGCGCCCTCTACCCTTGTGGCTGGCTGGTGGCCCCCCTCTGGTGCTTTCTTCACCCAATATTTTTTATTTATTGCAAAACTGATCTCCGTGAAGTTTCAGGACTTTTGGAGTTGTGCAGAATAGGTCTCTAATATTTGCTTCTTTTCTAGTCCAGAATTCCAACTGCCGGCATTCTCCTTCTTCATGTAAACCATATAAAATAAGAGAGAAAAGGCATAAGTATTGTGATATAACTTGTAATAACATCCCATAATGCAATAAATATCTATATGAAAGCATGATGAAAAATGGACGTATCACCCCGTGCATCCATGATGAGCTGGGTGTTGATCTGCTGGTCATTCCAGAGCACTAACGCCACACTCGGCACCTTGAAGTTGAGCATGTCCAGCGACGATCAGTGTGTCACTCACCACGGTTGCTGTGTCCAGAGGCAGTGCGGGAGCTGAGCCACGTTGCTGGCCCCCACGACCCACATGAATGGTTACCGGTGGCGAGGTGGTCGTGGGCCAGTTGCTCCATTGGACTAGTCTGCGCCACGTCATCCCAACAGGTGTGCCCCACATGTTGGTTTCCCTGTTTTTCCGACCAAATTCGAGCATCAGTGCTCCGCGTTAGGCATTAGAGGAAATACCATAGTTGGCTATAAGCCCATTTAGATGGCACTTTTGACTATCTGGAGGAGAGAGACAAAAAAAATGATGGAGTAGGCTAACAAGCAAGAGCCAGCACCTACGCGTGCTCCTAGGTAAAAGCATTTAATTAGAGGAAAGAGAAAGACACAAAGTTAAAAAAACATTCTAACCTTATAGCCAACCTTATAGCGAACTCTATTGTATGAATAATTAATAATGCTAACTCTTGATTACATGTGATGTTTATATAGCCAGCTGCTGGCTATATTATTAACCATGCTCTTAGGCGCAGACCATGTGGTTTTTGTGCCCTGGTTCAAATGTTGTACAACACCAAGTTGTTGCTCCAGCCCCAAGTGTGGTGGTTTTGCATACGGTACCACCCTTTTCCTTTTCAACTAGTGAAGCATAACACTTGATTAAGTAGCCGGATGGTATGCTAATGTAGGTGTCCAACTGTTTGAAGGAATAACTGAGGTGTGCCCGGTCCGTGCCCGCATTTAAGGGTCCAACTTACCATGTTCCGGCAGTAGTAACTATCTATTAGTCCCTGTTTACTGCCTCCGCTTTTATTTACTCCACATTTTAGCTTTGCTCAAAGTCAAACTTGGTAAGCTTTGACAAAGTTTAGAGACATAAATAGTAACATATAATATAACATTAGAATCATTATTGAATATACTTTCACATCATATAGATTTTCTATCGTAAATGTTCATATTTTTTCTACAAATTTGGTCAAATTTTAAGAAGTTTGACTTCAGTCAAACCTAATATGCAGAGTAAATAAAAACGGAGGGAGTATCTTACTCCATGACCAAGACGGAAGGGAAAGTGAGACAACTTAATGTTTATTTGATCCGTTCAAGTATAATCATGTGGCTCATTCCTCTCCAACCATCTTCTCCATCGATCATGTCGTCCGCCTGTTGAGTCCATCCTCCTGCATGGCTCATTTGAACATTCCATCGAGTATCATTCGCATGTGGGCCTAGACCATGCTTGTATTTCCAATGTTGTAATTTCTCCCACATGCATACAGACAAACGATTTGTTTAAATTTTCATTTGCCTCCACCACTACCGGAATCAGGGATTTTGTCGTCTGCCAGTTCTTTGTCGTCTGCTTGCGGATGACAAAGAAGGTCTTTGCCATCAGCTACCAAACAACAGACGTCAAAGAACTGGTAGACGACAAAGAAGGTCTTTGCCATCTATCATTTCTTTGCCGTCAGCTAGCAGATGGCAACGAATCTTTGCCATCTGCCAGCGGACGATAACGAGATGCCAGCGATGCCAGTACACTACAACGGTCCACCCCCCTCTTTGCCGCCTGCTGGCGGATGGGAAAGAGTGGGGCTATCTTTTTTTTTGCGGGTAAAAAAAACCATTGCCCCCACCTCATCTATCTCTATCCCCTCTCTCTCCGCCCCTACCTCATAGCCGAGCGCCGCCCGACTCCACCTCCCTCTACCCCGCGTTGCTGCGCCACCTCGCCTCCGCCCGACAGTGCACACCGCCACCTCACCGGACCCCAGGAGCCCCGCCACCTCACGCTGCCGCATGCACCGCGTCGCATGCTGCCAACTCCCCACAAGCTCGCCGCCCCACCGTGGAAGCCCCGTCGCAGGTCGCCCCGACCTTGAGATCCGCAGCCGCCATGGGAGCCGAGAACCGAGCTCCTCTGCGCCCTGCCCGCGTCCCCGCGTCATCGCCGCCGCCCCATGCTGCCTCGCGCTCGGATCCGTCCGCGGGAGGTCCGGCCACTTCGGATCAGGCCTCCTCCTCGCAGCACGGGCCTCCTCCTCGCCAGAGTGACGCCCCTCGCCGGAGCAACACAGTCCAAGCCCATCGGCCACCAGGTTCGTCCTTGGATCAGTTTCCCACAGGCAACATGTTGTTCCTACTCATCTACCTACTATAGCAGCACAATGTTCTTTTGTATTGCAATAAAGTAGGAGTATTTGCTAGAGTAGCTAGGACGTGCAGCTTTGGTTAATTGTCGCCATGTGTATTGTTTTGTTACAGCAGATGGCTCCCATGATCCCATCAATTTCGCATCGCTGGATGCTTTATGTAGACATCCAGGCACTACAAAAAAAATACACTTCCATGATGATACGTGTTTGTCACAGTAGGTCACGTTTTCTATCATGCATGTACATCCATGACGATTTTATGACAGAATCAAGATAGTCATACCTGTGCTGTCGTAGAAGTGTTCCATGACATTACCAAAATTATCACCACGAAAGTGTCCACTTTCGTGATGATAAATCGCGTGTCATAGAAGTGCTTTTGTCAAGGGTGACCGACACGTGGCATCCACCGTAACGGGACGCTGTTAACCGCCGTTAAGCTATCGGGTCCGGTTTTGGATCCGATAACCTGCTAACAGCCACGACCAATGCCGATTTTTCCACGTGTACTCATTGGCTAACGGATCCACAGGTCAGCTCCGCGTTGGCACAGGTGTCACACATCCAACGCTCCAGATGGACCTATGATACGTTGACACGTGGACGGGCCCAAAAGTTGCCCATAAAGTTAAATGGGCCAGCCCAACTGAAGGCCTAGAAGATTTAGTAAACCATAATGGGCCAGCCCAGCTAAAGGCCCACAAGATTTTGCAGAACATAATGGGCCGTCCCAACTAAAGGCCCACAAGATTTAGCGGACCACAATGGGCCGGCCCAGCTAAAGGCCCAGAAGATTTCACAGACCATAATGAGCCGGCCCAGCTAAACGCCCAACATTCACTGTCAAATTGGCCTGTCAACGGCCTGTCCTAAACTTGTCATCATCGCGGCCCATGGTCACTTCTGGCCCGTTAACAGTCCACTAAGTAATTGGGCCGAATTACGGCCCGGTGTACTTCCGGCCTCTTAAAGGTCCTACTTCATTTGGGCCCATTTACAGGACATCAAAACTTTCATCCCATAAACGACCGTGAAGGATTTCGGTCATATTCGGCCATGTCTGACATTTGGCCTGTTAGAGGCCCAGTATAGATTAGGGCCACTTTCGGGCTATTGTCATTTTTGGCCTGTTAACGCTGGATGAAAACCATGGGCCATATGTGGCCCAACATCATATCGGGCCCATTAACAGCACATATAAAAATGATGATAATCTAGCCCGACCGAAGTTCCGGCCTATTAAAGGCGCGTGTATTAGGTCGACGCATTTACGGCCCGTCTGAATTTTGGCCTGTCTAAGATCCGCATTGTAAATGGGCCACCATTTCGGCCTGCTAAGACCAGTGGGTTATTTGGCATAATCCGGGCCCAATCTCACTTTCGGTCTATGAAAGGCCCATGTTTTTTTATGGGCTCGGGATATTTACACCTGTAAACGGCCTATTTTTACTGAGGGCCCAAATTATGTTTAGGCCTGTTAAAGGCCCACTATGGGCACATGCCTACCAGAAAAATATGAAAGCTTATGCTGATTTAGGCCCAAATATTTTTAGTGGGCTACATGCCAATTTCGGCCCGTAATCGTTTTTAGCCCAATTGGAATGGGCCCGGCGAATGTTGGCATGTTGGGCTCCTTCGAAGCTTTCGGCCGAATACATTACTAAGATAAACCTACACTATACAAAAATAGCGTCGTAATTACTGCAGCCTATGGCAGCATCATAAATGCTATATCACAAGAGAATAAATTCCAAGAATACAACAAAAGGCATGTTGGCATAAAGTTTACAGTCCTTCTAGATAAAAGCACCATCAGTGTATAGAAGCATGGATCATTTGATCTGAGTGCTAATGTTTCAGGCTGTAGAATCTGATGGAGCAGCAAGATCTTCACCTTTTTTTGCCATTGCTCTTTAACAATGAAGCGAATGTCTGATAGCCTGGTTTCAAAACCATTCATATCTTGACGACATTTGTCAACCCCTATTCTTGTTTCCGAAATGACGTCCATTACTGATTGGACTTGTGTCTGGAGCATAGATATATCACTCTGTCTAGTAGGAAGATTTTGTTCAGTATGCGATTTGGATGAGGTTACCTTAACAACCAACCCAGAATTACACAAGAAGGTGCTTTTTGCACTGTTAGTGGAGAGATACTGACGCACTGCACCAAGAGGTGACATTGTGCCTGTGGTAGCCTTGTCACCTTCAGGTGGTTGTGGCTGTTCAATCATTTGTTCCATAGCTTCCTGAAAGTTTGAACTTGTAGATTAGTGTACCAGATAAGTTACTAATGAGACAAAAATAGATAAAGCAACTTAAACGTTTATACATAACTTATTTTGGTGAACTACTGTAATACATTAGCATGTATTGTAGTGCCAACTACATAATAAAATCACTTTCGGAACATATGTCCATGTAGCATGCCTACTGTATTGTCTATTTCCTCACATTCATTGACATCTAAGGATAAAGAGATATGGTTTAAAGTAGGATGAACATAGTATGACATCATTCATATCATGGGCAAACAGATATAAAACAAACATGTTATTTTATCATTGTGTACGCACGTGAACATAACAACTAGATTACAGATCAAGACCAAAAGAATATCCTTCATCTCTTTTGAACCATATAAGGTGAAATGATACGTTAAGACAACTGTCTATAAAAGTGAACAGAGTAACTGACATTGGCTACAAACCAAGTAGTTAAATGAACACTCACAGTACCAATCAGCTCAAAGGCAAGAGGAGTAAGCCCTTACAACATCGGCTTGAACTGGTGTGCTCATGCCCTTCATCTTGCTGGTGTGGCAATCCTTGAAGATTTGCACTGCATTTGGTTCAGGTTCTTTTTGGTCCGCACGGGCTTTCCTCTGTATTTGGAACAAGTCAATATAGATACGATAATATGACACACAAAAAAGAAGGAAGTAGCAGCTATTTACAAGAGCCTCGCAGTGTGCAATATAGCTACGAGATCCTATTGTCTGTTGGAATTTCACTTTAGAACGGTTGGTTTTGTTCTTCAAACAGTTAGCCTATAAGAAGATACACTTGTAAGGCACATACATAAATACAAGTTCAATATGTGGTCTGATCAAATATATATAGCCTACCTGATACTTTTGATCAGATCAGTGTTTAACGAGGGCTGTCCAGTCTTCATCTATAATATATTCCATTGGAGATGTTTGGGCGATTTCATTGTTAGCCTTGCCTTCAAAGTTGTATTTTCTAAGGTGGTAGCGATACTGTCGCAGAGCAAACTGAAAAACATGAGTGCATGCTTGTTTAGTTGCATCATCTTTCGGATCCAACTTGAACCTCATCTGTTGAAAAAAGAATGTGAGTCTTATTAGGAGGAAGCTAGAAAGTATGGGACAGAGCAAGACAATATTACTAATTGCGATGAGTAACATTACTTATGGATTTTTTTTAAATGGTCAAGGAAGGTGTTAAACTGGGTATTGTCTTTCTCATTCCTATACTGGATCCACGTTGGGAGGATACGTGCATGACACCTAACAGCAATGGATGCCTCTGATACTAACTTGGCTGACTCTGTAGCATCACGTGGCCTTTTTAAACCTCCCTCAAAATGGATCTCCATTCTTCCTCCTTTAGATTTTGCTAATTTTTCAAGGAATATCCCTGATGTCTGTTTCCGCTTGCACCTTGGTGCTAGTTCAACAATGAATATGGAAAGTGTTAGTGTACATCAAACTGTGAGAGTACATATAAAGGAGCATGCAACTGCAACTTGACTCGGTCAGGTACCGTCTTGGTGTTGATGCTCATGAGGTTCATCTGATCTTGCCAAGTCGTGTTGTGTCAGCAGTGCTTCGGAAGTAGTGTTAGGTGTGAAGGTAGCTTGGGAACTGGCCAGTTCCGGAGCAAACGAACGAGTAACTCGTTGAGATGCTGGTATAGTTGAAGCGGATGCTGCAGCTGGTGGAGCAGGTGATACTGTGTTTGTAGATTTAGCCGGTGGACTTGGACCTTCTAATGCACTATAAGTACTAGCAGAATCTCGACGGCAAATCCTTTTCCGTTTCACCCGACGAGTAACACCACTCCCTACTATATTATTTTCCTTGCTCTTTTTTGACTTTGCCATGTCAAGCCATACCCACAACACAAAACAATAAAACCACTCTTCATAACTCATTGATGCATGCTACATACAAGCAATACTTTGATGTAAGACAACTGTATGAGGATGGAATATGTATGAAAAACAAGACAACATGACATATTCACAACTACAATGTGCAAACTAAGCAGAAGGATTTTCAAGAAAATAGAGGTAATGCAAGCTAGACACCATATGAAAGATGCAACCAATATTACTCTGCCAAGTTAAAAGTGTCTTGTCATAAGTGGCAATTCGAAAAATTAGAAGCAGTACAACGTAGAAATCAATGCAAGATGCAACCACTATCAAACTGCCATGTTAAAAGTGTCTAATCATGAGTGACTAATGCGGGATACACAACAGCAGTACTTTGATGTAAGAACATGGTATGATAGATAGATGAAGTGTATTCTAGACACAGAAAGCCATGTCATATGCACATGTATAACGTATAAACTCAGCAGGTGCAATTTAATCAAAATAGAAGAAATATAGGCTAGACAACATATGCAACACGAAACCAATTATCACACTGTCAACTTAGAGCAAGCACCTGCGATGGTGGAGTATGGGAGATGAACTCATCATGTAGACTTGGGACTTCAACTTCATTAGCAGTAGAAGTGGCAAATCTAGAGAGTCTCTATTTGCGTCGGTGCGTAGGACCACCAATATTCCCTAACTTACTCTTTTCCTTCCTATTTTCTGATATTGCCTTATGAAGTCAAAACCACAAGAAGATGAATAAAATTAGCTCTGCATAACTGGTTGATGCATGATATAGATGAACACTACTTTGATGTAAGGCAAGCGCAGGATAGGAGGATGGAATATATACAAAAAAGACAGCATTTCATATTCACACGTACGTTAGGAGGATGGAATATGTATGAAAAAAACAGTAAGCGGAAGGCATTTCAACAAAATTAGAAGAAATGAAAGCTAGGCACCATATGAACATGCAACCAATATCACTCTATCAGGTAAAAAGTGTCTCATCGTAAGTGCCATTTCAAGAAATTAGAAGCAGTACAAGCTAGAAGACAATACAAGATGCAACCTACATCACGGTCCCAAGTTAAATGTGTCTTATAGGTAAGTGATCGTTGCAGGTAGAAGTTGTAAGCTACGCAGATGCAATTCAACATAATCAGAAGCAATACAAACTATACATCATACGGAAAATGCAACCACATATAATAGTTCCAAGTAAGAGCAAGCACCTGTGATGGTGGAGTAGGGAAGATGTGCTCATAAGGTACACGTATGTTCTAGAAACAGGAACACGTGTCATATTCACATGCATTATGTGTAAAGTAAGCAGATGCAATTCAAGTTAGAAGCAATACAAGCTAGAAATCATACGCAACATGCAGTGACATATCATAGTGCCAAGTTAGAGAAAGCACCTGTGATGGTGGAGTAGAGGAGATGTGCTCATCATCTACACAACTACATTGACTGTCCAGCCTTGTGTTGTCTTGAGAATCTTGTTGGGAGGATGGCGGAGTAGAATCTGAAGAGACCTCCTGTTTGAGTTGCCCCGAAGGACCACCATCATCCACTGCCAGACTAATTTCCTTCAGCTGTAATGATTTTGCATTGTGAAGTCAAACCGATAAGAAAAAGGAATAAAATTCGCTCTTCAGAACTCATTCATGCATGATACTGACAAACACTACTCGGATGAAAGGCAAACACATGATGCGAGGATGGAATATGTATGAAAAACAGGATGGCGTGACATATGCACACCTATGATGTGGTAACTAAGTAGAAGGCATTTCAACAAATTAGAAGCACTATAAGCTAGACACCATATGAAAGATGCAACGAATATCACTCTCCCAAGTTCAAACTGTATGGCGTTTCAACAAATTAGAAGTAGCACATGTGAAAAATCATATGCAAGACACAACCAATATCACAGTGGCGACTTAAGTGTGCCTTATCATAAGTGAGTGATGCGGGATATGCAAGAACAGTAGTCTGATGTAGAAACAGGAACACATGTCATATTCACAGGCATTATGTGTAAAGTAAGCAGATGCAATTCAACAAAGTTAGAAGCAATACAAGCTAGACATCATACGCAACATGCAACCACATATAATAGTGCCAAGTTAGAGCAAGCACCTGTGATGGTGGAGTAGGGGAGATGTGCTCATCATCTACACAGCTACGTTGACTGTCTAGCCTTGCGTTGTCTTGCGAATCTTGTTGGGAGGATGGCGGAGTAGAATCTGTAGAGAACCTCTGTTTTAGTTGCTCGAAAGGACCACCATCATCCAATGCCTTGCAAATTTCCTTCATCTTTATTGATTTTGCATTGTGAGGTCATACCGATAAGAAAAAGGAATATAATTTGCTCTTCAGAACTCATTCATGCATGATACTGACGAACACTACTCTGATGAAAGGCAAAGTCATGATATGAGGATGGAATATGTACGAAAAAATGGACGACTTGACATATTCACACCTATGATGTGGTAACTAAGCAGAAGGCACTTCAACAAATTAGAAGCACTGCAAACTAGACACAATATGGAAGGTGGAATCAATATCACTCTGCCAAGTTAATACTATCTCATCATAGGTGGCATTCATCAAACTAGAAGCAATACATGCTAGAAATCATATTCAAGACGCAAACCAATATCACACTGCCAACTTAAAGGTGTCCCATCATAAGTGACTGATGCAGGATACACAAGAAGAGTAGTTTCATGTAAGAACATGGTGTGATAAACAGATATAGTATGTACCAAAAATAGGAAAGCGTGTCATATTCACACATATCACGTGTAAGCTAAGCAGATGCAGTTTACACTAATTAGGAGCAGTACAAGCTAGACACCATATGCAACATGTAACTAGATATCACACTGCCAAGTTAGAGCAAGCACCTTGGATGGTGGAGTAGGGGAGCGGAGACTTGGACCTTGTAATGCACTATCAGTACAAGGAGAATCGGTACAGATGCTCCGTTTATGTTGCTGCATAGGACCACCATCATCGCCTTCCTTACCATTTTCCTTCCTCTTTCTTGATTTTGACTTGTCAAGTCAAACCCACAAGAAAAAGGAATAAAATTTGCTCTTTAGAACTCATTGATGCATAATACTGACGAACACTACTTTCATGTAAGGTAGCTGCATGATAGGAGGATGGAATATGTATGAAAAACAGGATGGCGTGACTTATTGACATGTATGATGTATAAAGCGTAAACTAATCACAAGGTGCTTGAACTTGTTAGAATCAATGCAAGCTAGACACCATATGAAAGATGAAACAAACATCACTCTGCCAAATTAAAAGGGTGCCCTAACAAATGTATTTGACCAAATTATAAGCAATACATGGCAACAGGCTAGAAATAATATGCAATATGCAACGAATAAAGGTGACTCATCGTACGTGATTGATGCAGGATACAGAAGAGAGGTAGTTTCATGTAAGAACAAGGTTAACACATAGATGTAGTGTGTACCAAAAATCGGAAGGCATATCATATTCACAGGTATAGTCTGCAAACTAAGCAGATGCAATTTACCCTAATTAGAAGCATTACAAGCTAGACGCCGTATGCAACATGCAACCACATATCACACTACGAAGTTAGAGCAAGCACCTGTGATGGTGGTGTAGGGGAAGTGCGGTCTTCAAGTACAGAGCTATGTTCAATATCTTCATTTAGGCTTGTTGTTTCTTGAGAATCATGTGGAGAGGATGAAATTGCATTCTTTATAAGAGTAGGGCGTGTCATATTAACCCACGCGCGTGACTGTCTCATCATAAGCGATAGATGAAGGATACACAAGAACAGTAGTTTGATGTAAGAACTTGGTGTGATAGGCAGATGTTGTATGTACGAAAAATAGGAAGGCGTGTCATATTCACATGTATAATGTGTAAGCTAAGGAGATGCAATTTAACAAATGAGGAGCAATACAAGATAGGCACCATATGCAACATGCAACCAGATATCACACTGCCATGTTAGAGCAAGCACCTTGGGTTGTGGAGTAGGGGAGATGAGATTTGGAACTAGCACTGCAGTACGAGTAGCAGAAGAATCTGCAGAGATCATCTGTTTCGGTTGCTCCAAAGGACCACCATCATTCCCTGCCTTCATCCTTTCAGATTTTGCCTTGTCAAGTAAACAAACAAGAAAAAGGAATGAAATTCGCACTTCCAAATTCGTTGATGCATGATACAGATGAACACAACTTTTATGTATGGCAACCACATTGTAGGAGGATGGAATATGTATGAAAAATGCTAAGCAGAAGGCATTTCAACAAATTGGAAGCAATGCAATCTAGAGACAATATGAAAGATCCAACAAAAATCACTCTACCAAGTTAGATGTGTCTCATTATAAGTTGCACTTCAACAAATTAGAGGCAATACATGTTTGAAATGATATGCAAGATGCAACCAATATTACGCTGTCAACTTGAAGGTGTATCGTCAGAAGTGATTGATGAGGGATACACAAGAAAAGTAGTTTGATGCAAGAACATGGTTAAAAGAAAGACGTAGTATGTACCAAAAATAGGAAGGCATGTCATATTCACAGGTATAATGTGTTAACTAAGCAGATGCAATTTACCCTAATTAGAAGCATTACAAGGTAGGCACCATATGCAACATCCAGCCACATATCACACTACCAAGTAAGAGGAAGCACCTGCGATGGTGGTGTGGGGGAATTGCGGTGATCAACTAGAGAAGTATGTTGACTATCTTCATTTAGCCTTGCTGTTTCTTGAGAATCATGTGGGGAGGATGACACTACACTCTTTAAACGAGTAGGGCGTCTCACAGTAACCCACTGGGGTGACTATCTCATCATAAGTGATTGACAAGGGATACAAAGGAGCATTAGTTTGATGTACAAACATGGTTAATAGACATATGTAGTATGTATCAAAAACAGGAAGGCATGTCATTATCAAATGTATAACGTGTAAAGTAAGCAGATGCAATTTAACAAAATTGGAAGCAATACAAGCTAGACACCATATGCAACATGCAACCACATTTGACAGCGCGAAGTTAAAGAAAGAACCTGGGATGATTGTGTGTGGCAATTGAGATCATCAACTACAGAGCTACGTTTACTGTCTCCAACTACTGATACTGCACCCTTTAGAGCGTTGAAACGCTTAGTGCTTATCTTCAAATTACACTGGAGCGACTTCTGTCTTTTCTTTTCTGCATTCATCAACACTGCGTTAGAGTCTGAAATACCCGTGCATAAAAAACAATAGTGTGAGTATGGGTGAAGTGTGTGCACAATTAGTACAGTGTAAAGGTAGCAGATAGCAGGTCGGTGAGAAATAAATGACGGGAGACATATGATAGCTCTACAACATGGATGGCACACTAAATTACTACAGGATTCTATGAAAATAACATTCGACTGAAAACAAATAGGTCAGTCCATTTTTTCTGCACCATCCGATGTACAAAGAACGGGCAGATCGCCTTCATCTACCTCTAGCCAGTCCGTGTTGACGATCTTCCTCGAAATGCCAGCGACCCCCGGCCCAGTATTGCTCCCCTGCCTGCTCCCTCCCCTCGACCTCACCGCACCGCCATGCTTGGCACAGCCCCCTGGCCATCCATTCAAGCCCCGCCGACCTCCAGATCGGGCGCAAGCAGCTCCTGCGCCCCACACCCCTATGATAGACACCGATGCGCTGCTTCCCAGAGGAACATGCGGACTAAGTGCTCCACGCGCCTAAGCGGGTGCTGCTTCTTTTAATTTCTGTTCAACTGACCCTTAATTGAAATCCAGGCGGGCTACTGACCTCTAGCAAAGGTGAAATAGTAAAGGGAGTAAACCTTATGCATTTAGTATCTTGAAGAAGATGCAGTAAGAAGCGCTCAACTAGTTTCTTTCGTGGGATGAATACGGTGTGAGCAGAGACGTAAGATTTGCATGAATAAGGGAACAAGAGTACCTCTTTCTTTTGGCAGTGTTTCGTCCTCCTTCTATTTTTCCAATGATCTTATGGTGGTTCGCTGGAAACGAGAAGTTGTGGAGGATGGTGGAGCCTTTGTCGGTGTACTAGAGTAGGGTTACCCTAGTATCCCGAACTTGTGCACGGGCAGTTGCAGCGCCCCGCGGAAAGGCTTGTCGGATGACCGCCGAGGCCCTCCATGGTTCCTTTGGAGCCATTCAAGAACAAAGTATTTAAGCTCAGGAGACAAGTCCCCGGCAAGAGGAGCTTGCCGGGAAGGCCAACCAAGGCATTTCAAGGAACTTGCCGCGACGCGCCGCGCGTCCCGGCAAGGCCCGGTGAGTGACAAGCTTCCGGACCCGACAAGACAACAGCCGCGGCAAGGCGCTTGCCGCGGCAGGCTACCACTCTATACCCACGCTCCAGCACATCCACCAACGTGTCGCTCTGGGGGCCTTTCCAGGCGCGCGTGGCGAGAGGCTGTGCAGCCAGTGGTGCACGGTGGCATGCGAAGCTTACAAGACTGCCATCGTGGCGGGCGGTGGCGCCCGTGACGGTCCCTTTTTACACTGTTTGGGCGACGCAGACGGGCATTTAATGCCTTTGTCCCCTGCCGTCAGGGTTAGGTAGGATGCACTGTGCAGGGGGTTGTACCAACCGCAACTTCTTTTCCATTTTTACCCTCGTCTGCGTTGCCACCTGTCGGTGACCCCTTGATCATATAAAAGGAGGCCCATGCGCAATGTAGAGGAGGTTTGGAACCCAGAAAAGACACACACTCGGTCTCGTTAGCAGCTAGAGTGTATTGTAGCATTCAGCGCTCCCGAGCAAGAACACAAATACAATCAGACAAGCAGCAGTAGGAGTATTATCTCTCCGGAGAGCTCCGAAGCTGGGTAAACTGCTCGTGTGCTTCGCCTCAATCTACTCTTCGTGCGATCTCCGCACCTCGCCGAACCAAAAGGGGCCCGGTCCGTCGGCCCCATAGGTTGTAGCGCCAGGCACTCCTGCGGCCTCAGGACCGTCAGTACGATCGCCGGGTCCCTCGCCGGCTTCTGCGGCGGCAGCTTCGGTGGCCTCTTCGCCGGCAGGCTCATCAGCACCGGCTTCTTCTTCGGTGGCGACGGCGTCGTCGGCACTGCCACGCGCGCCCTCCTCGCCGGCGTCCTCGGTCTCCATCGGCTCCGTGGCAGGGGCATCTGACGAACGGAAAGGGGAGAGAAGTCAAGCAAATATACAAGAAGAAAATCAGAAGAAGAAGATCCCAAGGGAAGTTTTCAGGCAAGAAAATTACCTTGCCGGAGAACTGTCCCTTGCCGGAGAGTTCTCCCTTGCCGGAGAGCGCTCCCTTGCCGGGGACTCCTCCCTTGGCGGCATAGTCGAAGCAGATGGCACTTCGGGAGCAGCTTCCGGGCATTTCTAGTGAGGCTGTTCTGCTCCTACACAAATCCAACAGTCAAGATATCAGTAGAGAAAAGAGCACCCATGCGTGCCTGACGGCAGGAAGTAAACTATAAACTTACACTGGGGGCTGCGCTGGGGAGTAGTTGTCGGGTCCGTCAAGGTGGTCTTAGACACACCACCTGCTGACACGGTGAGATCATCTTCGATGACAATCGCCGGGCCTTGGCTCTCTTCGCCGCTCTCTGGGCCAGCGTCCTGAAAAGGAATGGATTCAGATCGAAGCAAGTCAGATACAAGACGAAAGCCAACAAAGATCAAAGAACAGCAAGAACAGCAAGGGATCTTACTCTTCTTCTTCCTCATCGGAGCTGAGCGCGGAGAGATCGAAGTCCGGCTCGCCTCCGGTGCGACGAGGCGGAGGAGTAGGCTCCCTCGCCCGCTTGGCAGGAGCAGTGGCGGTGGACCGGGAAGACCCCACTCCAGTTGCCGCAGTGGCGTGAGGCGCTCCCGCGGCAATAGTGCTTGCCGCGGTAGAGCGTGTCGCACGGCTCGGCGGCTATTGGCTCGTCTGCCGCCCCGCTGCGTCCCCGGCCTTGCGGAGACGCCTCCTTGCCGGAGTCGGGGGCTCCGCCTGCGGCAAGCTGTTTGAAGGTTCGGGCTCTTCCGCGTCGGGCTCGCTCGGCTCAGCTTCAGGGCCGGCAAGATCTTCCTCGCCGGAAAACTCCTCGCGCTCGGCAAGGCTTGCCGCCTCTGCTGCCTCTGCCTCCTCCACGGTTAAACCGAACTCGCTCGCAGCAACTGCTACCGCCACCTCTTCCAGCCTGGTGGCGATGCGCTGCATCTCGTCATCAGTGGTGTCGCGGGTGAGGCTCTTCTGCTCATCAGCGCGGACCGGCACTTCTACCAAGTCGTCGAAGAACGCCCGCACGACGTCATCCGCAGGTTCTTGCCAAGTTGGGGCGATTCCGTGCGAATCGCACAACGGCATCATTGCACGGATCTGGTCGAGCGAAGAATTGTTGCACAACGGAACAACATTCCTCGGCAACGTGAATGGATGCTGAGGATCGCGTTTGAACAGCTCCAGGAGCATCGCATCCAGCTCCAGGACAGTGAAGTTGAATTTGAGGCCCAGGCGCAGCCTCATGATATCCGCCGAGTTCTTTAACTCCCAGGCGGGTCTCCCCCTCTCCTGCAGGGGGGCGATGCGGCGGCGAAGGAAATCTGCGCCAACTGCGCCCACAGTGAGCCTGGCAAGCCTGAGGCGGAGGATCCGGGTGACGGCGATCTTCAGCCTGTCGTCTTCCGGGGCACGTTGCTCCAATCGTTGCCGCGCACTATTGGGGCTTGGCGCAGGGCGGTAAATGGCTGCGGGTTCTCCTCGACGATCCAGCACCACTCAGCTCTCCACTCCTCCCATTTGCTGCGGAGCTCTCCCTCCAGATAGGCTTCCTTCTTGCCGACCCTCGAGATCCAAGCGATTCCTCCGGCAAGGCGCTCTCCTCTCTCGACTCGAGGCATGAAGAAGTGGCGGAAAAGGGCTACATTTGGGTGGACTCCGACAAAGTTTTTGCACAGATGTGCGAAAACTGCCATGGTCAGAACGGCATTGGGGGTGAAATCAAGGAGGCGGAACCCGTAGGTGTTCATGATATCGCAGAAGAATTAAGAGAAGGGCGGGCAGAGCCCGCAGTAGAAGAATAACGCAAAGAAGGGGTACCCATTCGGAGCCAATCTTGAAGTGCTGGCCGGGAGTACCTTCGTGCGCAGATGCGCTCGCGTCTCCGTCGACCAGAAGAGGTAGTAGTACTCCCTCAGCTCCTTCGCGTCAAGCTGAGGGGGGGAAATGGCCCGCTCCTTTCACAGCGCTGCGAGCCGCTGCGCCTCGTCCGATTTCACGCCCTTCCCCTTGTCGGCTTTCAGAGCCATGGCGGAGGTGGCGGGGGAGATCGGCGGCGTCGGTGGGGCTGGTGGCAATGGGGGGCGGAGCGCTGCTCTCTTTCGACTTCGGGAAGAAGGGGGGAGCGGCGGAGATTTTCGAGAATGAAGTAGCAACCGGCGAAGTAGGCAAACTGCCCCCTGTTTCCCCTGCTTATAAAGAGGGAGGGGGCGGACGTTTCGCCCTTCCGAATAAAGAAACCACCCACGATCTCTCCCACGATGCCGCATTCGACGCGTGCCGTTGGGGAGGGTGCGGTGGATACGGAGTAAGATACGGTGTAATCCAGGCCGCGCGTGCCCGTGCCCTGTTTTGGGCCTGGCCCAACAGCGCTCGACACCGTGTGTGGCCCACGCCCGGGGGCTCCTGTCGGTGTACTAGAGTAGGGGTACCCTAGTATCCCGAACTTGTGCACGGGCAGTTGCAGCGCCCCGCGGCAAGGCTTGCCGGATGACCGTCGAGGCCCTCCATGGTTCCTTTGGAGCCATTCAAGAACAAAGTATTTAAGCTCAGGAGACAAGGCCCCTGCAAGAGGAGCTTGCCGGGAAGGCCAACCAAGGCATTTCAAGGAACTTGCCGCGACGCGCCGCGCGTCCCGGCAAGGCCCGGTGAGCGACAAGCTTCCGGACCCGACAAGACAACAGCCGCGGCAAGGCGCTTGCCGCGGCAGGCTACCACTCTGTACCCACGCTCCAGCACATCCACCAACGTGTCGCTCTGGGGGCCTTTCCAGGCGCGCGTGGCGAGAGGCCGTGCAGCCAGCGGTGCACGGTGGCATGCGAAGCTGACAAGACTGCCATCGTGGCAGGCGGTGGCGCCCCTGACGGTCCCTTTTTACACTGTTTGGGCGACGCAGACGGGCATTTAATGCCTTTGTCCCCTGCCGTCAGGGTTAGGTAGGATGCACTGTGCAGGTGGTTGTACCAACCGCAACTTCTTTTCCATTTTTACCCTCGTCTGCGTTGCCACCTGTCGGTGACCCCTTGAGCATATAAAAGGAGGCCCATGCGCAACGTAGTGGAGGTTTGGAACCCAGAAAAGACACCCACTCGGTCTCGTTAGCAGCTAGAGTGTATTGTAGCATTCAGCGGTCCCGAGCAAGAACACAATACAATCAGACAAGCAGCAGTAGGAGTATTATCTCTCTGGAGAGCTCCGAAGCTGGGTAAACCGCTCGTGTTCTTCGCCTCGATCTGCTCTTCGTGTGATCTCCGCCCCCCCGCCGAACCAAAAGGGGCCCGGTCCGCCGGCCCCATAGGTGTTCGTGGATCAGCTTCCCCGACAGCCTTGGACGAACCCATGGCCAAGTTCTTGAGTGTTATGCGGTGGCCGTCTGTCGGTGAACGACGGCATAGCGGGAACATGTCCGGTGCGGTGGACGGTTGCGATAGTGGAGCGACAGCAGTGAGGTGCAGGACGGCATGGTCGGAGTGGTTCTGGTATCACGCACGTCGGCGTCGGTGTCGTGGAGGCAGCTCTGCCTCGGCTTCAACTGCTAAGTCCTTGAGGGCATTGCGGTTGCAGTTGCGTTGGACGACGACATCGGGGTACCGGCTCCGGCGTGATGGAGGAGGGCGACGATGGATTGGCCACTATGGGGTGGAGGATGGAAAAGGCTGGGGTTTCGTGGCTGGCGGAGAGGGCGTTTTGGCGCCCACAGAGTATGAATGAGGAAACGGAGGGAGGCGGGGAACTAAGGGGGAACATTGTTTCGGTTTGGGACGCGCTTGCTTGAATTGGAGAAAGTTACAAAATTTGCCCCCATCTAAAATTTCGGACATATTGCGGGTTGGGGGTAGGACAGTAATCTCAGGTGTCCAAATGTGGGTGGGATAGATTTCGACCGAGCGCATGGGTGTTTAGGCGCCCACGGCGTACGAATGCTTCTTAGAGGCGCTTGAGACTGGCGTCTTGGTGAAGTTACAAACCTACCCCGGTTTAGACCTTTGGACATTGGGCCGATAGGCTACAGGGGCCAGAGTCTGGACAGTAATTTCCTACCACCAAACATTAGTCTCGTGCTGTTTCGGGTGACCACATGCCTATTTGGAGCTTCATTCAATATTTGGGAGCAGAAGCATTAACGTTTTCGGTTGTCTTGTATTGAACTTTCAGGATTTGTCAAACTTCACAAATCTTTACTCTTGAAACTCCTAAAGCTACGATTATTTTGGAATGGAGGGGGTACATTTGAATATACATTGTACATGAATATATATTAAAAATTATGCAACTTACCTCAGTTCATGCATGGTTCCAGATATAATCTCCTTGATTGCAAAAAAAAGTTAGATATGCGTATGAATATATATAGCATGTTCAAACACACAACAAAGATTGATGCCCCCTTTTACATCTGATTCAAAAATGCCATTATCTCGGGTTCAAATAGATGAATGCACTTCCTATGAATTCGAATCTTCGAAACCCCCTTTATGTTGAATTCGACATGTATTCTATTTCGTAGCTAGCAATTTGGAATGGATGCATGAAAGTGACAAATGTATAAAGTGCTTCACACTAACAACATGGAGTCCACTAATTAATGTTTATATATGAATTGCGAAAGCATCCATGCGTGTATTTCAAACCGCCCTCACTCTATGGATCGATAATATGAAATAAACACATGCACATGATAGAATTCAATAGAGTATGGGTGTCTGATAGATCGATTTTCGTCAATACGCAATTTGCAAAATTCATGATCTCATCCAAAAATAAAAATGCCATTTATATTTTAATCTAATGGATAGAACCGCCTTTTACACATAGATGCTCTATGCATCGGCCCATTCTCACAAACGCGGTATATATCTCTCTATCTAACGCATAAGTGCACACACTTTATATGCATCGGCATTTCTCTTTCACACATGCTCACAATCTCTCTCAGGGTGTCTCACGCACATGCTCTTTCTGTTTCTCTCTTTCTCTTTCTGACTACTATGTACCACTCTTTTCACTAATCTCAGTTGGAAAACACTATTTCTCTCACATGCATATATACACACGCATGGTATCTAGTAGCCCTCTATACGCACATATATGTGCCTATGTGTCTCCCGCACGCACATTATCTTTAGGCCTCTCTCACACACA
>NC_041385.1:304181948-304272767 GCF_002162155.2 Triticum dicoccoides | reverse complement strand
CGAGACACACCTATCTCTTAGTAGTTGTAACAGCCCCAAAATTGGGTTATCAATTTTTGTGCTGTTATTCCTTCCTGACACTCATTTTCAAAATCTTTCTCCTGGGTTTTGCTGATGACTCTGAGATATCTTTTCATTTCCAACCTTTCAAAACTGGCTCATGTCATTTTCAGTGGGAAAGACCTGAGTTGCATCATCTTAAACTCTCTTAAACCCTAATTCCAAATTTTTGGAATTTGAATGTGCCCTTTGTGATTACAAAGGAGCCATCATTTTCCTTGATATGTTGCTCACCCCATCTGTTCCTAGAGACCATCCTATCCTTTTCAACCTTGGATATGCAAAAATATTGCCAAGTCCCACGCAATATTTTTGAATTATGATTTATTCCTTTTCTTGCCTTTCTAAGGAATAGAATACAAAGGCATATCTACCCAGCTCCTAAATTCATGTGAATTTGTGGAGTTGATATTTATGCCTAATCCAAGCTCTCGCAAAGATATTGGCCATAATTAAATAAGGAAAATTGCCTTTTCCTATTTTAAGCCAATATTGCATTTTTGCCATTTTCTAAAGGAACTACTAGTTTTATACTAGAGAAAATTCCCACATAAACTATGGAGCTTGTCCTTGCTATATAATCACTGGTTCCATCTTTATCTCATGCACCATAGATCAAAAATTGGGCACATGATCCAATGCAAGTTTCCGCCTTCTCTGAAATTTTGCAAAGGAAGTGCTTTATTCCTAATCCGATTTGAGCTGCAATTTGGCAGGGTGATTAATATTGACAAATCACCCAAGGATACCAAATAGGAGCTCAATCCATCCATCCCAGCTCCCTGTGCAATTTTTCAAAGTTTCTGACTAGATTGTCACTTTGTGAAGGAAGTACCTTCATAGAGTTTCCAAATGGGATTAAACTTTGCCATCCTCTCAAGTACCCCAAATCATTAGCCTCCACCCAAATTAAGCTCATTTGATTGAGCTATGTGAGCACAAGAGCAATTCTTGTTTTCTGTCCAAATTTTCAGTTTGTGAAGCAAGTATATTTTATATTGGTCCATTATGGATTAAACTAATTCCAATCCTTCTACTATCCCTATAACCCACCGACCCAAGAGATTGGCTCATTTAATTTAGCCAATATTTTCCTAGAAGTTTCCAAGTTTCTGGTCAAAAGTGATGGTTGTGAAGCAAGTACCAATTTGGCAAGTCCATTTGGTGTGATATTTTTACATGATCTACTTATGACCAAATCCTGAGGATTTGCCAAGTTATAGCTCAATCCAACAGTCCTAGTGAGTTCTTGTTCATCATCTAGTTTCTGGACCAGAATTGGTAGTTGCACTGCAACTATATAAAATCTGTGTCCTAATGATTTCATAATTACCAGGACCGTAGTCCTTGTTACCCTTAGCGTCCTAGACATCAATTTTACCTTTTACCCTCTCTGGTTTACTCTCTAGAGTGTGGCCAAGTTTGCAACAACAAACTTGTGGAGCTTGGCTTACTCAGCTCAATTTGTTACTACCCGTTTCTTTACCGTAGGAACAATCTCTCTTCGAAGGACTACGCGGTAGACATGAGATGGCACCAGTAAAAACTCCAGAGTGTGCCTTGTCCGTGGTGACCACAAGGGTAGCCAGCCAAAATGGTGGTCTAGCCATTGTTCTCGTCGGCGGCGCTGCTCCGACCGTCTCTGACCTCGCCATTAATATCCTACAGCACCACCGCGGCGTCCTCTTCCCCCTGGACCTCCAGCCCCCTTCGTTTTATTCTCGAGCGAGCCGTGCCAAAGCTCGAGGAGTGCGCGCCATGAGCTCGTCTTCTTCCTCGCCCTTGTCCTCTTCCTCCGTTCGTCCGCGAGCGTTGCTCGCCTCCGTGAGCCTCTGCTGCTCGGCTGCATCCTCCTCGTTGCCTCCCCGCCGCATCCGTGAGCCTTGGCCATGCCTGACGAGACTACGCCGTCGCCGCATGCCACCTCCTCCCCTTCTTCCCGAGCTCTCCCCGTGGCTATAAGTAGCGTCCCCGAGATCTCTTGCAGTACACCATCCCTCCCCGAGCCTCTCCCCGAGCCCAAAGCCCCTCTCTGACCACCACCATCGCCATAGCCGCCGCCTTGGGTCTCGCCCGATTTTGGTGTTCCTGAGCTCCCCTCGCTATTCCTCCACCACCACTGCATCCCCCATGCTCCGACGAGCCGCCCCGTGGCCTCGGCCTCTCCTCTCCTCCACCGTAGACACCACTTCACCGGCGACCAAAGCTCCTTCCCGCCGCGAGCTCAACCGCGGCCAGTCCGGCGCTCGTTAGCGGTAGAGAATACCACCCCGCACTACAAAAAAAACACTTCCATGATGATACGTGTTTGTCACAGTAGGTCGTGTTTTTTGTCATGCATGTACATCCATGATGATTTTATGACAGAATCAAGATAGTCATACCTGTGCTGTCGTAGAATTGTTCCATGACATTACCAAAATTATCATCACGAAAGTGTCCACTTCCATGACGATAAATTGCGCGTCATAGAAGTGCTTTCGTCAAGGGTGACCGACACGTGGCATGCAGCACAACGGAGCGCCGTTAAGCTATTGGGTCGGGTTTTGGATCCGATAACCCGTTAACAGCCCGGACTAATGGGATATTTCCACGTGTAAAATTTTGATTGGCCGAAGGGAACACCTGTCAGCTCGTCAATGGGCCAAATGTCGCTCGTCCATTGGAGGAGACATGCCTATGATACGTCGACACGTGGCTGGGCCCAACAGAGGCCCATATAGGTTAAAAAGGTCGGCCCAGTCAAAGTCCCGTAGTACTTAGTAAGGTACTAGTGGGCCAACCCAATAACGGCCTGCTTAATAAAGGCCCATTTACGGCTCGAAGCTAGATCTGGCCAGTTAATTGTTCGCCCAATATTTGGGCCCATTTACGCCCCGAAGCCAGATCTGGCCCGTTAATTGTTCGCCCAATATTTGAGCCCATTTGCGGCCAGAAGCCAGATCTGGCCCGTTAATTGTTCGCCGAATATTTGGGCCCAACTACAGCCCAGTGACTTTCGGCCTGTTAGAGGACTGATGTAGACATGGGCCCATTTCAACCCGGTGTGACTTTCAGCTTAGGAATGGCCCGTGGTGCCCATGGGCCATATAAGGTTCGACGGGACTTCGGGCCCACTATCGGCCCGTGCTAAAGGTGGCAACAGTTAAGCCCAACGTGACATTGGGCCTGTTAAAGGCATGTTGCCTACTTCGGCCCGTTGATGCCTGTACTAAGCTTTCGGCCTCTTAAAGGCCCATGATAACAGTGGGCCAACTAAGGCCCGAGATATGTTTCGGCGTGGTAACGGCCCGTGAGCTAACTGGGCCCAAAAAGGCATGATCTACATTTCAGCCCATTGAAGGCCCGTCGACGACTAGGGAAAATTGAGGCCCAACATGCATTTTCGCCTGCTAAAGGCCCGTGGTTTCATCTCGGCCGTAACAGGCCAGTACAATATTCAGCCTGTTAATGGCCCAATGCTACCTGGGCTAAACTAAGCGCCGAGTCGACAAAAGTCCTAACTAAAATATAGGCCGACGTAAGTTGTGGGCCTGGCGCAATGTGTGAAGGCCCCAATCATTCGGGCCCAAGAAAGACGTAGGCCGGCCCAATTGTGGACCGCTAAGAACCAGGCCCGTTAGAGTAGAATGTTTCGGCCCAGTCGACTACATCTGATTTATTTCAGATAGCGAATGATGGCAGTAACTAGTAGGAATTAAGAACAAACCTACTCTATACAATAAAGAAAATATGGCATAATAACTAAGAATAAACCTACACTATACAATAAAGGATTTAAGGTATATTACATCTAGTGGGCATCAATGTTCGCCACCAGTGATCATCAAGCGCAACGAAGAAGCAAATTACAAAAACTGGGCACAATTGCAGCGTAACAAAATAATACTGAAACGAGACCACTTCCAAGACAGTTCAAGAAAGGTTAGCCTTGCGGGGAACTACTGCGCAAGCTGCTGAGCAAGGCTGTGAGACCGGCCTAGCATGTCGGCATAGCTTCCAGGTGTAGCTATTTAGCAATGAGGTTCTCATTGGTGTTCTTCGCAATCCTTCATAGAGATAGGACTTCAAGTCAAAGTTGAGTTGCAGAATGCGTTTCTACTAGAACATGGGACTAAAGAACTCGAACTGATTCACACAACGAATTATGTGAGCTTATCTCACTGCTAGTCTCAAGTAACTTGAACACTGCATCAAGACAAGACTTTTGGTTTGTCTCGCTATCTTCAAGATGTTTTGCCTTCTTTGCTGCAATATATGTTGGGTTTGTCACACAGCCTTCAGTAGACTTGTGCATGCCATCAGGCATATCATCCTAAAACAAAGCAGAGAGATGACAGGTTTTGCACATGTATAAACAAAGATGATAACTGTGCTGTCAATTCCATCCAATTTCAAATTAGAAAATAAAGAGTAAGTTCAAAATATCAATAGCATAATTTGGCATTGTTCATAATGCGGGGAGCTTCACCACACTACTAGATTACCATGTCAACATAACAAGCATAGATGAAGGGCAAAGAAAATCATTGTATCTATTTTTGATAATGTGCATGGCAAGTTGTTCATATCATCAGCCACATCAGTAAGATAAAACAGCAGGTGACAAGGTGCAAATGTGGGCTGCTTCACCACACACTGGATTATAGATCCACAAAAACAAGTAGACATATAGGGAGTATTAAGTAATGTGCATGGTATGAATAAGGAATTTGGTTTTATAAGTAAAACTTAGAACTTACGGTTCTTGCGAACATGCATTTTGGTAGAAACAACAAACTAAACAGCAGTACACGATAGGGAGTATGAGCAAATTAAACAACAGTTAAGGATAAAGGCTTTAGAAGGACTGACTTACATTAACAGTTAACACCAGCTTTATAATGACCTTCTCCATGTCAAGGGAAGGATAACTCAAGAATTTCAGCACATAATCTTCTTCATAAGCATTGCCTGTACTCTACATTTTGTAGAGAGTAATTATAGATATGATAATACTTGAAGGGATAGCGGATAATGAAGATAAGATGCACACTGATGCTACATAATCAACTACCAATCCCTGGAAGTACAAGCGTTACACGACAAAATGTACTGACAAGAGCAATGGGCTACACTTCTGCACTGGCATTGTTTGTGTATTCTACTTGTTGGTAAGATTAAATATAGATCTGATCTTTTCTAGTAAATGGTGGGCGAGGGAGATAAGATGCAGAATGCTACACAATGAACCAGTCCCTCTTCCCAAAATACAAGAGTGTTTTGAACACTGGTGTACTATACAAAATGTTCTTATATTATGGGGCGGAGGTAGTAGCTGTTAATGTAAGTACAGTGATAGACCATGTTCGGTCCTTACAAGAGGACTGCAGAGCTAAACCTCTTCAAAAGCATTGGGTTGATTCTAAATTTAAGTAAGAGTCCATACGGATCTTATAATGTCCACCAAATGGACGATTACGAGGCTAACATGTGCAGTGAGGCTACATAATCAAATAGCTATGAAAGTAAGTATGGTCATATAGGGCAAGAGGTACTCACAAGAGCAATGTAGTGTGCAGTATAGTTGCGAGATTCTGTGGTCCCTTGGGGACGAATGTTCCTTTGCTAACAGTTTTCGTACAAGTGAGACATTAAGGCAAATGCAGAAATGTAGTTCAAATTGTGATGTGATATCATAGACAGTACCTTACCCTGCAGCCGAGACCAATGTGTAACAAGATTATTCCAGTCACCGTCAGATAAATGTAGCACAGGAGACTTTACAGAAATTTCGTTCAGAGGCTTGCCATCGAAGTGTGCTTGCCTCAGGTAGGAACAATACTTCATCAACGAGTGCTTGAAAAGCGCAACCAACCCTTGCTCGTCTTCACAATCCAGTTTGCTCCTCGCCTATTTAAAAGAATGAAATCTTGTGTCTTAATCATACTGTTTGCTGGAATGGGGGTTTTGCGTAGTAGAGTTGGTGCTACATCAACTGGCATAATCATACTGTTTGCTGCAGTTGGGGTCTGCTGAGTTGGGGCATCAGAAATGAACAGTGTAGTAGGTCTAGAGTCTGCTAGAGTTGGGGTGTTTTGTGGGTCAGGTGATATTGCAACTACACCTAATGGGCTATTTGATTGATCAGGTGGCACTACCTTTTCCAAATACTTTGCTTGTGCTCCTCCATGATCAGCAATCGCCCTCTTCCTTTTGAATGTCTGATACACAAGAATAGCATTTGAATGGATAAATATGGTATGATGATAGATGAAATATGTACTGAAAATGGATAGGCAGGGCGTATTCACGTACACGATGTGTAAACTAAGCTAATGGCATTTCAACAAAGTAGAAGCAATGCAAAGCATCAGTTGCAAGATATGTGCCTGCAATGTAACCTTGGAAAGTTAGAGCAAGCACCTTGATGGGTGAATAAGATAGGGCATCTTCCTCTGACTCCTCCACTAGGGAGCTACATTGACTTAGGTCTCCCTCTAGCTCAGAATCACTCTTAGGATCATATTCTAAGCATGAATCTGTAGGTGGAGAGCGTTTGCATTACATTGCATCCACACTTGATTTCAGTCCCTTAATGCCATGTTTGACAGCCATGGCATTGTTCTGCTTTATTCTTTTCATGCGCGCAAGCTCATAATCATTATGATGTTGTTCAGAATCTGAGATTCATGAAAACATAAAAAGTAGTCAGATTATCTATGGAATTGAAAGTGCAACTATCCCTGGGTGGTTTTGGTAATTCCTAACAACATATATCTCATTGAGCTAATGCTACTTCAAGATAAATATTTCAGGAAAGCTCAGTGATTGGCATGGCATGGATGAGAAAAGTGGGTCCCTCAAAATACTAAGGACAAAAGTATTGGCTCAAGATGAAAGCACAAGACTCTACATTTCTATTTTAGTGATCCAAGAACACATTGAGTCTATAGGAAAAGCCAATACTATCAAGAGGGGATGAGGTGTTGCTTAATGAGGCTCTTGCTCAAAATGCTTAGTGACATGGTCCAAAACCCTCAAGTACTTTCTCATATCCACATATGACCTAAACCAAAAATCCAACTCGGCCCCACCTATTCTTTCTATCCGGCGCCACCGAGTTCAGATGTCATAGCCACTGCCACAAACCCTAGGCAAATCGGTCTCACCGAGATGGGGTTGTAATCTCTCTGTTTCCCTTCGTAACGTTTCGGTCAAACCGAGATGAGCGATCGGTCCCACTGAGATTACAATGCAAACTCTCTATTTCCTTTTCGTAACGTTTCGGTCTTACCGAGATGAGCGAATCGGTCCCATCGAGTTTGCCTGACCAACCCTCTATGTGTCCATTACCAAAATCGGTCTCACCAAGTTTGTGTAATTGGTCTCACCGAGATTACGTTATGCCCTAACAATAATAATATCGGTCCTACCGTGTTGCATGTCTGTCCCACCGAAAATCCTAACGGTCACATGATTTCCTAAATCGGTCCGACCGAGTTTCTCAATTCGGTCCCACCGAGATTGGTAAGTTGTGTGTAACGGTTATATTTTATGTGGATGCTATATATACCCCTCCACCCACTCTTCATTCGGGGAGAGAGCCATCAGAACATGCCTACACTTCCAAAATAAATTTTCTGAGAGAGAACCACCTACACTTGTGTTGAGACCAAGATATTCCATTCCTACCATGTGAATCTTGATCTCTAGGCTTCCCCAAGTTGCTTTCCACTCAAATCTTCTTTCCACCAAATCCAAATCCTGTGAGAGAGAGTTGAGTGTTGGGGAGACTATCATTTGAAGCATAAGAGCAAGGAGTTCATCATCAACACACCATTTGTTACTTCTTGGAGAGTGGTGTCTCCTAGATTGGCTAGGTGTCACTTGTGAGCCTCCGACAAGATTGTGGAGTTGAACCAAGGAGTTTGTAAGGGCAAGGAGATCACCTACTTCGTGAAGATCTACCCCTAGTGAGGAAAGTCCTTCGTGGGCGACGGCCATGGTGGGATAGACAAGGTTGCTTCTTCGTGGACCCTTCGTGGTTGGAGCCCTCCGTGGACTCGCGCAGCCATTACCCTTCGTGGGTTGAAGTCTCCATCAACATGGATGTATGATAGCACCACCTATCGGAACCACGACAAAAACATCCATGTCTCCTATTGCATTTGCACTCTCCAAACCCTTCCCTTTACATTCTTGCAAGTTGCAAGCTTTACTTTCCACTGCTCATATACTCTTTGCATGCTTGCTTGAATTGTGTTAAGATTGCTTGAACAGTGGTAAGTTGCTAAAATCTACCAAGAACTAAAATTCGGAAAAGGATAGATTTTTATTTGGTCAAGTAGTCTAATCACCCCCCTCTAGACATATTTTTGATCCTACAAGTGGTATCAGAGCTTTGGTCTCCATTATCTTTGATCTCCATAGCTTTTGGTGGTCATAGCCTCGGTTTCACAACCTAGGAGAGTATGGCATCTAGCAAGGGAAATTACCGCCGTAGAGGTCCTTACTTTGATGGTACTAATTTTGCTAGTTGGAACCATAAGATGAAAATGCATATTCTTGGACATAACCCCGCCGTTTGGGCAATTGTGTGTATTGGCTTGCAAGGTGAATTCTTTGATGGGATAGAACCGAACCGTGAAGCTACCGGAGAAGAGTTGAAGATGCTGCAATACAACACTCAAGCTTGTGATATCCTCTTCAACGGATTGTGCCCCGAAGAATTCAACAAAATCAACCGTCTTGAGAATGCAAAGGAAATTTGGGATACTTTGATTGATATGCATGAAGGTACCGACTCCTTCAAGGAAATGCAAGTTGGATGTGCTTCAAAGTCAGCTTCACAAGTTCAAAATGAAGGATGGTGAAGGTGTCGCTGAAATGTACTATAGGCTTGCTCTTATCACAAATGATATTGTCAGCTTAGGAAGTGAAGAGATGACCGAAAAATTCATCATCAAGAAGATCCTAAGAGCTTTGGACGGAAAATATGATACCGTGTGCACATTGATCGAAATGATGCCCAATTACAAAGATCTCAAGCCAAAGGAAGTCATTGGAAGAATTGTTGCTCATGAGATGTAACTCAAGGATAAGGAGGAGCTCCACAACAAGTCAAGTGGTGCTTACAAAGCCTCATGTGAAACCCCCACATCATCAAGTGAGAAACAAACCTTCGATGAAGAATTGAGCCTAATGGTGAAGAACTTCAACAAGTTCTACAAGAGTAGAAGCAAGGAGAAAAGTTCCAAGTCAAGGTCATACAATGACAAAAGATCTTCTAGTCGTGAGCGTAATTGCTACAATTGTGGAAGACCCGAACACTATTCCAATGAGTGTACGACACCCTACAAAAGAAGAGAAGATTCTCCAAAAAGTAGTTGTAGAAGAGAAGAATCACCATCAGGAGAGAGAAGGAGTAGAGATGATCGTTATGAATGAAGAACATCCCGGAGAAGCAAGGATTCGGAAAGGAAGGACAAGTCATCAAGGAGCTACATAAAACGAAGACATCAAGCTCATGTTGGTGAATGGGTATCCGGTTCCGACAATCACTCCGAGAGAAGCTATCACTCTGAATCCGAATATACTCAAGATGAAGGTGTTGCCGGTCTAGCACTTGTGTCAACCAAGTCCTACGACATATTTGATTCACCAAATGAAGGACTTGGAAGATGCTTCATGGCTAAAGTCCCAAAGGTATCGCACCCCGAGTATGTTGATTTCAATAGTGATGAAGATGACTTGTTAGGTGATGATGATTTACTTGTTGACAACTCTAGTGATGAACACTATGATGAAATGTCAATTAATCATGCTAATCAAGATAAAAGGAATGACAATGATAAGGAGAAGATTGAGCACCTAAATAAAGAACTAAACACTATTAAGTTAACTCATGAAACTACCTTAGAAGATCATCGAGAAATTTTAAGGACTCATGAAAAGTTACGTTTCGAAAAGCTCAACCTTGAACAAGCGCATCAGTTCTTAAAGGCAATCAATGATGATCTTCGTAAGAAAGGTTCTTCTTAAATTGCCAAGCATTTACTCTTATCCACTTACATGCCTCAAGTCAAGTCTAGTAACAAGAACAAGAAAGATTCTTCCTGTGTAGTAACAATAATCATGCTAAATCCAATGTTGTTGCTTCTAGTAGTTCTCTTGATTCCACTAATGATTCTCTTACCCAAGTTACACTTGAGCAAGAAAATAGCTTATTGAAGGGAATTATAGAGAAAGGTTTTTACAAGAGCCTTGCCGGAAGTAAGCAATTCGAGGAAATTGTATGCAAGCAGGAAGGCACCGGAAGAACCAAGGTGTTGGTTTTGAACAAAAGTTCAATGCAAATGGAGTTGACTGGGAAGAAGATCAATACCCCAAGACGAAGTTTGTTCCTCAATAAGAGAAGTATGATCCTACTTCCTTCAAAGGGACACAAGGTCAAGATGATCTTCCACCACAAGACCACAAGCAAAAAGGCAAGGACAAGCTTCAAGAGGAGATTGATGCATTCGAAGAAGCTCCTAAGGCCTTGGTCAAGTGGGTTCCAAAGACTACGTCAAGTTCTACTTCATCGAGTACAACTACAACTCCAAGGATTCCCATCAAGATGATGTGGATCCCAAAGAAGAATAACTAGAGTGTTCTTGAGGGTGACTCCCCCAACATATTTCACTCATATTATTTTGGCAAGGACAAGTGCAATCAACTTCCACATCTTGCACTAGTTCAAGGAGTCACAAACCCTCTTGTTGGTAAGACAAGGGACAAGGTAACCTAATGCTTTCATGGACATCATCTTGTGTGTGCGTCACTCTATGTCTAAGGATATCCTTGTTTGTTCCTTGTGGGACTAACCCGTGTAGGTATTGAAAGTGCAACTCACTCCAATGGATTGCTCCAAATGATCTACATCAACATTGAGCATCCACATCTTCAACACGTACATGAAGTCATCATCGACAAAACCCAAGGTTAGTTCATCCCTCTTTGGGGGGATCTCACATCTAGGGGGAGCTTTACTATAGGAATTGAGCTAAAGCAACTCTAATGGTGTGAACACAACAATGCTTTATGTAAAAGTGGTAACCCCACTTGTGCTTAAACAATGAGTATGACCTATGATCAAATGATTCTCATTTGACTCCTAAGTCAATATACTCATATATAGATGACCTAGTCATCTCCAATTGATTGATAGATGCTAGAATGGTTGTGCATGCTTTGCCACATATTTCATTTGTCATTTTATTGTGTGAGCATGTTGGTTGCATATTTTACTCATTCGTGGACATCCACTTGTAGTTTTGATTGTTTGGTTTCTTTTCTTTTGCCAAGTGGATGGACAAGAATGCCTAAGAACCTTCTCTATCTATCTTTGCTTTTCTTGTCTCAAACTCTATTCATGCTACATCACAAAGTTTGATCAAGTCAGATTCGAACCACTCTATGTGAGGAGCACTCGGAGTCCCCGATTTGTCATAGACTTAAACTTCCCAAACCTCTTTGTGCATTTCGGTCTGACTGATTCATCCATTTCGGTCACACCGAGATCACTAAGTTTATCTAGGTTTTCAATCTCGGTGCAACCGATTTGAACTTTTCGGTCACACCGAGTTGCCGTAACTGCTTGCAGTTATGCATCTCGGTGCCACCGAGTTGTTCCACTCAGTCACACCGACAGGGCCAGGCTATATATAGCCCTGGGCCAAAATTTGGAAATTTTTCCGAACCTCTTCGCCCGCGCAC
The DNA here is from genome assembly GCF_002162155.2 of Triticum dicoccoides. Taxonomy (NCBI): domain Eukaryota; kingdom Viridiplantae; phylum Streptophyta; class Magnoliopsida; order Poales; family Poaceae; genus Triticum; species Triticum dicoccoides. Next base: position 304,260,968 of record NC_041385.1, on the reverse strand, counting down.
TGCCTGCTGTGCCTCCTCAGGTCTCCGGATCGTCCTCCTCATCGCGAGCGACCTCCCACCGCTGGTCTCCACCATCGTCAACATGATTCAACTCCTCCGTTGCCGCCGTAGCAAATCCATCTCCAAACTAGGGTATGGATTTGAAACCTTGTGATATTCCTCACTCCGATTCCTAGCACATTGCATTGCCATGTATCTTGCCACGATTGAGATCTTCCTATCCAGTGAAAACACTCCATAGATTAGTTTTGGATTTAAAATTTAGGGTTAGGTTTCCGCCAAACTCATCTCGGACCGACCAAGTTGTAGAAATCGGTCCCACCGATTTGGCTCAGGCCAGTGCACATGTGATTCTCAGTCTGACCGAGAATTGCAAATCGGTGTGACCGAGTTCAGGACTTTGTGAAACCCTAGCAGTCTCGGTGCCACCAAACTGTTACTCGGTCTGACCGAGTTCACTAGTTTAGGTTCCAAAAGTTGCTTCAGTGTCACCGAGTCTACAAATTGGTAGTTCCGAAATGCTTTCTGTGGAAACCTAAAACTAAGTTTTTGACTCAATTCTTTTGCAAAAACCTCTATACTTTGTGATGCTCATCCACTCTACCTCATCTATATCAATTCACAGGGTCTGCTGTCAGAGTTTGCATCATGTCAAATCAGAGTGACAGTCAGAACAAGTCTGAGGAGCAAGTTCAGAGGAGTGAGGGCACTAGTCCCTCTAGCAGCTATGATGATGGCAGCAGGAGCACACCCAGCAACTTGCCAAAGGCAGCCACCAGCGCCAAAAAGAAGAAGACCTCAGATTCTGAGGATGAGGACTATGTGACTATGAGGCCACCTCAAAGAAAAAACTGCTAAAGAAGGAATATGGCACAACTGCCACCACTAAGCCAGGAATGCAGAAGAAGGCACCTGCAAGGAGAATTTCAACTTCCAAACCTAGGAAGGTTGCCACTGGTGAAACCATGAAGTTCACCATTGAGTCTGAAGATGAAGCTTCTGGGCAAGAAAAGAAGAAGAAGAGAGTTAGAACCACTACTGCCAAGGTACTTGGCAAGCCCTCTATGAGGAGAGACTCTAAAGATGAAGAGGAAGAGGTTGCTGCACCAGCACCTAAAGCTCAAAAGCTGATGGGAAATGCTATAAGGTCAGATGCTGCTCCATTGAAGCCCAAAGATGCTCCCAAGGCTGCTACTCCAAAACCCAAGTCTGCACCCAAGAGGAACACCAGGAGTATTCCAGCTGCAGAGAAGAACAAGGCCCCAGTGCCTGAAGCTGCTGAACACGAAGATGAAGACTCAATTGTCTTGAGAAAGCTGAAGCCCAAGATTCCATATCATAATGATGCTCACCAGTTGCAGAAGACATGAAGCTCAAGAAGGATGCAGGTTTGAGACAGTGGAGACTGACTGACCCCTATACTATCAGCAGAAGAACTGCTGTGGACTACAGGTTCCATACTAAGGAACAGTAGGATTTCTATGAGCCAGTGCTGCTTGACAAGAAGTCCATAGTCTGTGACATGAGATGGGTTGATTGGGAGTACATCAGGAAAAATGAAGATCATTATCCAGGAGTTTATGACAGTTTCAAGTCTTGTGGAGTAGTAGACTTTGTTGGGCAGAAGCTCACAAACTGGAATGATGAGCTCATTATGTAGTTCTACTCCACAGCTCATTTCTACACAGATGGGAGGATAGTCTGGATGTCTGAGGGTACCATGTACCAGTCAACAATTGAGGAATGGTCTGAATTGATCAATGCTCCAAAGTAGAATGAGGATGACTTGGATGTCTATGCCAGGAAGAAAGATCACAACTTCATGGATCACATGTACAAAGAGATCCCAAATGCTGCACTTGAGACACACAAGTTTGGATCTGTACACTATCTGTTGTCAGGACTGCCCACTATCAACTGGATTTTAAGGCATACTTTGCTTCCCAAGTCAGGTGTTCACAAGATGATCAGAGGCCACGCAATTAATTTTCTCCACATATTGGATGTGCCTCAGAAGTTCAAAGTGATGAGCCTGATTGTGGAAACAATCAAAAGGACTGCTGCTGATCAGAAGAGGAGTTGTGGGTCTGCCCCACAGATTCAGGAGCTTATAAAATCCAAGATGGGCACTGGCACATATCTCTTTGACAAGGAACACTTGACCATCTACCCTGATTTTGAGGACAACACTGTTGTGATGGATGAGAATGAACCATCTTCTGAGCAAGCACAAGAGAAGAAGGAGAAGCCAAGGGCTGAGAAGGCTGTTAAGATGCCAACTGCTGAAGAGGCATCTCAGATTTGAGCAAGCAATATCAGCTTGGCTACTTGATTGCCTCCACTCTGAGGAATGAGAATGGCTTGGCCACCCTGAGTCAAAACCAGGAGAACTTGGAGAGAATCATAGAGAAGAAGTTCTATGCTCTTGATGTTAAATTGACTGAGATCCAGACTGCAGTTGAGCAACTTCAGGACGATGTGGAGGAGAAGAAGGCCAAGTCAACTACTGATGCTTTTGCTAGAGTGCCCAGAGGACAGAGATCTGCTGCATTGCCTGTGGCAGACACTAGAGCTACATCATCTGCACCAGCTACAGCTTTAGTGCATCCAGCTCTAGCACCCACTCCACCAGCTCCAGCTACATCAACAGAAGTGTTCGTCCAAGGAGCCAGCTCTACATCATCCCATGAAGACCAAGCCTAAGAGTCGTTTAGCACTATGCATTTTTTATGAACTTTTTGAAAACTTGTTACCACAGGGGGAGAAAATGTATAGATCGTAGGCTTAGAGACAGAGTGTTGCTTTTGTTTTCTCTTGTATTTTTGGTGGTTGAACTTCATTACTTGCTTGTTTTCTTGATACTCTATGCCTTTTGTGAGATACTTGGATGATCATGTGTTTGATCATATGCTACCTTAATACTTGTTGGATGACATTATCCTTTATATCCTTATATGATCATTCACTTTGCTTGGTGATGAGTGCATGTGTTTAACTATTATCATTTTGCGCGCTCCACCAAGATGTATGTGACATGGAGGAGTAACCCATGATTCTAACTCTTTGCGCATTTGCAGTCCAAAGAAAATTTTAAATAATGCACAAATTTAGGGGGAGCTCTTACTTTTCACATACTTCTTAAAGAAACAATGTTTTTCAATCTTATTATCATTTGTTGAAGCTTTGATCTATACGTTGTCAACAATTACCAAAAAGGGGGAGATTGAAAGTGCAATTATCCCTAGGTGGTTTTGGTAATTCCTAACAACATATATCTCATTGAGCGAATGCTACTTCAAGATAAATATTTCAGGAAAGCTCAATGATTGGCATTGCATGGATGGGAAAAGTGGATCCCTCAAAATGCAAAGGACAAAAGGATTGGTTCAACCTCAAAGCACAAGACTCTACATTTTCTATTTTAGTGATCCAAGATCACATTGAGTCTATAGGAAAAGCCAATACTATCAAGAGGGGATGAGTTGTTGCTTAATGAGGCTCTTGCTCAAAATGGTTAGTGATATGCTCCAAAACCCTCAAGTACTTTCTCAAATCCACATATGACCTGAACCAAAAGTCTGACTAGGCCCCACCGATTCTTTCTATCTGGCGCCACCGAGTTCAGATGTCATAGCCACTGCCACAAACCCTAGGAAAATCAGTCTCACAGATAGGGATCTCTTTCTCATCGAGATGGGGTTGTAATCTCTGTTTCCCTTCGTAATGCTTTGGTCAAACCGAGATGAGCGACCGGTCCCACCGAGATTACAATGCAAACTCTCTTTTTCCTTTTCGTAACGTTTTGGTCTTACTGAGATGAGCGAATCGGTCCCACCGAGTTTGCCTGACCAACCCTCTGTGTGTCCATTACCAAAATCGATCTCACCGAGTTTGTGTAATCGGTCTCACCGAGATTACGTTATGCCCTAACCCTAATCATATCGGTCCTACCGAGTTGCATGTCGGTCCCACCGAAAATCCTAATAGTCACATGATTTCCTAAATCGGTCCGACCAAGTTTCTCAATTGGGTCCCACCGAGGATGGTAAGTTGTGTGTAACAGTTAGATTTTGTGTGGAGGCTATATATACCCCTCAACCCATTCTTCATTCATGGAGAGAGCCATCATAACATGCCTACACTTCCAACATACATTTTCTGAGAGAGAAACACCTACACTTGTGTTGAGACCAAAATATTCCATTCCTACCATATGAATCTTGATCTCTAGCCTTCCCCAAGTTGCTTTCCACTCAAATCTTCTTTCCACCAAATCCAAATCCTGTGAGAGAGAGTTGAGTGTTGGGGAGACTATCATTTGAAGCACAAGAGCAAGGAGTTCATCATCAACACACCATCTGTTACTTCTTGGAGAGTGGTGTCTCCTAGATTGGCTAGGTGTCACTTGGGAGCCTCCGACAATATTGTCGAGTTGAACCAAGGAGTTTGTAAGGGCAAGGAGATCGCCTACTTCGTGAAGATCTACCCCTAGTGAGGCAAGTCCTTCGTGGGCGACGACCATGGTGGGATAGACAAGGTTGCTTCTTCGTGGACCCTTCATGCGTGGAGCCCTCCATGGAATCACGTAGCCGTTAGCCTTCGTGGGTTGACGTCTCCATCAACGTGGATGTACGATAGCACCACCTACTGGAACCACGACAAAAACATCTGCATCTCCTATTGTGTTTGCACTCTCCAAACCATTCCATTTACATTCTTGCAAGTTGCATGCTTCACTTTCCGTTGCTCATATACTCTTTGCATGCTTTCTTGAATTGTGTTAAGATTGCTTGAACCGTGCTAAGTTGCTAAAATCTTATGTCGGTGTCAAAACCGGCGGATCTCGGGTAGGGGGTCCCGAACTGTGCGTCTAGGCAGATGGTAACAGGAGACAAGGGACACGATGTTTTACCCAGGTTCGGGCCCTCTTGATGGAGGTAAAACCCTACGTCCTGCTCGATTAATATTGATGATGTGTGTTACAAGAGTGGATCTACCACGAGATCAAGGAGGCTAAACCCTAGAAGCTAGCCTATGGTATGATTGTTGTTCGTCCTATGGACTAAAGCCATCCGGTTTATATAGACACCGGAGAGGGCTAGGGTTACACAAAGTCGGTTACAATGGTAGGAGATCTACATATCTGTATCGCCAAGCTTGCCTTCCACGCCAAGGGAAGTCCCATCCGGACACGGGACGAAGTCTTCAATCTCGTATCTTCATAATCTTGGAGTCCGGCCGACCATGATAGTTCGGCTATCCGGACACCCCCTACTCCGGGACTCCCTCAGTAGCCCCCGAACCGGGCTTCAGCGACGACGAGTCCGGCGCGTATATTGTCTTCGGTGTTGCAAGGCGGGTTATCCTTCAAACATCATGTTCCTGTCGAATAGTGTCCGGCTTCCTTATAAATGTTGCGCTCCTTGGCTTCTACGCCCACTAATGGCCTTCTTCCACGTGTCGTATGAACGCGAAAAGCTAGGGTATTTTTACATTTTACCCCCTAGCCGTGCGAAGGAGCCGCCTATAAGAGAGGCGAGGATCTAGATCCAGCTCACACCATCCTCCATCCGCAAGTTCTCATCGAAGCGCCTCTGACAAAAATCCATTCCATCATGGATAGTCGACGCGGCTCCTCCTCTCGCGCTCCCAGCCCTAAGCCAGGAGATTGGGGGAGATGCTCAGTTCCACACAGCGAGCTAGTGGCGCTCCAAACCGAGGGATATCTTCCCCCAGCTTTCATGGTTCCGGTTCGAGCCGGACTGGCCACCTTCAGGGGTGGAAAGCAGGCGGAGAGCGTACCCAACCCTTCCAAAGGAGAGCGGGTATGCTTCGTCCCCTATCTAATAAGGGGACTCGGATTTCCCATACATCCGTTTCTCCAGGGGCTCCTGGAGTTCTACGGACTCTAGCTTCACCACCTCACACCTGCCTCCATTTTGCACATCGCGGGCTTTGTAGCTGTTTGCGAGTTGTTCCTGGGCATCGAGCCCCATTTTGCGCTGTGGAAGAGATTGTTTTGCCTCGTACCCCGTTCTTACGAGGGGTTGATATATCAAGTGGGCGGGGCCGAAATATGGCGCATCGCCGGGACCGGATATCTATCCGGCACCCCAAAGAAGGCGTCCGAAGACTGGCCTTCGGAATGGTTCTACATGGAGGACGCCCCTCTGCCGGATCCAGTTCGGATCGGCCTCCCGGAGTTCAGCAATGCTCCCTTGAAGAAACGCCTGAGTTGGCGCCCGCGGAGCCCTCAACGGGAGGATGATGGGAGCGTCCATTATCTGATGGGCCGGATTAGGTTACTGGCTCACTCCGGATTGACCATGATTGGAATCATGGCCACGTGCATTATGCGAGGGGTGCAGCCACTCCAATATAGGGGCCACCCTATGTGGGATTTCAACGGGAAGATGACGCCACCCGTCATGGCCGCAGAGGGCCGGGCTCGGCAACCGATCTGGCGAAGATCCTGTCCGGCTTGTACAAGGGGGAGGAGGAGGACTTCCTCCGCATGAATCCATTGAATGGATTCTCCATGAATAACCCTCGGAGCTGGGTAAGCAGACGTTTATCTACCCGATCCATACTTCCAAAGTCAAGTATCTTACTTCGTGATTTCGACGCAGGAGCTCCGCCGGGATGTGGAGGGCATACAAAGCCTAACTCCATAGCCCAAGGATCCAGAACGATCCCTTGATCCGGCCTCCGAAGAGGATCCGGACATAAAGGTGGAGCTGATCGACGGGGTGTTCCACCAACTTAGCATGGATAATGCCCTAGTCGCCATTACGGCTGACTACCCCGGTTTGTTTCCGGCCTCCCAGGTGACTATGACCGAGGTCTTGACACCATCATTTGATCCATGCTCAATTCTGACCATCCTATACTGATGGTGCATCGCAGGAGGTGCCTTTGAGGCGGGAAGCCGAACCTGTGGCGGCTGACCAGCAAGGGTCAGTTCGGCCCAGCAGGCGGAAGAGGAGTGCGACGCAAATCGAAACGTTGCTGCAACGGTACGGCACACCGTTGTTTTTAAGGGAAGGATCCCTAGGAGGTATATTAATGCTCATAACTTTTCACGGAGAAAGAGCGCTCGCCGGACAGTGTCCGGAGAGATTGCCAATCAAGCCTCCGCCAGCCATGCTCCATCGCGTGGTCTGGAAGGGGAGGCAAACGCAGGGCATGAGCCGGATGTTCCTCCAATGGAGGATGCCGACAGGCTGTCCGCCACCCGGTCTGAGGTGGAGAGCGCCATGAATCACAGGCGTCGTCGGACAGTTCTTCATGACGCGTGTTTCTCCCTGGAGGCGTTGAATGCCTTTGAAGCGGGAGACGCGCACCTCCATGCCGCTCAAGATGGTTTAACCAGAGCCACGGAGTAGTATGTGAAGGACATACGGGTAATTAATTTTAATAGTTATATATGCCAGTAGCCCCCGAGACTTAAAATAGTTAAAATAACTGACTTAAGGATCATTTATTATGCAGGATCTTACGGAGAAGAATACCCACCTGTCCCAAGAGCTTCAAGAGTGCAAGGCCCAACTTGAGCCCGCACTAGCCGCCACAGGGGATCCACAGAGACCCCCACTGGTAATACGTACTTCGAAAAGATAAGTAGTTAACAAAGTGCGGCGTGTGCGTAAATCTGACAATAATATTGCAGAGGGCGCTGGACTAGATCTGGACAAGCAACAACTACTGTGTCAGCTAAAGGCCGGCGAAAGGGTGCTTATGAAGGTGCAGCAGGAGAGGAACAAGCTCCAGGATGCCCACAGCCAGCTAGGAGAAGAGCTGAAAGGTGTTCGGGCCCAGCTGTCTGGCTCCGTGAAGGAGAATCAGCGGCTTCGTCGCGGCATTTATAGTAAGTTCTTGAGCAAATTGCTTTGAAAAGAAGAATTCAGCGAGGAAGTCGATTGACAGAAATGTGTCTTTAGGTGTGCTCACAGGTCGCCCTGCGGAGGAAATGCCCAGTTCAACGGGTGACCAACATCCCGAGCTGGTGCAACTGCTCGAACGTGTTCGACAGGCGATGAGTGGCGTCGTTCAGGCCTTATGGCCTTCCGTCTCCTTACCTGAGGGCCTTGGAGGGCTTGCTGAGAAGCTTCAGGGAGTACGGCGACGCCTCCGTCTGTGAAAGATATCGGCCTGCCGTCAAGGCGCCAGGGAGGCCTGGGCCATGGTGAAGATGTGGTACCCGAAGGCTGACCCAAACCACATGGCCGAGGTCGGACCTGTGGGGCCTGATGGGAAGGAGATCCCTGTGAGCTTGATGTACGGCCAGGTAGAGCTGGCCGCGAAATATTCCCAGCATGACTGTAAATTAGACAGCCTGTTAGTTGGGATTGAAGAGGAGTACAATCAGTCAGTTTGACGATGTAATTTAAAATGACATGTAAAATGCCTTCTAGCCGGATTGTAGATCGTTTGTCTTTGCGGACCTTTTCGCTTCAACCTCGGGACCCAACAGTCCGGAGTGTGTCCGAATACCCTTACGGTTATAAAAAAACCAGGGCATGCATGGAGACAAGGCGTCGGGGTCATAATTTCTTTATCAGACAAGTGCCCAACTAGCTATGTTATATTACATGGTTAGTAAGAAACATCTTCCAGGGAGAATAGTTCTGTTAAGGGTTCTTTTCCCTGGGAGGCATGCCCTAAAGTGCATGTCCGGACTGCGAAAATAGTAAAAAAAGCATCTGGGGGCAGATAAATAAGTAAGTAATAAATCATCTTTCATGTTACCGACCGAATATTCTCTTAAGAACGCTAGCTTTCGGCTTCACCTAGTCTGAGGTACACATCCGACTGACCCGGCAGTAACAATCGCGGAGGTGCTCCCTTTACCTCCTAGCCGAACAATCGGGAACGTAGGGGTAAGCACAGGAGCCAGGCAACCTAGCTTGGCCAAAACTTAAGTCATATAGATGCATATAATGGTGAATAAAAGGTACATGCGGAAGTATAACACATGTGTTGGGCATGAAGCCCGTATAAATAAGCTTCTGTTAACGAAGCCCCCAGGTATAATGAGTGCTAGGAGCACATCAAGTGTGTGCAAATCAATGCGCAAATCAGCCTATAAAAGGTATTGAAAAAAAGTGGGAAGAAGGAGGGGGACAAGAGACAGTGAAAATGTAAAAAGGTGGACGGAGGAGTGAGACGAACTCTGAGTCCGATGTTAGGCGTAGAATCTTCGGAGACGGGCTGCGTTCCATGGGTTCGGCTCGAGTCGATTGTCAGATGCGTTACGTAGACGGTATGCTCCGCCAGTCAGGACTTGGTCGATGATGAAGGGACCTTCCCATTTGGGCTTAAGTTTGTCCTTTTTCTTGTCCGGCAGGCGTAGAACAAGTTCGCCAACATTGTAAGTTTTGGCCCGTACTTCTCTACTTTGATACCTTCGAGCCTGCTGCTGATAGAATGCGGAACGAGCTTTTGCCATGTCCCGCTCCTCTTCTAAGGCGTCCAAACTGTCCTGCCGATCCAACTCGGCTTCTCTTTCTTCGTACATGCGCACGCGAGGTGAGTCATGAATTATATCGCAGGGCAGAACTGCCTCTGCGCCGTACACCATAAAAAATGGTGTGAATCCGGTAGTTCGGTTTGGCGTGGTCCGCAGCCCCCAGAGTACAGAGTCGAGCTCCTCTACCCAGTGCGTGTTAGATTCCTTGAGGGACCGCACTAGTCTGGGTTTGATGCCGCTCATGATTAGACCATTTGCTTACTCGACTTGACCGTTAGTTTGGGGGTGATAGACTGAAGCGTAGTCGAGCTTGATGCCCATGTTTTTGGACCAGAGTTTAACCTCGTCGGCCGTGAAATTCATGCCGTTATCAGTGATGATGCTGTGGGGGACGCCAAAACAGTGTACTACCCCGGATATGAAGTCTATCACAGGTCCGGATTCTGCCGTTTTAACCGGCTTGGCCTCAATCCATTTGGTGAATTTGTCCACCATGACCAATAAGTATTTGTGCTTGTGGGTTCCCCCTTTAAGGGGTCCAACCATGTCAAGCCCCCAGACCGTGAACGGCCAGGTGATGGGTATAGTTTTGAGGGCGGTGGGTGGCATGTGGCTCTGATTAGCAAAGACTTGGCAACCAACGCATCGTTGGACTAAGTGCTGAGCATCTGCCCGGGCCGTCAGCCAATAAATTCCTGTACGGAAGGCCTTGCCTACAAGGGCCCGGGCTGCAGCGTGGTCCCCGCCGAGTCCGGCGCGAATTTCAGCCAGGAGATTTCGCCCTTACTCTTCGGAGATACACCTTTGAACGACTCCGGTTGTGCTTTTTTTATAAAGTTCTCCCTCATGGACCTTGTAGGCTTTAGATTGCCGAACTATGCAGCGGGCCTCATTTTGGTCTTCGGGAAGTTCCTGCCTGATTAAGTAGGCTAGGAATGGTTCCGTCCACGGGGCAATTACTGCCATTATTTTGTGGGCTGAAGGTGTTATTTCATTGGCTGAGGCGCCGATTGTGTCAGAGTGGTCTGAGTTAGGTGATGCAGCTGGCTCCAGATTGTTATTTCCGGACTCGTCTTCCCATCATACGGATGGCTTAAAGAGCCATTCCAGGAAGATGTTTGGAGGGACGGCGTCGCGTTTTGCGCCGATGCGTGCCAACACGTCTACTGCCTGGTTATTATCCTGGGCTACATGGTGGAATTCGAGTCCTTCGAACCGAGCTGACATTTTTAGGACGGCGTTGCGGTAAGCTGCCATTTTTGGATCTTTGGCGTCAAAGTCCCCATTTACTTGGGATATTGCGAGGTTTGAATCCCCGCGCACCTCTATGCATTGAATGCCCATGGAGATTGCCATCCGGAGGCCGTGTAGAAGGGCCTCATATTCGGCTGCGTTGTTGGAGTCCATGTACATTATTTGAAGTACGTATTGGACCGTGTCTCTAGTTGGGGACGTCAAGACGACGCCAGCCCCCAAGCCAGCCAACATTTTGGATCCATCGAAATGCATGATCCAATTGGAGTACGCGCCGTACTCTTTAGGGAGTTTGGCTTCGGTCCATTCGGCGACGAAGTCAGCCAGAACTTGCGACTTTATAACTCACCGTGGTTTGTAGGTTATGTCAAATGGTAAGAGCTCAATGTCCCATTTTGCAATCCTGCCCATTGCGTCGCGATTGTTTATAATATCGTTGAGAGGTACTTCAGAGGCCACCGTTATGGAACACTCTTGAAAGTAGTGTCGCAGCTTCCGGGATGCCATGAACACCGCATACGCTATCTTTTGATAATGTGGGTACCGGGACTTGCATGGAGTTAAGAGAGTGGATATGTAGTACACTGGTTTTTGAAGAGGGAATCTGTGCCCTTCTGTTTCTTGTTCGACGACGAGTACCGCGCTGACAACTTGATGTGTTGCTGTGATATATAATAACATAGGCTCACCCAGGTTGGGCGCGGCTAGGACCGGATTTGTTGCCAGTATGGCCTTGATTTCTTCGAGTCCGGCCGTGGCAGCATCCGTCCATTCGAAGTGTTCGGTGCGGCGGAGGAGGCGATAGAGGGGCAGAGCCTTTTCTCCCAAACGGGAGATGAAGCGGCTTAGAGCCGCTACGCACCCAGTTAGTTTTTGTATTTGCTTGAGGTCTTTTGGGATATCCAATTGTGACAGAGCTCGGATCTTGGCGGGGTTTGCTTCAATTCCTCTACCGGATACAATGAAGCCCAAAAGTTTTCCGGCTGGTACTCCGAAGACACATTTTTCCGGGTTGAGTTTAATGTCATATGCTCGGAGGTTGTCAAATGTCACCCTCAAGTTGTCTACTAGAGTTTCGACGTGTTCGGTCTTGACGACCACATCGTCTACGTATGCCTCTACTGTTTTGCCTATCTGGGTAGCCACACATGTCTGAATCATGCGCTGATATGTTGCGCCGGCGTTTTTGAGTCCAAAGGGCATTGTGTTGAAGCAGAATGGCCCATATGGAGTAATGAATGCCGTTGCGGCCTGGTCTTTTTCCGCCATCTTGAGTTGATGGTATCCGGAGTATGCGTCGAGGAGGCACAATGAATCGTGCCCTGTGGTAGCATCGATGATTTGGTCGATGCGAGGGAGAGGGAAAGGGTCCTTTGGACAAGCCTTGTTAAGGTCTTTGAAATCGATGCAGAGGCGCCAGGATTTGTCCTTTTTTGGTACCATTACTATGTTGGCTAGCCAGTCTGGATGTTTTATATCTCTGATGAATCCGGCTTCTAAGAGTTTGGCTAGCTCCTCTCCCATTGCCTGTCTTTTGGGTTCAGAAAATCGCCGAAGAGCTTGTTTGACTGGCTTGAATCCTTTTAGGATATTTAGGTTGTGCTCTGCCAGCCTGCGTGGGATTCCTGGCATGTCTAAACGGTGCTAGGCAAAAATGTCCCAATTTTCCCGGAGGAATTCTCGTAGTGCGGCTTCTACATCAGGATTTAATTGTGCTCCAATGGAGGCCGTCTTTGTGGGTTCCCTTGGATGGACCTAAAATTTGACTATTTCGTTTGCTGGTTTAAAAGAGCTGGACTTGGACCTCTTATCGAGTATCACGTCGTCCCTATCCACCATGGAGTACAGCGCAGTTAGTTCCTCTGCCGCTAGGGCTTCGGATAATGCCTCTAGGGCCAGTGCGGCTGTCTTATTTTCAGCGCGAAGTGCTGTATCGGGATCACTGGCGAGAGTGATTATTCCATTGGGTCCGGGCATTTTGAGCTTCATGTACCCGTAATGGGGTATAGCTTGAAAGATTGTGAATGCCTCTCGCCCTAACAATGCGTGATATCCGCTGCCGAATGGGGCCACTTGGAACGTGACCTCTTCGGACCTGTAATTGTCCGGCGAGCCGATCACTACATCTAGTGTGATTTTTCCTGTGCAGCGTACTTCTCGACTAGGGATTATTCCCCTGAAGGTTGTGCTGCTTCGCTCAATGCGGCTCTAGTCAATTTCCATTTTTTGAAGGGTTTCCTCGTAGATGAGGTTTAATCCGCTGCCGCCATCCATGAGTACCTTGTTCAGACGAAAGTCGTCCACTATCGCACTGAGGACTAATGCGGCTGGTGCTCTAGCTGTTCGGAATTTAGGTTCGTCGCTGGCATTGAAGGTGATAGCCGTGTCGCTCCATGGATTTGTTGTTGCTACTTGGTAGACTTCGGAGAGGCTGCGGATTGTTTGTTTCCGCATGTTATTTGATGCGAAATTCTCGAAGACTGTTAATACCGTACTGGTACTGCTGGGCTGGTTGCCCGGGGTTAAAAAGCCTTCGCCCCTTTTGCCACCTGCCATAGTATCCAACATGCTCGAAGGCTATGTGTTGGAGTGGCGCCCTCCGTACTGTGGATTTTGCAGGGTCCGTTGAGCCATCTCTCCAGTACGGTTCCGTACCCTTTAGGGGGTTTTGCTTTTTGGTTTTTAACCCAGGTGCTTGAGTATGACGCACACTTTTATTTCGGACTAGGGTTGTATTCAGGGCCGAATTGTCCCAAAACCTAGTTTCGGTTTTCCAGGCACTCTCCATCGCGCAGTATTTTTGTACAATGGTCGCTAGGTCGGCGAAGCGTGTAACTTCGCGACAACTGATGGCATTTATGATTCCCTTGTCCGTGCAATTGTTGCGGAAGATTGAAATCGCACTTTCTTCACGGCAGTCCTTTATCCTGTTCATAACCAGGAGGAATCTGGCCCAGTAATGATGTACTGTTTCATCGGGCTCTTGCCGTATTTGAGATAGATCACTTATGTTTGGGTGGGCGGGTGGAATTAAGTTTGGAACCCCGCCCGATCTGAGGCTCAAAGGCCAAGGAGCTTCCGCATTCGGAAGCTTGGTTTGCTGAACGCTTTCCAACAAATCTGGTCTGATGCCTGACTTTAGGTTCAGTATTTGATTAGCGTCCGTCCCTCCGCGGGAATCCGGCATGGAGGGATCGAGAATCTGGACAAAGTTGGTTTTTAACATAGAAGAAGATTCGCCGCATTGTTCCTCTACCACAACAACGTGGTGGGTAACCTGGGGAGAGTTAATTTCTCTCAGATCGGTTTTAAGCCCAATCTGATCGTAGTCGGTAGCGACTCCCAGGGCGGCGATGCGATCCAAGAGCTCGTTTATGGAGGAGAGCTCAATCGGATCTAGCTGCTCGGCGAATTCCGAGCTAATGTGAAGATCGCTTTTAATGACCTGAGAGGTCATTGTCGGAGCGGTGGTCGAACAGGCGGTCATAAGAAAACTACCTTGCCGGATAGTCTGGCCGGCGGCCAAAGCTCCCTTGACGATGGTGGCATCTTTAAAGACGGGGAAAGGCATCCTTCCTGATGGTGACGGCACAGAGGAACTCTCAATGAAAGCACCAATGTCGGTGTCAAAACCGGCGGATCTCAGGTAGGGGGTACCGAACTGTGCGTCTAGGCAGATGGTAACAGGAGACAAGGGACACGATGTTTTACCCAGGTTCAGGCCCTCTTGATGGAGGTAAAACCCTACGTCCTGCTCGATTAATATTGATGATGTGTGTTACAAGAGTGGATCTACCACGAGATCAAGGAGGCTAAACCCTAGAAGCTAGCCTATGGTATGATTGTTGTTCGTCCTATGGACTAAAGCCATCCGGTTTATATAGACACCGGAGAGGGCTAGGGTTACACTAAGTCAGTTACAATGGTAGGAGATCTACATATCCATATCGCCAAGCTTGCCTTCCACACCAAGGAAAGTCCCATCCGGACACGGGACGAAGTCTTCAATCTCGAATCTTCATAATCTTGGAGTCCGTCTGACCATGATAGTTAGGCTATCTGGACACCCCCTAGTCCGGGACTCCCTCATCTGCCAAGAAGTAAAATTTGGAAAATGATAGATTTTTATTTGGTCAAGTAGTCTAATCACCCCCCCCCTTAGACATACTTTCGATCTTACATGAATGCATTGCGGATTCAACTCGAAGAGTGTATCCCTATAAACCCCTCCATATGCAAAGTTCACCCTCCAACCGGGCTGACCAGACCACACACAGAAATACAAACCCCTGATGTCTCTATAACAGGCAGGCGCACATTTCAAAACTGAAGTAGGAACATTAGAATCATATGAATTTCGTATTTGAACAAATAAACTAAGCAATTATTAGTGGCATAATGTTGAGCTTCAAGGGTGGAGTGTTGGTAGTGCGACACAAAGCAAGTAGGCAGATTGTATTCCGTGTAAAAGATCGAAACCTATGTAAAAGCTGGAAATGACACTTCCTTTCTACACAATGCAGTGTTTGTTGCCGACACATGATGGAAGAGATCACATAGAGAAGTACTATTCACTCATGTCTACGGTTCCAGTATTTAGAAACAGGGTGGTCCACCCTAAAAGAATATTGACAACAAATATGACAAGGCAAGCATAGATGTAGTGAATCAATCATTTACATATGAGCTTACCAGGACAAGTATGTAGAATTGTAACTGCAGTAAGAGACCGTCCAAAATCTGAATGAAGAAGTTTGTCTAGCACTTATTGTTTGCAACTAATCGACGTGAATAATTGGATATTATATCAAATGAGTAAGAAAGACAAGTAAAATTGTCAACAAGCCTAGCTTGCAGTAGTAATCTGGGTCAATGTTACTACGACCAACATCCAAAATGACTAGTGCCTGTTCCGAGGGCTGGAATTTTGAAAACCCTGTGAACTTCACAGGTACTAAAGATTACCGAAATACATCTGAACCATTAAGCGTAGGTAGCACCGAGGACAAAAAAAACCCTAATGACAGTCCTGCCTAATGAGTAATGAATCAATTAGAAAATGGGTGATGAGGAGTGGCTGCTGAGTGGTGAGGACGTATCTCAAGATAAATCGGGCTGGCTTGGTGGGTGCTGCACGCCTGAGCCCTGAACGGTCTGGGAAGGTAGGCACAGCGGCGCGCCAGGGTAGCGGTGATGCTGTTGGGTGAGCGGCTCCTGGCCTCCTGTTAGTCCGGCGTCTCCTCCTAGAGTCGTGCCGTCGGGGGACGACAAGTCGCCGGCGAGGCAGGCGGCTGGGGGCGAGTAGAGATCGGAACGCAGCAGAATAGAGGGGAATCGGGGCCTGGGACGACCCAAAATCCCAGGGTGGGCCGGTCCACCGTGGGCACCCTGGAGAGATACACACCCGAGTGGCGAACATGCATTTTCGAAACTAATTTAGGAACATTTAGCTGACCAATTAAACAACTTTGTTTTAATAATATCAGATTCGTATTTGAACAATTAAGCTTGTTTAGCTTGATGGGTGGAGCAGTGTTATTATGACACGAAGCACGTATTCTGATCGTATAGTGATCATAAAAGGGGGAAACTCTAAGCATATTTTTTAGCAAAAGTGGGTTTCCCCATCGATTTCTATTAAAGAGACCACCACGGAACCAACATGATCAATAAAACCCTAAGCATGATTAATTAAACCGTATTATGACTGTGCCATGGAAGATTTGAAGCTGCAAACCGAAGAAATGATATTTAGCATCCATTGTCTGCTTCGAACTAAGAACTAAATTCTAGGAGATGAAAAGAAAGTAGACTAACCAAGTTAAGATCTATTTTCTGGTTCAGATCAAAAAGTTGAGGAGATATGAAGTACTACCTCTCTTGCGGCGCCGTGTAGGCATCGGGGGTGCGATGGCTGTCGGGTGCATCAGGGGATAAGTCCCGTTGCGGTGGAAGAGAAGGTCGTGTGAGCGGCCCTGGCAAAGAGGATAACGGCGCTGATTAAGCGAGAGGACACGATGCAAGGCTATTTGTCCATCGCTGTGGATGAGAAACGTCCATCTCTTGCAGTGGGCGACGCGGTCTTGGTAGGCCCTCCGGCATGGTGGAGGACGGTGGCGATGGATGTGGTGGAGGACGGCGGCGATGGATGGGGTTGCGGACGGAGGCTGGTGTGGGGATGGTGTTCTAGCCCGGACGGTGTAGGAATGGGAAAATGGAGGGAGAGGTACGGGGAACCATGTGTTTTGGGACGCGCCTGTCTGAAATATGAGAAAGTTATGAACTTAGCCCCCGTTTAAAATTTGGACGTCTCGTCGGTTGGGGATAGCACGGTAATCTCGCATCTCACCAATATTTGCCGAGAGCGATTTTGGGCGAGGAGAGGGTGGTTGGCGCCCATGGTTGGCGCCCACGGTGTATGAACGGGGCTGATAGGTAGGGCGGTTGTGTCACGTCTGAGTGAAGTTACAAACCTGCCCCTATTGAAAATATTTGTCTACATCGATTTCAGCCGAGTCGAGTTTGTTTTGCCGCCCACCATGTATGAATGGGGAATGGAGGGAGAAATAGAGGTCTTTCGGACGAGCTTGAATCAAATGTGTTTTGCCGCCCATGTTTGACGCCCACCGTGTCGGAATGGGCTCAGAGGCGGTCGTGTCACGTCTAATTGAAGTTTCTAACCTACCCCTATTTAGAGCAGTGGAAATCGGGCTGATGGATTGTCCGTGTAATGGATAGACAATAATTTCCATCTCCCAAACACTTGGCTTTGGGCAGTCGACATGGGAGTGGACATTTTGCCGCTTCTTTTGAATTTTGGGACAATAAGCATCCACGTTTACCCTGGCAACTAAATTGGAATCCATTTTGTATTCCTATATGAAGCTTTATAAATCATTCTATGTGTTTTTATATATCTTCAATAGGACGACAAAGATATATTCCACTGTCATATATAAATATGGTTTACAAATGCAGATACTCAAATTCAGAAGCTAGAATCCAGTTTAAGGTGAATTAGAATATTTGGAACACTTCATGTCCAACTCAAATGTCACACGCAACATAATGTGTACTCCCATTTAGATATGTACACAAGCGATGTATCAAGATTCAAATACCGAGTCAATCAACCAAGAATGTACAGAACTAACAGACATATAAACACTTATAGAGTATATGGATCGATAATATCAACTAACATACAAAATCCAGGCCGATGTACTTTTTTTTGCTACAACAGCATCCTTTTTTTTAGCCAGCATCTTGTCCCTTTCTGATGCGTGCCACTTATGGTCCATCTATACTACTATTATTGCTGAATGCACATTTAGCCCGATTGGCATATTTGTAGGTCTGGCATAGCAATCCAAATGAAATGTCTCTAAGTCTTATCAATTAATACAAACTTGTGCTCAAATAAAATTACAAACCAAAAAACAAAAAACAAAAAACAATTATTACATGATCTCTAAAACAAATGGTTTGATTGATTACATGAACAAACAACACAAAGGTTCTTCAACGATGGAAAGAACATTTGACCTATTATTTACCAAGTGGGAATTTAATTTCCTTTTTTCCTTCAGGACCTTAACAATGTGGTTAGTCTCAGCTTGCTTCATTTTTAAGTGCACCAAATATTTAATGGTTGTCTTGAGTACTGCTTGTGATTGTGCTGTTTGCTTCCTCAACATGTCAACTTCATCTCTAAGTGCAGAAACAGAATCTCTTTCTACCACTAGTTTAGCCTCTAGAGCATCAGCAGTTGGCAATTCATAATGCACGATTAGGCCGGTGCCACTGCTGTGGGATGATGCAACGTCCATGGGGACCTCACTCTTAGATCTTGGGCTAACCTTTTTTGCCATTAATGTTCCGATTGGATTCAGAAAAGTTGAAGTTAGCAAAACATCTCAACTGGGAGTTATAATAGCAAACCAGTTAAACAAACAAGGAATTAAAGAGTTTCAATTGGATGCTGAAAAGTAGTTATTAGCATCATTGTAACCCGCTGTTGCAGCAGCAAAGCAGTTAAACAAACAAGTAGCTATTTAAGTTAAGGAAAACAGGTAATTCTTAACAGTAAGTATCAAACACATAGATACGCGCAGTCTACAATAGGATTAACAGGCTGTGGCATTATGCAATTAGTAGCAAACTAAATTAAGCCAAGCAAAGTAATTGAACAATTTTGCAATAAGTGGCTAACTAAAATTCCGAGAAGCAGGTAACTGAACTTACACTAGTTCTTTGTACAGGCACACTACAACTTCTTTTTTGCTTACAAGGTTGTACGAAGAAGTCCATGGCATCAATTGCTTGGATACGCAGTCCCAATACTTCTTTCTTCCCACACTGCATTGGTAAGTCGAATGGTTAAGCTGGTAAGATGGTGCGTCCTTGATATGTTATATGAGGACGTGTAGTCAGACTAGTTGTAGCCACACACATCACACTGGCTGTTACTATATATTTCATGCGATTACTTTTAGCATATCGAGATCTAAGCAATCTACAATAGGATGAAAAGACTGGCATCCTCCACATTATTGGCGAACTCAGTTCATAGAAACAAGCAATTCAACCATTCTGTGGGTAAATCAAAAGCGCCACTGGAATATTTTTCACTACCCAATCATACATGCAAAAAGGGGCGACGCCACCATAGGGGCTGGTATGGGCGGCCGCCTCAAGTGGCTAGAAAGTGTGCACCTAGTTTGAGTCGTCCAGGTTGGCCCAGGCTAGTTTTGTTCGTCCCAGCGCACGATCAGGCAATGTAAAAAATGAAGAAAAATGTTTCAATTTGGATGGGCCAATAACATAAGTGCAAGGCAGGCCCTATAGCAGGCTCACGGCCCAAACGAGCGCCTCCCATATCGATCGACAGCAAGGAAAATCCCAATTCATTCGCTCCATCCTCCAGTCTGGTTCGCTCCTAACCTAGCCGCCGCTGGACAGACCGGCACAGCACTTCCTCGCGCCCTCGTTGGAGGGCGGTCACCGGGCTTCTAGAGAACGGAAGGACAAGAAGATGAAGATCCAACCTTGGGTGTAGCCTGCGTGGGAGGCAGCGGCGGCAGCACGGGCATGGCATCGAGCTTGCGCAAACGGACAGTCGCAGCTTGCAAGAGTAGCATGCGCAACGAGCAGGTACATCACATCCCTGATTATATCTAATTCAACTCTTCAATTTCTGGCCAATAGTTAAACCTGACGGTGTTGTAAAACTGCTTGTATGTAGGGAATCTATGAGAAAATGAAACCAATTTCTACTTATTTTATAAATCCCCCAATAAATACTGAACTGACTGAATCTGATGTATCTAATCAAGTTTCCAATGCAAACATGCAAGCTCATGTTGTTCTTGAGCCTGAAGTGTCTAATGAATAGACTGCTAATGAAGGATTTGATGCAAACATTTTACATGCTCCTGGTGATGAACATATAGTGTCTAATGAGGGATCTAATGCAAGCATTTTGCAATCTCATTGAAAGATTTAGTGTCTAATTATGATCTGCTATGTTGAGAGAGACAGAGATTTGCAGGCATTGATGACAAACAAATTATAGTGCATTTTCATAGCTTGAGGAAACGTCGAGGCCATCTACCAGAAAGTCCCGGTATCATGACAACATAGCATAAATACTTTTCTAATATGTTGTTTGAAACTATTGGCATACTTGTGCACGATAAATATATTGATATGCCGTTTGCGCACTGGTTATAGGTGCAATTACACTTTGATATTTTCAGCCAGAGAACGAATAATTCAAGTAGGTAAAGACCATATTTGTAGTCCTTGTACACCATGTTGCATTTTGTGTTTTTTGGTGCTTGCATCATTTAGTGTTTATAATCTGAACTACTTTGGATCATTAGATGGTTTTCAAAGTGCATGTAGCTTCACATTTCTCAAGTTATGTGGATTTCCGGAGTGCAAGTGCCTTCGTATTTTTTAAGTTAAATGTTCGCCCCTGGTACCTTGAATTCGTGGATCCGCCACTACACACAAATCATACACGAATGCCAGTACGAATTAAATGAAATGCAGGGACTTACGCTAGCTCAGTGTACAGGCACACTGCAGCTCTACTTGCGCTTGGGATGTTCCATGTACAAGTCCATGTGACCACATGCTTGGATGTGCAGGCCTTGTGCTCCTTGCATCCCCCTCTGAATTTTTGACACGGTGAATGGTTGATCAAATAAGAGGAATCGACCGTGATGTTGTACCGGAGGACATATACTTACAAGGTTATACGAGTGTGCAGGATGTGTACCAGATCCTGTAGCACCGTCATGCTTCGCTAAAAAAAGGATTTGCTTGTTTCAGATGATATCTCGAGAAGAAATAAGAGTTAAAGTGAGAGTTGCATAGGCATGTAAGCTAAGAGAGCAGTGAAGGGATATCCAAACATCGTCGGAACAGTGCACAAGGGAGTGATGTGTGGATACCTAGTTTGGGCCGGTGTTTGGGCATGCTCGCTTAGCCAGAGTGCGGGTCACTTCAGAGCCGTTGAGGGTGATGCGCTGGCGTTGGCTGGCCACGCACGGATGCAGATCTTGACTGGTAGTGGAGTGCTACGATGCGGTGGACGAGACCGTTGGTGAAGCCCCTACGGTCTCGGGGGGCAGAAGTGCGACGATGTGCTCGGTGAAGTAGCCCCGGTGAGCTGGGAGACGGCATGGGTGAAGCGCACTTGATGCGGTGGAAGTCGGTGTATGTGAGGCACATCAGTTGCGGCGGCCGACATAGTCGGTGGACCACCCGGTGCAATGGACGAGGGCGTAGATGAGGTAGCTCCGGTGCGGTGGTGAAGCGCGATCGTCGTCTTCGTCGTCGTCGTCCGACACAGAGTTGGGGAAAGAGACAAGACGAGGGGTGATTTGAACTTTGCTTGGGTTGGCGGCGAATTAGGGATTTGAGCAATCTGGGCGCGAAAGGGGACAATGGAGAAGAGAGATTTTGCAGGGCTGGAATTGGGGCCGTCAGATATTTCAATCCGAAACATGGAAGCGCGAACTTATTTTGTCTTCTTCCTTTTTTTGAGGGTGCGGGGTGGGGGGAGGGAGTGGGGGAGGGAGGGACGAGGGAGGAGGTGGGTGGCTAGGTGCTACGCGTCCATCCGACACACACGACCACCCCGATAGGACTATGCTTCAGTGCCTTAAGGCACCTGCCTTTGTCTCCATGACATGTGGGCCCAACAGGTGGTTGGCCCACATGTCAGCGACCCAAAGGCAGGTGTCTTTAAGGCACCGAAGTAGCATCCACCCCGACACGACCCTGGTCTGCCTAGTGCGCCTACATTTGAGAATGTAAATGAATCTTCTTTCATTTGCAAACGAATCTGTATGTATTACAATGTCCGTGTTTTCCTTGCAATAATCAGTCATTCGAAAAGAGATACTCTCTCTGTTCACTTTTGTAAGTCATTTCAGACAACTTAAAATGAACTGTTTTGCACATTGTGTGAAATGTCTTCAAGGTCTTATAAAAGTGAACAGAGGGAGTACTATAAATTAATTAATGAGGAGTTATTTGAAAAAAATCGAAACGGTATCCATGCTAACATGGATTAGAGTGTGTGTCCCATAATTAGTTATTTGAATTAGAGTGTGTGTCACGTAGCGATCTCCAATTCTAACATGGATTTCGCATTTGACTGCATCCATGCTACTTTTTTAATACAAATTCATATGTATAGGATGAACACCATGGTAGTGAGGAAACTTTTGGATGGATTCAAACATATGACCTACAAAAAAGCACAACAAATTGAGTCAATGTCAACTTTTCAAAACTTAGTATGGCACGAATTCGAAATAATTACCCGTATGCATGGTCCTCAGTTCAAATCTTACAATGTACACCAAATTGAAACATCGATATTAAGTCTCGTACTATGTACATTCAAATGTTGTTTTTAGCCCCCCCCCCCCCCGCACACACGCTACATACTTCCTGTATCGGTGAATCTTCCTCTCCTAACCACCTTAGGAAGCTATCGGTTTCCAACACACATTCATTCTTTCTCTCCATGTTTCCATGTCTAATTCTCTCAACTACACAACCCCCTTTTTCCACTCTGTTACCAAATGTATTTACCTCACACACCCGCCATTGCACCCCATGCCGAGCTCTCTTGCTCTCTCTCTCCCTCTCCCTCTCACCCTCTCGCGCTAAATACATGCATTGCCTATCTAGCCCCCCCAAACCTCTCATGCGCACGCACGCACGTTGTATATCTAGGTCACTCCCTCGAGACTCTCTCACTCTTTCTTCCGCACGGCAGGCCACACTCGCTCAATCTCGCTCTCTTTATCAGAGTCTCGTTTAACCTCATTTTCTTTCACACACAAATGATATATCTCCCTGTCCGGGCCTCGATCGACACACTCTATACTCTCTCACGCAGATTGTCTATCTAGGCAGTCCATCCAAGCCGATGCCACTCTTTCGACCTCATGGCGGGCCATGCTCACTCAATCTCTCTCTCTCTCTCTCTCTCTCTCTGTATGTCTCGACTGACCTTGCTCTTTCCCGGACAAAAAAGATATATCACCATGTTTGAGCCCAATTCGACCTATTCACTGTAACACCCTGGATGCAACTTTCCATATTTGTAACTCCAACTCTTGCCTTTTCCGGACATGCGATATGATATTTCCTTCGTGGTTGGGTTTTGTCTTTTGTTTTGCATTTTGTTCATGTCATGCATTTCATCTCATGTCATCATGTGCATTGCATCTGCATGTTTTCATAAAACTCATAGCCGTTCACAGTTGCCCTTTCTATCTTTGCCTCCGTTGTGATTTTGTCAGGCCCTTGTCCTCGTTGACCTCTCTCAGACCCCTCGTGTGCGTGTCCGAAACTTGCCCGAACCCGAACCGGTCTGTCGTTACCGATGGATTCGGATCATCCCCAAACATCGATAAAACATCTGCATATATTTGTTGGACTCCCCTAAGCCATTTATCTTTGACCGTTCGATTATGATCTGAGGGACGAGGTAGCCCTAAGCCTAGTCCACCCCCTATATATACACGGGACAAAACTCTAGCCCAACCCTAAAATCTAGGAAGTTTGTCCCTTCCGCCACCGCCGTACTCATCTCCCACGTCGGGATCCCCATCGGTCGAACCCATTCCATCCCCTCCTCGTATTCACCACCACACCAACCCGAGCCCGCCACCTCTCCTTCCACTCCGCCTCTCCATCGGGATCCTACTGCAGCACCTCAGTCTCGCTGTGCCCGAGTGTTGGAAATATGCCCTAGAGGCAATAATAAAATGGTTATTATTATATTTCCTTGTTCATGATAATTGTCTATTGGTCATGCTATAATTGTATTAACTGGAAACCGTAATACATGTGTGAATACATAGACCACAACATGTCCCTAGTGAGCCTCTAGGTGACTAGCTTGTTGATCAATAGATGGTTATGGTTTCCTTACCATGGACATAGGATGACATTGATAACGGGATCACATCATTAGGAGAATGATGTGATGGACACGACCTAATCCTAAGCATAGCACAAGATCGTGTAGTTCGTTTGCTAAAAGCTTTTCTAATGTCAAGTATCATTTCCTTAGACCATGAGATTGTGAAACTCCCGGATACCATGGGAATGCTTTGGGTGTGCCAAACGTCACAACGTAACTGGGTGGCTATAAAGGTACACTACAGGCATCTCCAAAAGTATCTGTTGGGTTGGCACGAATTGAGACAGGGATTTGTCACTCCGTGTGACAGAGAGGTATCTCTGGGCCCACTCAGTAGGAAATCATCATAATGTGCACAATGTGATCAAGGAGTTGATCACGGGATGATGTGTTACGTAACGAGTAAAGAGACTTGCCATAATGAAATTGAACAAGGTATCGGTGTACCGACGATCGAATCTCGGGCAAGTACTATACCGGTAGACAAAGGGGATTGTATACGGGATTGATTGAATCCTTCACATCGTGGTTCATCCGATGAGATCATCATGGAACATGTGGGAGCCAACATGGGTATCCACATCCCGTAGGGTCTACACACTTAAGGTTCGATGACACTAGGGTTATAGGGAAAGTATGTACGCGGTTACCAAATTTTGTTCGAAGTACTGGATGAGATCCCAGACGTCACGAGGAGTTTCGGAATGGTTCGGAGGTAAAGATTGATATAGGAAGTGAGGATTTGGCTACTGGAAGTGTTCTGGGCATCACCGGTAATGTACCGGGACCACCGGAAGGGTCCGGGGGTCCACCGGGAGGGGCCCCAGCCCCAGATACCTATGTGGGCCAATAATGGGAAGGGACAAGCTCCTAGGTGGGCTGGGGCGCCTCCACCTAGGCCCAAGGAGCCCTCAAGAGGAGAGGGGGCAAACCCTAGGGGCAGATGGGCCCTAAGGCCCACCCTAGGTGCGCCCCCTCTCTCTCCCCCCTTGGCAGCCACCCAGATGGGATCTGGGGGCTGCCGCCACCCCTAGGGAGGGAACCCTAGGTGGGGGCGCAGCCCCTCCTCTCCCCCTATATATACTTGAGGTATGGGGGCTGCCCAACACATGATTTGATCTCCCTCTTGGTGCAGCCCTACCTCTCTCGCTCCTCGTCTCTAGTAGTGCTTGGCGAAGCCCTGCTGGAGTACCGCGCTCCTCCACCACCTCCACGCCATCATGCTGCTGGTGGACGGAGTCTTCCCCAACCTCTCCCTCTGTCCTTGCTGGATCAAGGCATGGGAGACATCATCGGGCTGCACATGTGTTGAACGCGGAGGCGCTGTTCTTCGGTGCTTAGATCGGATTCGGCCGCGATCTAAATCGCTTCGTGAACGACTCCACCGACCGCGTTCTTGTAACGCTTCCACATCGCGATCTTCATGGGTATGAAGATGCACTCCCCTCTCTCTCGTTGCTAGTATCTCCGTAGATTGATCTTGGTGATGCATAGAAAATTTTGAATTTCTGCTACGTTCTCCAATAGTGGCATCATGAGCTAGGTCTATTGCATAGATTCTATGCACGAGTAGAACACAAGTAGTTGTGGGCGTTGGTTTTGTTCAATATGCTTACTGTTACTAGTCCTATCTTGTTTCGACGGTATTGTGGGATGAAGCGGACCGGACCAACCTTACACGTACACTTACGTGAGACATGTTCCACCGACTGACATGCACTTGTTGCATAAGGTGGCTAGCGGGTGCCAGTCTCTCCCACTTTAGTCGGATCGGATTCGATGAAAAGGGTCCTTATGAAGAGTAAATAGCAATTGGCATATCACGTTGTGGTTTTGGCGTTGGAAAGAGACGTTCTTGCTAGAAACCTATAGCAGCCACGTAAAAACTTGCAACAATAATTAGAGGACGTCTAACTTGTTTTTGCAGGTTATGCTATGTGATGTGATATGGCCAAAAGAATGTGATGAATGATATATGTGATGTATGAGATTGATCATGTTCTTGTAATAGGAATCACGACTTGCATGTCGATGAGTATGACAACCGGCAGGAGCGATATGAGTTATCTTATTTATTGTATGACCTGCGTGTCAATGATAATGCCATGTAATTACTTTACTTTATTTCTAACCGTTAGACATAGTAGTAGAAGTAATAGTTGGCGAGACAACTTCATGAAGACACGATAATGGAGATCATGATGATGGAGATCATGGTGTCATGCCGATGACGATGATGATCATGGAGCCCCGAAGATGGAGATCAAAAGGAGCAAAATGATATTGGCCATATCATGTCACTATTTGATTGCATGTGATGTTTATCATGTTTATGCGTCTTATTTGCTTAGAACGACGATAGTAAATAAGATGATCCCTCATAATAATTTCAAGAAAGTGTTCCCCCTAACTGTGCACCATTGTGAAAGTTCGTTGTTTGGAAGCACCACATGATGATCGGGTGTGATAGATTCTAACGTTCACATACAATGGGTGTAAGCCAGATTTATACATGTGAAACACTTAGGTTGACTTGGTGAGCCTAGCATGTACAGACATGGCGTCGGAACACAAGAGACCGAAAGGTCGAACATGAGTCGTATAGTGGATACGATCAACATGAAGATGTTCACTGACGATGACTAGTCCGTCTCACGTGATGATCGGACACGGCCTAGTTGACTCGGATCATGTACCACTTAGATGACTAGAGGGATGTCTATCTGAGTGGGAGTTCATAAGATGAACTTAATTATCCTGAACATAGTCAAAAAGGTTTTTGCAAATTATGTCGTAGCTCGTGCTTTAGTTCTACTTTTTTAGATTTGTTCCTAGAGAAAATTTAGTTGAAAGTTGATAGTAGCAATTATGCGGACTAGGTCCGTAAACTGAGGATTGTCCTCGTTGCTTCGTAGAAGGCTTATGTCCTTAATGCACCGCTCGGCGTGCTGAACCTCGAACGTCGTTTGTGGATGTTGCGAACATCTGACATACACGTTTTGACAACTGCGTGATAGTTCAGTAATGTTAAACGGTTTAGAGTTGAGGCACCAAAGACAATTTCGAAACGTCGTGGAACATATGAGATGTTTTGAGGGCTGAAATTGGGATTTCAGGCTCGTGCCCACGTCAAGAGGTATAAGACCTTCGACGAGTTTCTTAGCCTGCAAACTAAGGGAGAAAAGCTCAATTATTGTGCTTGTGCTCAGATTGTCTAAGTACACCAATCACTTGAATTGAGTGGGAGTCAATCTTCCAGATGAGATAGTGATGTTTCTCCAAAGTCATTGCTACCAAGCTGCTAGAGCTTCGTGATGAATTATAACATGTCAGGGATAGATATGATGATCCTTGAAATATTCGCGATGTTTGACACCGCGAAAGTAGAAATCAAATAGGAGCATCAAATTGTTGATGGTTGGTAAAACCACTAGTCTCAAGAAGGGCAAGGGCAAGAAGGGTTACTGCATGAAACGGCAAATCAGTTGCTGCTCTAGTGAAGAAACCCAAGGTTGAACCCAACCCGAGACTAAGTGCTTTTGTAATGAGGGGAACGGTCACTGAAGCAGGACTACCCTGGATACTTGGTAGATGAGAAGGCTGGCAAGGTTGATAGAAGTATATTGGATATACATTATATTAATGTGTACTTTACTAGTACTCCTAGTAGCACCAGGGTATTAGATACCGGTTCGGTTGCTAAGTGTTGGTAACTTGAAATAAAAGTTGCGGAATAAACGGAGACTAGCTAAAGGTGAGATGACGACATGTGTTGGAAGTGTTTCCAAGCTTGATGTGATCAAGCATCGCATACTCCCTCTACCATCGAGATTGGTGTTAAACCTAAATAATTGTTATTTGGTGTTTGCGTTGAGCATAAACATGATTGGATTATGTTTATCGCAATATAGCTATTCATTTAAGAAGAATAATGGTTACTCTGTTTATTTGAATAATACCTTCAACGGTTTTGCACCTAAAATGAATGGTTTATTGAATCTCGATCGTAGTGATACACATGTTCGTGCCAAAAGATATAAGATAGTAATGATAGTACCACATACTTGTGGCACTGCCACTTAAGTCATATTGGTATAAAACACATGAAGAAGCTCCATATTGATGGATCTTTGGACTCACTCGTTTTTGAAAAGATTGAGACATGTGAACCATGTCTATTGGTATATACACATGAAGAAACTCCATGCAGATGGACTGTTTGGACTCAATTGATTTTAAATTACTTGAGACATGCAAATCATACCACATGGGCAAGATGACTGAAAAGCCTCGTTTTCAGTAAGATGGAACAGGAAAGCAACTTGTTGGAAGTAATGCATTTTGATGTGTGCAGTCCAATGAGTGCCGAGGCACGCAGTGGATATCGTTATGTTCTTACTTCACAAATGATTTGATTACATGTTGAGTATATTTACTTGATGAAACATAAGTCTGAATTATTGAAAGGTTCAAGTAATTTCAGAGTGAAGTTGAAGATCGTCGTGACTAGAGGATAAAATGTCTATGATATGATCATAGAGATGAGTACCTGAGTTATGAGTTTGGTATACAATTAAGACATTGTGGAAATTGATTCACAACTAATACCGCCTGGAACACCATAGTGTGATGGTGTGTCCGAACATCATAACTGCACCCTATTGGATATGGTGCATACCATGATGTCTCTTATCGAATTACCACTACCGTTTATGGGTTAGGCATCAGAGACAACCTCATTCACTTCAAGTAGGGCACCACGTAATTCCGTTGACATGACAGCGTATGAACTGTGGTTTAGAGAAACCTAAGCTGCCATTTCTTAAAAGTTTGGGGCTGCGACGCTTATGTGAAAAAGTTTCAGGTTGATAAGCTCGAACCTAAAGCGGATAAATGCATCTTCATAGGACACCCAAAAACAGTTGGGTATACCTCCTGTTTCAAATCCGGAAGCAAAAGGGATTGTTTCTAGAATCTGGTCCTTTCTCGAGGAAAATATTCTCTCGAAAGAATTCAATGGGAGGATGGTGGAGACTTGATGAGGTTATTGAACCATCACTTCAACTAGTGTGTAGCAGGGCACATGAAGTTGTTCCTATGGCGCCTACACCAATTGAAGTGGAAGCTAATGATAGTGATCATGAAACTTCAGATCTAGTCACTACCAAACCTCGTAGGTCGACAAGGATGCGTACTACTTTAGAGTGGTACTTAATCCTGTCTTGGAGGTCATGTTGCTAGATAACAATGAACCTACGGGCTATGGAAAAGCGATGATGCGCCCGGATTCTGACAAATGGCTCGAGGCCGTAAAGAGGATCCATGTATAAAACAAAGTGTAGCCTTTGGAAGAACTACCTGATGGTTGTAAGGCTGTTGGGTACAGATGGATTCTAAAAGGGAAGACAGACAATGATGGTATGTGTCACCATTAAGAAAGCTCGACTTGTCACTAAGATGTTTTCCGACAAGTTCAAGGAGTTGACTACGGTGAGACTTTATCACTTGTAGCGATGCTAAGAGTCTGTTGGAATTGTATTAGCAATTACTGCATTATTTATGAAATCTTGCAGATAGGATGTCAAAACATTGTTTTGTCGACAATTTTCTTGAGGAAAGGTTGCATGTCATACAACCAGAAGGTTTTTGTCAATCCTAAAAGATGCTAGCAAGTATGCAAAGCTCCAGTAGTCCTTCTAAGGACTGGAGTGAGCATCTCGGAGATTGAATATACGCTTTGATGAGATGATCAAAGATTTTGTGTTTATACAAAGTTTATGAGAAACTTGTATTTCCAAAGAAGTGAGTGGGAGCACTATAGCATTTCTGATGAGTATATGTTACTGACATATTGTTGATCAGAAATGATGTAGAATTTCTGGAAAGCATATAGGGTTATTTGAAAGTGTTTTTCAATGAAAAAAACCCTGGATTAAACTACTTAAACATTGAGCATCAAGATCTAGAAGGATAGATCAAAATCGCTTGGTAGTACATTCAAATGAGTACCCACTATGACAAGGTTTTGAAAGAGTTCAAAATAGATCAGCAGAGAAGGAGTTCTTGGCTGTGTTATAAGGTGTGAGTATTGAGTAAGACTCAAGACCTAACCATGGCAGAAGAGAGAGAAAGGACGAAGGTCATCCCCTATGCTTTAGACGTAGGCTCCACCGTATGCTGTTGTGTACCACACCTAAAGTGTGCCTTGCCATGAGTCAGTCAAGGGGTACAGGTGTGATCCAGGAATGGGTAACAAGACAGCGGTCAAACATATCCTTAGTAACTAGTGGACTAAGGAATTTTCTCAATTATGGAGGTGGTAAAAGAGTTCGTCGTAAAGGGTTACGCCGATGCGAACTTTGACACTAATCCGGATTATACTGAGTAGTAAACCGGAATTATATAGTAGAACAGCTATTTGGAATAGCTCCAAATAGAGCGTGGTAGATGCATCTAGGAGATGACATAGATATTTGTAAAGCACACACGGATCTGAAAGGTTCATACCCTTTGACTAATAAACCTCTCTCACAAGCGAGATATGATCAAAACCAATGGATGTTGGATTCATTGCAATCACATAGTGATGTGAACTAGATTATTGACTCTAGTGCAACTTGGAGACTGTTGGAAATATGCCCTAGAGGCAATAATAAAATGGTTATTATTATATTTCCTTGTTCATGATAATTGTCTATTGTTCGTGCTATAATTGTATTAACTGGAAACCGTAATACATGTGTGAATACATAGACCACAACATGTCCCTAGTGAGCCTCTAGGTGACTAGCTCGTTGATCAATAGATGGTTATGGTTTCCTGACCATGGACATAGGATGTCATTGATAACGGGATCACATCATTAGGAGAATGATGTGATGGACAAGACCCAATCCTAAGCATAGCACAAGATCGTGTAGTTCATTTGGTAAAAGCTTTTCTCATGCCAAGTATCATTTCCTTAGACCATGAGATTGTGGAACTCCCAGATACCGTAGGAATGCTTTGGGTGTGCCAAACGTCACAACGTAACTGGGTGGCTATAAAGGTACACTACAGGCATCTCCGAAAGTATCTGTTGGGTTGGCACGAATCGAGACTAGGATTTGTCACTCCGTATGACGGAGAGGTATCTCTGGGCCCACTAGGTAGGACATCATCATAATGTGCACAATGTGATCAAGGAGTTGAACATGGGATGATGTGTTACGTAACGAGTAAAGAGACTTGCCATAACGAGATTGAACAAGGTATCGGTGTACCAACGATCGAATCTCGAGCAAGTACTATACCGGTAGACAAAGGGGATTGTATACAAGATTGATTGAATCCTTGACATTGTGGTTCATCCGATGAAATCATCATGGAACATGTGGGAGCCAACATGGGTATCCAGATCCTGCTGTTGGTTATTGGCCGGAGACTTGTCTCGGTCATGTCTGCATGGTTCCCGAACCTGTAGGGTCTACACACTTAAGGTTCGATGACGCTAGGGTTATAGGGAAAGTATGTACGCGGTTACCGAATGTTATTCGAAGACCCAGATGAGATCCCGGACGTCACGAGGAGTTCCGGAATGGTCCGGAGGTAAAGATTGATATATAGGAAGTGAGGATTTGGCCACCGGAAGTGTTCCTGGCATCACCGGTAATGTACCGGGACCACCGGAAGGGTCCGGGGGTCCACCGGGAGAGGCTAACAGCCCCAGAGGCCTACGTGGGCCCATAGTGGTAAGGGACCAGCCCCTAGGTGGGCTGGGGCGCCTCCCACCAAGGCCCAAGGCGCCCTCAAGAGGAGAGGGGGCAAACCCTAGGGGCAGATTGGCCCTCAGGCCCACCCTAGGTGCGCCCCCTCTCTCTCCCCCCTTGGCCGCCACCCAGATGGGATCTGGGGGCTGCCGCCACCCCTAGGGAGGGAACCCTAGGTGGGGGTGCAGCCCCTCCTCTCCCCCTATATATACTTGAGGTATGGGGGCTGCCCAACACATGATTTGATCTCCCTCTTGGCGCAGCCCTACCTCTCTCCCTCCTCGTCTCTCGTAGTGCTTGGTGAAGCCCTGCTAGAGTACTGCGCTCCTCCTCCACCACCACGCCGTCGTGCTGCTGCTGGACGGAGTCTTCCCCAACCTCTCCCTCTCTCCTTGCTGGATCAAGGCATGGGAGATGTCACCGGGCTGCACGTGTGTTGAAATCGGAGGC
This sequence comes from Triticum dicoccoides, assembly GCF_002162155.2. Taxonomy (NCBI): domain Eukaryota; kingdom Viridiplantae; phylum Streptophyta; class Magnoliopsida; order Poales; family Poaceae; genus Triticum; species Triticum dicoccoides. Next base: position 304,228,591 of record NC_041385.1, on the reverse strand, counting down.
ACCGTTCTTCGCTGCTTAGATCGGATTTGGCCGCGATCTGAATCGCTTTGTGAACGACTCCACCAACCGCGTTCTTGTAACTCTTCCGCATCACGATCTTCAAGGGTATGAAGATGCACTCCATTCTCTCTCATTGCTAGTATCTCCGTAGATTGATCTTGGTGATGCGTAGAAAATTTTGAATTTCTGCTACGTTCTCCAACACCGAGCCCCATCTCTCCTTAGCCGAGCTCGATCGGGGGAAAAGGAGCCCCGATCCAACTCCTCCACCCTGCTTCCTCTGCGTCGATCCCCGTCCTGCATCGAGCGTGTGCTCGTGGCTACGAGGATAAGTAGCACTCCTTTGCTCCAGGCCGCCCCTCTGCTCCCCTCCGCCGTCCCCTTTTTCCTCTCCTTCTCCCTCTCGTCTCACATCTCCCCCTCTCTCTCTATCTCTCTTTTTCTCCCAAAGAACCGAACGAAGCTCCATCGTGGGACGCCCTCTCCATTGTCGGAGATCCTTGAGCTGACCGAAGCCGTGGGTGAGCTCCTCCACCGTGTCTCCCTGCCTTTTCTTCCCCTCGCGTTGCTACTGATTTTCCCCCGCCCTATCGTCATTTTGTTGCATAGGACAACAACCATGGCCGCGGGCAACGAGCTCCCCCGCTCGCGTCCGTGACGTCGTCAGCCCGTGGGACCCACCTCCCGCTTCTCCTTGTCCGCAGCCTACCTCCTTTCCTGCTTCGGCCTCCAAGTCCAGCGCCGGAGCCCTGCTCGCCTCCTCTTCTTCGCCCCTGTATGAGATGGACGAGCGCCTCACTCACGTTGACCGACCCTGCCCGTTGGATCCAGCTGCAGCGCCTCGAGGACCCAGCACACCCCTGCGGGCCTCCCTCTTTGCCAATCGGCCCATGAAGTCCATGGTGAGCAGCCCCTTCACCCCTTCTCCTCTACACTGCTGGCCCAATCAGTTTCGGCCTGATGCGTTTTTTTCTGTCTGGCGAATTTCTCTATTATCCGGGATTTACAGTTTTGCAGAAAAGTCCCTCTAGTTCATGCATTTAATAACTCACAAACCGTGCATCATATGTAAATAATTTATACATGTAAAATGCTTAGAATTTCATCTAGTTTCATAATATGCTACTTTCATCAATGTTTAAAATGTTTAAAATGTTGTTTATTTAAATTTGCTCAAATGCCATGTTAAAATGATTTATTTCATAACTAAATAACCGTAGCTCGGTTTTAAATAAACTTCATATGTAAATGGGGTGGAAAAATGCATAGATTAACCTGCTACAATTTATTTTCCTATTTAACAACAATAAAAATATGTTTTAGGGCATAACAGTACCAAATCCAAAATACGCATATGGGGATTTTCCGGAATTGTTGCTTGTTGTTTCCGGCCTCATTTAAACTTTCCTAGATAGGTAGTTTTCATATGCTTCACCCCTTGACATGTTTAATAACATTTCATATTGTTGGGTTCCAAACCGAGAGAAAACTAAATAATTGATGTGGTGTTTCGTCAATATGCAACTCATTGCATATTGAGCTCCACTTAACTTGTAGTATTGTTTGTTGCACTTTGCCATGTCATGCCTCATTAAACCGGACATGCATCATACTTGATTGTGCATCATGCCATGATTATGCTTGTGTGTTTACCATGTTGTTTGTTTCTTTCCGATGTTGCTTCTTAGTTCCGGTAATGTTGCGATTGTGAGGATTCGTTCGACTACTCCCGTTCGTCTTCTTCATGGACTCGTTCTTCTTCCTAGCGGGATTTCAGGCAAGATGACCGTCACCTTGGATCTCACTACCATCATTCCTATGCTAGTTGCTTCGTTCTATCGCTTTGCTGCGCTACCTATCACTTGTTCTTCAAGCCTCCCAATTTGCCATGTCAGCCTCTAACCTTTGTCACCCTTCCTAGCAAAACGTTGTTTTGCTATGTTACCGCTTTAGTCAGCCCCTCATATAGCGTTGTTAGTTGCAGGTGAAGTTGAAGATTGCTCCATGGTGGAAAGGATTATGTTGGGATATCACAATATCTCTTACTCAATTAATGCATCTATATACTTGGTAAAGGGTAGAAGGCTCGGCCTTATGCCTGGCGTTTTGATCCACTCTTGCCGCCCTAGTTTTCGTCATACCGGTGTTATGTTCCTGGATTTTGCTTTCCTTACGCGGTTGGGTGAATTATTAGACCCCCTTGACAGTTCGCGTTGAATAAAACTCCTCAAGCAAGGCCCAACCTTGGTTTTACTATTTGCCTCACCACCACCTATACCTTTCCCTTGGGTCGGCCAGCCCGAGGGTCATCTTTATTTTAGCCCCCCTAGGCCAGTGCTTCTCTAAGTGCTGGTCCAAACCGAGCAGCCTGCGGGGCCATCTCGGGGAAACTCGAGGTCTGGTTTTACTCGTAGCTTGACTTATCCGGTGTTGCCCTGAGAACGAGATATGTGCAGCTCCTATTGGGATTGTCGGCACATCGGGCGGCTTTGCTTGTCTTGTTTTACCATTGTCGAAATGTCTTGTAAACCGGGATTCCGAGACTGATCGGGTCTTCCTGGGAGAAGGAATATCCTTCGTTGACCGTGAGAGCTTGTGATGGGCTAAGTTGGGACACCCCTGCATTGTATAAACTTTCGAGAGCTGTGCCCGTGGTTATGTGGTAGATGGGAATTTGTTAATGTCCGGTTGTAGATAACTTGACACCAGATCCGAATTAAAATGCATCAACCGTGTATGTAGTCGTGATGGTCTCTTCTCGGTGGAGTCTCGGAAGTGAACATGGTTTTTTGGGTTATGTCTAAACGTAAGTAGTTTCAGGATCACTTCTTGATCACTTCTAGCTTCTCGACCGATCCGTTGTTTCTCTTCTCGCTCTTATTTGCATATGTTAGCCACCATATATGCTTAGTCGCTGCTGCAACCTCACCACTTTACCCCTTCCTTTCCCATTAAGCTTTGCTAGTCTTGACACCCATGGTAATGGGATTGCTGAGTCCTCGTGGCTCACAGATTACTACAACAACAGTTGCAGGTACAGGTTATGCGATGATCATGATGTGAGAGCGATGTTTGCTTGTTTTTGAGTTCTTCTTCTGCTTCTTCTTCAATCAGGGGATAGGTTCCAGGTCGGCAGCCTGGGCTAGCAGGGTGGATGTCGTTTGAGTTCCTGTTTGTGTTTCATCCGTAGTCGGATGGTGCTCTTATGTATGATGATGTTGTATTCGTGTGGCATTGTATATCTATTGTATGTATCCCCATCTATTATGTAATGTCGATGTAATGATATCCACCTTGCAAAAGCGTATCAATATGCGGTTCTATCCTTGGTGGGACCTTCGAGTCTCTTTAGGATAGTATCGCATATTGGGCGTGACATTCACATTGTATACTCTCTCACGCACATTGTCTATCTAGGTCACTCTCTCCAACCCGTCTAACTCTTTCGATCGCATGGCAACCCTATGTGATCGATTGACCTTGCTTCCTCCCACGCACAAAATATATCTACACGTTTGTGACTGGATCATCTCTCAAGCTCTATCTTACATCCCTCACCCTTGCCAAAAGCTCAATCGGACAATATCTCTCCAGAGCATATATATCTGTTTAATGAATGTCGGACCACACTCACTTTATCTCTCTATCTATATGTCTCTCGATTGACCTCGCTTTCTCACATCGTATCTTCCACACATTGAAGCTACCTCTCCATCCCTCGCAAAGCCGGAGCTATTTACATTGCGAGGGGCACTCCAACCTTGGATTAGTTTGTGTAGGTATTTATTCTGGTCGGTTTAGATTATATTTTCGTAGCATTCAGCCCACAACTACTCAAACACCATTGCAACCCCCGCAACTCCCCTAGTTGATTTCGCTCTGGCTCAGTCATCGCTCTCTCGCGCGTCCTTTCTCGCCTTCAACGTTGCACCATTGTATTATTGCAAAAACTCTGTTGTTGTCTTTAATTATTATAAATAAGCTACAAAACTACACCCCGATAGTCCACTTGGAATGGAACAAATTTTGACCCACAAATTAAAGTGCTACAAACTACACACCGAGGGGCCCACATGTCGTGAAACAAATTTGGACCCATATACAAATTAAAAAATAAAGCACGAGGATCGAACATGCGACCGGGCCTTCAAGCCGCACGTCAATAGGCACCATACGTAGAACAACAATGTTTGTTGTACCCCCCTTTGTTCACATAATGTTTTTATATTACCATAGCCTAATTAATGGATAACATGTAATATTATTTTTAGTACTATTCACCTTCACTTGCTGGTGGGTTCCATGTGTGCTCTCTCTCTCCTCCCCTTTTACGTTTAGACCCACGGGCAAACACGAATAACTCGCGGGCGATGTTGCCGTTGACCATATCTGTAACGCCCCGGATTCAATGCGCCAGGTGTCTTATAGTTACTCGCTGTCGTTTCCATGTAATTTGCTTGGGTGTTGCACTTTGTCATGTCATCATGTGCATCTCATTTTGCATACGTGTTCGTCTCATGCATCCGAGCATTTTCCCCGTTGTCCGTTTTGCAATCTGGCTCTCCTATGTCCTCCGACGTCCCCCTTTTGCCTCTTTTCGTGTGCAGGTGTTAAACTTTCTCGGAATGGACCGAGGTTTGCCAAGCGGCCTTGGTACACCACTGGTAGACCGCCTGTCAAGTTTCGTGCCATTTGGAGGTCGTTTGATACTCCAACGGTTAACCGGGGAACCGCAAAGCCCTCTTTTGTGTGCAGAACAAAACCCCTCCAAAGTGGCCCAATAACCCATCCAAACCCCCTCCATGCTCTCGGTCATTCGGTCACGATCGTGTGGGTGAAAACCTTTCCTCATTTGGACTGTCCTACCTCCCTCTACCTATATATATGTGCATCCCCCCGATTTTTCGTGTAGTCCAAACCCTATTCCTTTTCCCCTCGCGACGCCGGACATGTCCACCGCCGTCCGGACGCATCCGCCGCCCCGCAGCCACGTCGCCCGGACCAATCCGGGGCCGACACGTCATCGCGCCGCCGCCCCGAGCCACTCCCGCGCCCGCCACCGGCCGAATCCGGCCCAGGGCCACCTCCCCGGCGCATCCCCGCCCCGCTCCGGCCTTCCTCCCTCATCCGGCGACCCTCTCCGACGAGCTCGGGCCCCCACCTCGATTCCCGTGCCAGATCCAGATCCACGAGGTTGACCCCAGATTTTCCTCTAAGTCTTTTATTTTTGCATTCTGGTGTCCTGTTCATCGCATCATAACTCCATTCTTATTGCTCTGTTTTGCGTGTGTAATATATCAAACTGTTCATCATGAGATGCTATTAATTTAATTCCAGTGTGCCATGCTTGTTTGAGTCCATCTTGATGCCCAAATCATCGTTGCAAGAGTGCTATATGATGTTAACTAGCTGAAACTGTTACAACTTGTTGTTTTGTTTTTTGCATTGCATTTTGTGTGTGCATCTTATGAGCTTGATGTCTACATGAATTTTGAGCTACATCATCCTGTGCAATCCATGTATTTTTGTGAGTCTTGTAGTGAGTTCATCGAGCTCGTGAATTAGGGGACTTGCTGTTACTGTTTTGCTAGGCTGAATCTGCTATATCATGATGCTATGTAAACCTGCTACTACAAGTCATTATATGCATAATCTGGAGATGTTCAATAAGGATGTTTTGTTATACATGTAATGCTCTATCCATTCATGCCCCTGGTTGCATTTATAGCCTGTCGTAACATGTTATCTTGCTCCAAACTTGCTAAATAATTTTGTTGTCAGTCTGTTAACATTAAGTTCAATGTTGCCATGATTGTTGTTAGTGATCCAAAGATGCTATGAACTTTCTCTTGCCATGCTTAGGTTATCAAACATGTCTTCTTACTGTTGGTTACTTTGTCATACCATGTATTTCTCTGTGGTGAGTGGTACAATCTCACCAACATGCCTACTTATTGTTGTTCCTGCCATGTATGAATCTGTCATAGCATTTGCCATGTTTGCATAGATGCTACCATCTTTTCTGTGGATCTTTGGGATAAGTTCAGTAAGGGAGTTTTGTTCTTTTTCTTTAGTATTAGCATGCCATGCCTTTGTTTGCCGTGTTATGTTCCTGTAGCATGTTGTTTGATAGCTCTAAACATTGCAACCTGATGTTATTTCTGCTAAGTCTGAAACTGTTATTATTTGCAATCTTGCCATGTCCTTTTGAGCATGTTCTAGTGATTTCTAGAGATAGCTCAGTGTTCAGGTTTTGTCATGCTTTACCTGTACTTCATGCCCATGCCTTTTGTCTTCACGTTGGGATGCGGTAGAATATTGTTTTGATGCTTGCTAGATGCCTAGTTGCTATTTTGGACAGCTTGTCCTTTAAACTTGTATAGAGTGTATGTGTTGATCCGTTGCTCCGTTTTGAGTGTGCCCTATATGAAACTTGGTTGATTTTGCATGTAGTTTCATATTATCATGTTGCATCCGTGTTTTGAAGTGTTTGCTTGATGTTTGTATGAATTTTGCATCAATGCCATGCTTAACTTGTTTTGCTCATATCTTCTAGGTCGTAGCTCCGAATCTAATGAACTTAATATGTAATTTGACTAGAATTTCGTGTAGATCATCTTGGTGCATCTTAACTTGCTGTTTAACAACTTGAACATAAGGTTTATTCAGATCTGGACGGAGTTCTGGACCAGAATTGTTATATGTTGTTTCTGGCCTCTTTTAAACTTGCTTTGATATGTAGTTCTTGTATGCATCATCTCTTGCCAGGATTAGCTCCATGTAGTATTATCTTGCATCATATTTGAGTGTGCATCATGCCTTGTTCATGTGTTGTGTGTTTACCATGTTGTGTGCTTCTTCTCGATAGTTCCCGTTTCGTTGCGATCGTGAGGATTCGTTCGTCTACGCTTGGTTCGGCTTCATCCGTTCGTCTTCTTCATGGACTCTTTCTTCTTCCTTGCGGGATTTCAGGCAAGATGACCGCTACCCTGGATCTCAATACTATCATTGCTATGCTAGTTGCTTCGTTCTATCGCTATGCTGCGCTACCTATCCCTTGTTCTATCAAGCCTCCCAAATTGCCATGTCAGCCTCTAACCTTGTCACCCTTCCTAGTAAACCATTGCTTGGCTATGTTACCGCTTTGCTCAGCCCCTCTTATAGCGTTGTTAGTTGTAGGTGAAGTTGAAGATTGCTCCATGGTGGATAGGATTATGTTGGGATATCACAATATCTCTTATTTAATTAATGCATCTATATACTTGGTAAAGGGTGGATGGCTCGGCCTTATGCCTGGTGTTTTGTTCCACTCTTGCCGCCCTAGTTTCCGTCATATCGGTACTATGTTCCCGGATTTTGCGTCCCTAACGCGGTTGGGTGATTTATGGGACCCCCTTGACAGTTCGCCTTGAATAAAACTCCTCCAGCAAGGCCCAACATTGGTTTTACCATTTTCCTACCACCTATACCTTTCCCTTGGGAGTAATTAACCCAAGGGTCATCTTTATTTTAGCCCCCCCGGGCCAGTGCTTCTCTAAGTGCTAGTCCGAACCGAGCAGCCTGCGGGGCCACCTCCGGGAAACCCGAGGTCTGGTTTTACTCGTAGCTTGACTTATCCGGTGTTTCCATGAGAACGAAGTATGTGCAGCTCCTATCGGGATTGTCGGCGCATCCGGCGGCTTTGCTGGTTTTGTTTTACCATTATCGAAATGTCTTGTAAACCGGGATTCCGAGACTGATTGGGTCTTCCTGGGAGAAGGAATATCCTCCGTTGATCGCGAGAGCTTATGATGGGCTAAGTTGGGACACCCCTGCAGGGTATAAACTTTCGAGAGCTGTGCCCGCGGTTATGTGCCAGATGGGAATTTGTTAATGTCCGGTCGTAGATAACTTGATACCAGATCCGAATTAAAACGCGTTAACCACGTGTGTAGCCGTGATGGTCTCTTCTCGGCGGAGTCCGGGAAGTGAACACGGTCTTTGGGTTATGATTGACGTAAGTAGGAGTTCATGATCACCTCTTGATCACTACTAACTTCACGACCGTTCCGTTTGTTCTCTTCTCGCTCTTATTTGCATATGTTAGCCACCATACTTGCTTAGTCGCTACTGCAACCTCACCACTTTACCCCTTCCTTGCCCATTAAGCTTTGCTAGTCTTGATACCCATGGTAATGGGATTGCTGAGTCCTCGTGGCTCACAGATTACTACTACATCAGTTGCAGGTGCAGGTTATGCGATGATCATGACGCGATAGAGATGTTTGCTTGTTTTGGAGTTCTTCTTCTGCTTCTTCTTTGATCAGGGATAGGTTCCGGGTCGGCAGCCTGGGCTAGCAGGGTGGATGTCGTTTGAGTTTCTGTTTGTGTTTCATCTGTAATCGGATGGTGCTCTTTTTTAAGATGATGTTGTATTCGTGTGGCATGGTATGCCTTTTATATGTATCCCCATCTATTATGTAATGTTGATGTAATGATATCCACCTTGCAAAAGCGTCTTCAAGATGCGCTTCTATCCTTGGTGGGACCTTCGCACTACTAGGAAAAGGGCTATAGATAGGACTGATTCTAATGGCGCACCAGGTAAGTAGTGCGCCCCTACTATATACTAATGGCGCACCGGTTGCTCGTGCGCCATTAGTGTGGAAACACTAATGGTGCACCGTGCTCACGGTGCGCCACCACTATAGATTTTTTCCCCATTTTTCCATACAAACTAATGGCGCATGGACGGCAAAGTGCACCATTACTAGTTAGAACTAGTAATGGCGCATGACCAAGACAGTGCGCCATTAGTATATAAGTATATATTTTTACTTTTTTGCAAACCTACTAATGGCGCACTATGCCAAAGTGCACCATTACTAGTTTAAACTAGTAATGGCGCACTTTTCCACAGTGCGCCATTAGTATACATATGTTTTTTTTACTTTTCTGCAAAAAGTACTAATGCCGCACCACCTGTCAGTGCGCCATTAGTAACCAGGGTTACTAATGGCGCATTTTGTGGTGGTGCGCCATTAGTAACCTGGGACGAATAAGATATTTTGCACAGCCCACCTACCCACTCACTTTCCCCACTTGATTCTCTCCACCTGCTCCTCCAAGCTTGTCTCGGCTGCCTCCTCCTCCTCACCTCATTTCCACCATAGATTCATCAAAATTAAGTGGTGAAATCACCTTTTTTTTGATAGGTAAGTAAGGGGAAAGCTATCTTCATGATGTAGATCTACTTTTTATCTCCCTAGCTCGCTCCAACAACGCGCACATGCACTTTTTGTGGCCTAGCTAGATCTATGTATGTTTGTGGTGTTGCTTGTGTTTGTGGTGTTGCATATATGTTTGTGTTTGCCAATATTTTGCCGGAATGTTGATTCATTTCCGTTTCGGCGAGAATTTTGGCACTATGCATTCTTTTTGGTCCTATTTTCAGGGAAGGTCATGCCAAATTTTTTCTTGGTTCTAAAATATCGTTTTGCTCTACCCCGCAGGCGACCATGGTCCGCACGATGACCGAAGGCATCGTGAATAGGTTTTTGAGCTCCGCGAAGGCCGAGATGCTTCAAAAGAACGAGACGGAGATAAGATGTCCGTGTCGAAGATGCAAGCTGAAGAGCCTTATTGCGGACCTGGATTCCGGGCAGGTGCGGGACCACCTGCTCTTGCATGGTTTCATGGACGGCTATCGGTGGCAAGGTGATGAAGATGACTATGAAGTCGTCCATGGGGGTCGGGCAAGAAATGAGGAAGGGCAACAAGACAACCACCGCGGCGAGGGCGAGCGAGAAGACGAAGAATCTCCAGGACATGATCACGACGGTGATGATGTACACAATCATCATGTAGAAGATGCCGTACATGATGATGAGGAAGATCAAGACAAAGGGCATGATCATGAAGATGAAGATGCCGGAGCAGACGACGATGGAGGCTGGGTGCAGGACTCTCATATTCAAGAGCTGCTTCGCAAGCAGATGGATAACGCAAGAGCTGCCGCCCGAGAGAAAGCCAAGCTGGATCAATTGGAGATAGACGCGGCTACTCCATTGTATGAAGGATGCAGGCCCGAGGATACCCGCCTGAAAGTAACGCTCATGGCTCTGGAGATGAAGGTAAAACACAAAATGACCGACGCATGCTTCTACGAGAACATGTCATTCTGGCTAGAACGTCTTCCCAAGGGGAACAAGTGCCAGACCAGTTTCGAGGAGGCGAAGAAAATCGTGTGTCCTTTGGATTTACCGCACGTGAAATACCATGTGTGCATGAACAATTGCATCATTTATCGGGACAAGCACTTGGAGTCTACCATATGTCCAGTGTGCGGCGTCACTCGATACAAGAAGAGGAAGAAAGCTCCTCGAAAATCGGTGTGGTACTTTTCGGTCACTCCTCGTCTGCAGCGGTAGTTCGCGGACCCTAAGGCAGCAAAGCTCCTGCGCTGGCACGTGGATAGGGAGGAGAAGAAGCGGGAAGATGATAGAAATGATCCGGAGATAATTAAAAAATACAAGATGCTGAGTCACCCTAAGGATGCGAGCCAGTGGCAAGCGTTGAACTTCGAATACCCAGAATTTGGGAAGGATACAAGGAACATCGTGCTGGGCGCGAGCACCGATGGAGTCAATCCGTTTGGCAGCCAGAGAAGCACACATAGCACCTAGCCTGTGTTTGTGTGGATGTACAACCTTCCCCCCTGGTTGTGCATGAAGAGGAAGTACCTTCACATGAGTATGCTAATTGAAGGGCCGAAACAACCAGGGAACGACATCAATCTGTATCTGGGGCTGCTGAAGGAGGAGCTAGACACGCTGTGGAAAAGGCCAGCCAATACGTGGGATGCCGCAGAGAAAGAATATTTCCCTATGAGAGCCGCACTGCTCACAACGGTGCACGACTCTCTTGGTTACGGATATCTCGCGGGGCAGGTAGTCCATGGATTTTCTAGACGCGTAAGGTGCATGGATGACACAACGTATCGCCATCTAGATAGAGATCCCGGGTCTTCGAAAACCGTGTTCATGGGACATCGAAGGTGGCTTCACGACGATGACCCGTGGAGGAAACGCAAGGATCCGTTCGATGGTGAAACCGAACCCCGAAAACGCTCGTGTACGAGGAGCGGCGAGGAAATAGACGAGCTTTTGAAAAATTGGAAAGACTGCCCACTGCCGGGAAAGAAGCAAAAGGCGCCAGAGCCGGGAAAGAAGTGAAAGGCGCCAGAGCCGCTGCTGAAGGTATGGAAAACGAGGTCTGTTTTTTGGGACTTGCCGTACTGGAAGATCCACCGTGTGCCTCATGGCCTTCACGTCATGCATATCACGAAGAACGTGTGCGAGAGTCTGCTTGGTACCCTGCTCAACATGCCAGAGAGGACCAAAGATGGGCCGAAAGCAAGGGAAGACTTGAAATCAATGGGCATCAGGCAGGAGCTTCACGCTAATGATGATGATGATGATGATGATGATGATGATGATGATGATGATGAGGTGAAGCAGGACACATAAAGTCGTCGCAAAGGCAAAAAGGCCAAGAAGACCGGAAATGACTACCCTCCCGCGTGCTTCACTCTAAGTCAGGAGGAGATCGAGCAGTTTTTCACCTGCCTCCTAGGAGTAAAACTTCCTTACGGTTACGCGGGGAAGATAAGCAGATACCTAGACCCAGCAAAGCAGAAGTTCAGCGGGATGAAGTCTCACGACTGTCACGTGCTGATGACGCAGGTACTTCCAGTTGCAATCCGTGGGATCATGGACGCGCACGTCCGTGAAACACTATTTGGCCTATGCAACGTTTTCGACGTCATCTCTCGGAAGTCGATTGGCGTGAGGCAACTCAGAAGGCTACAGGAAGTGATCGTGGTGATACTATGCGAGCTTGAGATGTACTTCCCGCCCGCATTCTTCGATGTTATGGTGCATCTGCTGGTCCATATCGTGGAGGATATCATCCAACTCGGCCCGATGTTCCTGCACAGCATGATGCCGTTCGAATGGTGTCATCAAAGGATACGTTCGGAACATGTCACGTCCAGAGGGAAGTATAGCCAGGGGCTTTCTGACCGAAGAGTGCATCTCCTACTGCACGAATTATCTAGGCATCGAGAACCCCGTTGGTCTGCCCATCAACAGGCACCTCGGCAGGCTCGCTGGATGGGGTCACCATGAGGGTCGGTGCGAAATGCATGTCAACTTCGAGGGTCGACTCCCGACTTTGAAAGAGCAAACCTATTCGCGCTGCAACACATAGACGTGGTCGATCCTTGGGTGGTAGAGCACAAAACCTTTATTGAGAAGACGTACAATGATCAAGGCCAACAGAGGACGGACGGAGATATACTCAAAGAGCACAACTCATGTTTCACGCGTTGGTTCAAGCAGAAGCTTTTGTCGTACCCTTTACATGAGGATTCTTCCACGGAAGAACAACTCATATTCGCCTTGTCACAGGGCGCCGAGCACAACCTGATGACCTATGAGGCGTACGATATCAATGGCTACACATTCTACACCGAGGACAAGGACATGAAGAGCGATGGTTATCAGAACTCCGGGGTAATGATGGAATCCTACACCGGTAAGGACAAGGACAGATACTACAAAAGGATCGAGGAGATCTGGGAGCTGAGCTACGCTGGAGAGAAGGTGCTGATGTTCCGTGTCAGATGGGCCAAGAGCGTCCTAAAATAAGACCGATATTTCACCACCATGGTTATACCCGAAGCCAAATCCAAGACCGCGGGCGCAAACGTCACCGCGAAAAATGAGCCATGGGTACAGGCTTCCCATGTGGACCAATGCTTCTTCATTACCGACCCGCCAAAGCCCAGTCATGTTGTCGTGAGGAGAGGCAAAAGGAAGATCATCGGAATGGATGGAGTAGCCAATGAGCAAGACTTCGACAAGTACGGTGACCCGAAGATCGAACATGACGACGACGATGAAGTAGCAGCACACACCACAAGAAGAAGCAAGACCACCCTACCTAAAGGATGTCCGTTCCACAGAAGAACTCCATTTGCGAAAAAGAAGGGCAAGAAGATTGCGAACAGATAGCTAGCTAAGATCGATTGTATTTAAATCGTAGTCTTCATTTCTCGATTGTATTTCATGGGAACTTTTTGATATCATGAATATTTTTAAATTTCATGGGCACTTTTTGAAATCATGAGGACACTTGATCTCGATCCCCCTCCATCTCGATCTCGATTCCAGGAGGACATATTTAAACACAAATAAATATAAAAAACAGCATTTAAAATGCATAAAAAAATATTGGGGAGCCTGGGAATCGAACCCAGGACCTCCTGGTGTGTGTGTTGCGTGCTGACCAGTCGGGCTGGTGGGTGGGTTCTGTTGTAGATAGGGCTAGGTTGTAGATAGGGCTAGTGGGCTAGATTAAAACAAAATTCTAATGGCGCACCGAGAGGTGGTGCGCCATTAGAATAGTCGTACTTATGGCGCACGAGGGGGTGTTGTGCCATTAGAAAGCTTCCCCCCGCACTAAATCCCCAATCTCTCTAATCTCTCCCCTGCCTCATCGATCTCACCCGCTGCCCCCGTGTTCGCCGTCCCCCTCGCCGCCCCCCTCGCCTCCTTCGCCGTCCCCGAGCCCAGTGCCGCCTCCCTCGCCGTCCCCGAGCCGAGCGCCGCCTCCCTCGTCGTGCTCCCGCCCAAGCACCCCTCCCCCTGCGGCCCCGCCTGCGCCCTCGACGTGCTCGCCGTCCAACACCGCGCGGCTTGCCCAGGAGGACCGCTGCCGTCTTCCTCTTCGACTACGAGGACCCGAACGAGCTCGGACGCCCAGGAGGACCGCCACCGCTCGACGCCGAATTCGCACCGCCTCGACTAGCTCCGGCTGCCCCGAGTCGCCCTCGACCTCCCAAGTGAGCACCCGAGCCGCTTCCCCCTCTTCTCCCTCTTTATTTCCTTCTGATGTGTTCTAGGGTTGGGGGTTGGAGAAATTCGGACAAGGAAAGGTGGTTGGAGAATTAAGTAGCTAGGGTTTTCCAAATGTTCAAATCTTTGAGCTTGCATTTAGATGCATTTTAGAGGATACTTGGTCCATATTCATTTGGTCCATATTCATTTGCAGTGAACATACATTTTCACTGTTCTTATAATATTTGCTTGATGTCAGATTATCCTATGAGGATATTAGTCTAAGCCCAGTCTTGGATGCATTGTTTTATCCTGCAGTGGTTAAACCGGTTCTGAAAATTATCTAGTTTGACCGGTACTTGTCCAGCTATCATAATCTATTCTTTGACCAAGGCAGTAGCTGGCATTTTGTTATGATAATTTCAGTATATATATTACTATCCTTTGCTGATCTCGTTGTATTTTCAATGCACAGGCAACTCTCCGATGAAGTCTCCTCCAGGTAATATATGTCTCATGCTTTCTAAAGAGTACTAGTATACTGACTAAACTATCCACTTGCTATGCTTAGCTGCTCTATTGTCTGAATCGACACTTTGCCAGCTGAAACTTGCCTATCACACTGTCGCTGTATTGCTCAACTAAAAACACAAATATTTGTAGTTTTTGTCTGTCGTAATGCAACTAAGCATACTAGTCTCAACTAAGCATACTAGTTTTTTGTAGTGAGACAGTAAGATAGTGAGACAGTAAGAAGGAAACTTCCCAGATTATGTAGAAAGAAAATACTTGGTTTGACAGCAAGTACCATCACATGAATCAAAAAACATATACGGTGGGAAAAATAAAATGGCAGAAACCTGGGAGGTTCTGGTTTGCTGTATCTCCACCAGTTTGGGTTGGTGAATGTGGATGATTTTTTTATCTTGTGAACTCATTGTACTGCTACAAGAATTTGGTATCATCATGGTGTAATTTTGTTAACATTCTGGTTTTGTTAGATAGTGGCTACACTAATCTAGAGTGATACAATTTTCCTTCCCATTTGGTATCATCATGTTCAGTGTATATAGTTATAACATCATGTGGGTTTTTTAAGTCTGTTTACAGCTCATGTGGGTTGTAACATCATGTGGGTTGGTGAATGTGCATGATTTTTTTATCCTGTGAACTTGAATGTTGCAATGCTATTTTCTTCAGAGGCTACTGTCAAAAACTTGAGCTACTATCTTGCAAAGATGATGATCATCTTACTAGTTTGCTGGGTTTTGTCTCCGACCATCGTGTCGTGATGAATTTGCCGGTACCCCGAGAGACCCTTGAGTTTGCCGGAATGTTGATTAACTTTCATTCCAGCAAATTCGGGTACTCCATATGTCCTATTTTCAGCAAAGGTCATGCTGAAATTTTAGCATGACTTTGCTAAAAGTAGGACATATGGGGTACTTGCGACTAATGCATGGACCGGGGTATCTTAGTACTTAGTTAAGTAGGATCAAATGCCCCGCCATTCTTGCTGCATTAAACCATAGGTGGCAACAGAGCCAAGTGATTAGGCCCAACCTAGGGTGCCTCGGCTTAGGCTTTTAGGCTGCCTCGGCGTCGACAAACCCTAAATGATAAAAGCTTAGCTTTTAGGATGCCTCGGTGTCGACAAACCCTAAATGATGAGACCATGATCTTGTTCCTTGACAATAACCAACTTTTTGACCAAACTGTTTTCCTATTTAAAGCGAAACATGGCCAACAACGATGAGGCCGGCGGTTCAGGCGACAAGCAATTCTGGGAGCTGTCCCAGGAGATGGAGGAACAAACTCACCGCTATGAGGACGCCGCGGAAGACACCGATCCTGATTACACAACCCCTAGTGGCGTCGGGGATGACACCACTGATGGTGCCGCCGAGGATGCCACCACTGATGATGGCGGCGCACACACAGATGGCAGCCAACCGAAGAAGCAAAGGAAGGACCGGCGCCCGAATGCGCTCCGCACCCTCAAGGAGGAATTCACTCAAGTGGACCCCAACGGGAATCCAACGGAGCCCAAACATATAGTCAAGGGGTACTCGGTTCAGCTCGAGTGCATTCTCCGGAGCACCGTCTCGATCAACACCGAGAACCTTAGGCATAAGGACCGAGGGAATTTGCGCAACCTCCTCTTCACGAAGCTGCACGAATGATACAAGTTCCCTGCCAAATTTGAAAACACACGCCTCTCAGGGAATAAAGTGAACAGTTCCGCCCTCACGAAGATGAGCACGGCCCTGTCTACTTGGAGAAGCGCGGTGAAGAGAATGATTGATAAAGGTGATAGTTATGAGAAGATCAAGGCGAAATATCCTTCGATGAGCGAAGATGACTACAAGGAGTTCAAGATAAAGTGCGAGAGTAGTGCAACCACCGAATCAAGTCAGTGGGGGAAAGAAATGTGGGAGTTGAACTTAGGGGAACACAAACTCGGTCCCGGCGGTTACAGAGTGGCGGAGCCTATATGGGACAAGGAGGACGCGGAGCGTGCCGAGCAAGGCCTACCACCCCGCTTCGAGAAATACAGCGGTAACAAGCAGACCAGGAACTATGTCAGGGCCCGGTACAAGGAGGACCCGATAACAAAGGAGCTTACCACGGATCCGAAGACCAGGGCGCTTGAGCTTGTTCTGGTAAGGAATACACCCCCGCGTAATTAGCTCCATATGGTTGCACTCTAACTAATCCCCAATATTTCTAAATGGTTCACATTCCTTTCGAAGGAAACTGAAAGCAGTAGCGCGGGGTCGTCTCAGAGCTCCCCTTTCGACAGCCCTTTAAATAGGGCGTTGAACATAATGAAAAGCAAGGATAAGCTCACTAAGCCGAGGTCAGCTGGTCTTGTGGCCGGCAAAGGCTTGTCCACAAAATGGGGGTCATACTATACCGCTGGTGTGCGGAAGGAGAAAAAGGCCAACTCGGAAAGCCAGACGCGCGAGGTTGAAGCACTCAAGGCACAAGTGGCGCCGATTCCGGAGCTTGTCCAAGAGCAAGTGGAACAACAACTGGGAAGAAGCTCAACGCCATGGTGCCTATGTTGATTCATGGGCTGACGACGTGGATTGCGGGCGGCCAATAGGGGCCTCCCTCGGTTCCCAGCTTCACGGCCAGCAACTCGCATAACGCGCAGGCGGCACCATTGGTGTATCCGGCGGCGCCATTGGTGTCTCCGGCGGCGCCATTGGTGTCTCCAGCGGCGGCGCCATTCGTGTCTCCGGCGGAGGCGGTATTCGTGTCTCCGGCGCCAGCACGGGCATTGGAGCTTAATGCACTCGGGTGTACGCCGGCCGGCACCTCGCCAGCAAGCTCCCCCTCCATCAGTTCCATGCCCGCCGTTGGCGGTGCCTCGACATTAGCCGAGCTCGACGGCATCACGGTAACTAAGCCTCTTGGCCGATGACTTCATCTCCTTGCCTTTGACTGGGCATCCCTGACGCCCTATACATGTTTTTGCAGGGCACCACCGATGTTCCTTGCACTCTTCTGCACTTCGTGGGCGCCGAGTTGGTCGATGTCGCCAAGGGCAGAATCGTTCAAGCGGGCAATCGTATGTTCCATGGTAATCCGATGCCACCCACAGTGTATAGGGTTGAAGTGGTTCGGGTGCTGCCAGGCTCCGACGAGCTGTTACCTCCGATTCGACCCGCTGGGGCCGACGAAGAAGATGAGATGACCCTCAGCGCCTGCGTAAACTGGCCGCTGCTTTCGCCGAAGAGCCAGATTTGTTTGGGGGCGGGGGACACCACCCCACAGACAAGACCACCAGTCGTGCCGGCGCCAAGCCATGGCAAGAACGCCGCAATGCCACCGGACCTGCCGGACATCCCTATGTCGGACATCCCTATGGCACAGGATTCGGACAGCCCTATGGCACAGGATCCGGACGACGACGACAACGACGACGGTACATTTACCAAAGTCGATAAGTACTTTGCCGAACATGGGTACGCTGATGAGTTCTGCGGGCCTCTTTCTCAAGAACCCAACCAAGACGACCGCAATCTAGTTGGTACGGCAGAGAAATCCAATTGCAATAGGCGTCGTCTTCCGTTCAGTTCTCAGGAGACGCCTCCAGCTCCCGCCTTCACCGAGCCTCAAATAGCTGAGGTGCGAAATATTATCAGCCCCAACACGCTCAAGAAAGCGGTCTGTGAGCAGAACTCGGTCCCATTACAGGAGATCAAGAAGAAGGGACGGAAACGAAAGACTAACAAGGGCGCCAGTGCGAGCTAGCCGGCACCGAGTTTGATCCGTGCTCAGGATGGGCCACCTTCACCTAAGGATATCTCGAGGAGGGTGCATGTGGCGGGTAGGGCAATGCTACCGCCAAATATGCTGAATGCTGCAACCGGTGCTATGCGGAGTCTGCACGACAGTGTTCTTTCTTTGGAGAAGCGGCGTCTGAGAGAGAATGATGTGGCATACCCGGTTTTCGTGGCCAAGGTGCCAAAGGGCAAGGGCTTTGCGGATGGAGACATCGGGGGTACGATCGTCCTGCGGTTTGATGACATATTTGCTATGTTTAACCTTCATCCGTTGCACTACACCTTCGTTCGGCTGTTTTCGCTGAGTATGGAGATGCGGATCATTAGAGACAAGCCCCCAGACATCGTGATAGTCGACCCCTTCTACATGCGTGCCAAGCACTTGAACAGCGCTAGGGACCGCCAAGTTGCGAGTTCACACCTCAAAGGCGTCATTCTGGCCAACCCAGATAAGGATAACTTCCTTGTGGCTTACTTTCCCGAGTAAGTCATCCCTTAACCGCCCCGTAACATATGATTTCTTAGATTTTGATCGTTCTTTTTTTTCTAACATTCCGTGTTCTGTGCAGTGACACACAATTCACACTCATCCTCTTAAGCTCGAAATATTCCATGGCCACGTATTTCGACCCGAACCGTAACTCCAAGATAGACTACACAAATGTCAAGAAAGTTCTTGATGATGTTCTCCCCGGCTACGCCAAATCTGGAGGAACCTTCACCAGGGCAGTTCGTAAGTACCGCAAGCACATGTTCTCACACAATACGAAGTTTTGCTGTGTCAAGCAGCCGCCTGGCGGTCAGAAGGATGCCTACTACGCCCTCCATCACATGCGGGCGATCGTAAGGGACCATCATCAACTTCTGCTACCAGATAATCTCAAAGATTGGGCCGCGAGCTTGTCGGCAGTCCAGGACGCGGACCTCAGACAAGAATTCTTTCGCATCTAGTCAGAGTTTGCGGACATCATCCATCAAGATGTCCTTCATACCTCGGGGCAGTTCTTCGTCAGATATCAACTGTCCAACAGTGAGCTAGATGAAACCCTACAAATGCAGGGTGACAACGACCGCGATTTCATGACCATCACGACAGACGGCGGCTTCATCCATGCTCTTGTCCTATGAGTCGAGTCGAAAGTAGTGATGTGTAGTTCTGAAACATTGATTAGCTCATGTTGTAATTAAACTTTAATGAATTCGTATGTCTCTTTGGTTTGGACAGTCGTTCAACTTAGATGTAATCAATGCTATTTATTAGTAGGACCATGAATCGTGCTATTAATGTCTTGCTCTTCTTTTTCGATCCTTTTGTTGCATACTTACATATTTCTTATGTATTGTCTGTTGTTTGGCTTGTGCATAGAGATGTCGTCGTATGTCGTGTACAAGGGTAAGGTCCCGGAGTCTACGATGATTGGGAGGAGTGTCGGAGACAGGTTCACCGTTTCAGCGGTAACAGTTACAAAGGGAACACCACTAGGGCGGAGGCCGAATCTAGATATGCCCACTATCTAGCGGGAGAGAGGAGGGAGCGTTGGAGTAACCGGATGAGGACCAGTTTGATCGCGATGATGGTCATCGTGATGACCACAACTCTCTTTTATCTGATGGTAGTTTAGGTGATCGATATCGACTTGTAATGTGAAGACAAACTCGATACTCACGGTCTTGAGACTTGTAATGTTTTATCTTTGTTCGGTCTTTTGAATTCGGAGACTAATATGATGAATTGTATTCGGAGACTAATCTTCTATTGTATTCGATGAATCTGATGTTGCTGTGTGCTGCTGTCTATATTTTGTCCAATAATATATTTTGTAACCTGTGCAAAAATCAGAAAAGCAAAAAAAAAACAAATATTCATACTAATGGCGCATCAAGGTAGAGTGCGCTATGAGTATATGCCAAAGGATACTAATTGCGCATCGTGGCAGAGTGCGCCATTAGTGTGACAAAGCACATGGTTACATATGGCCCCCCGGGAGGCATACTAATGGCGCATGGTGTTACATACTAATGGCGCACTGGCAGTTGCGCCATTAGTATACCAGATACTAATGGCGCACCAGTGGTGCACCATTAGTAAAAAATTCTAATGGCGTGCTACTAATGGCGCACCGGTAGTGCGCCATTAGTAGGCAAAACTGGTGCGCCATTAGTAGGCCTTTTCCTAGTAGTGTCGAGTTCCTTTAGGGTAGGGTCGCATCTTGGGCGTGACAAGTTGGTATCAGAGCGTCGACCGACACTCGGAGCCCCCTTGATTGATCCTGTAGTTTGGCCGTAGTTGAGTCTAGAACAAAACTTTTTCGGAGTCTAGTTATATCGGAGAGTAGGATTCCTTTTACTCCTCAGCCCCTTCGTTGCTCTGGTAAGGAATCTTGACGTAGGTGTTTTTAATTACTCCTCTTCCACTTCAAAATTTTCTTTAGGATCACGTAGTTGGTTTTTCGGTCGTTGGTTCTCAGCTCTTTTATCCGGTGCTTTTCTCATCAAGTTGACTCGAGCCTCTTCATCTTTGCCAAGGTCAATCCTTAGTTGTCTTCTTTTCCCACCCACCCACCCTTTTTCTTCTCGGAGCCGGAGTCTGTAATCGAGTATCCATCCTACTCGTGCGAAGTCTTTGCTTTCTTTCCTCAATGATTTCAACCGGTGAATTCTCGTCTCATTCGACATTCTTCATCCCATTCTTTTTCCAGTGCACTCAATTCAAGTTTTTTCGGGTTGATCACATTCTTTTCCTTGGATCAAGTGTTCTCCTTGCTCGTTTGCCTCTCGCCATTCAATTATTCCGGAGTTTGGAAGACATCTTAGGGGATTCATCTGCGTTCCAATTAATTCGAGGTTGTCACCTCACTCAAATATTTCAATTGTACTGGTGCATCCTCTATCTGTTCAACATTCCTTTTCCAACGGTGTTTTTCTCTTTAGTGGGCCCTAACCCACAGGTCTTCTCCCAGGATCTTACCTGACTCTTCTAATTCTCCCGGGGTTATTCTCAAATTCTTTTCAAGTGTGACGTAAGAATGAATTTCATCAGTCACATGCCTTCTCCAAGATCGCTTCCAAATTCTTTTCATTGTTTGCTCAACCTCTTCGTTTTTCATTCTATCGGAGTATCTCAATAATTTTGGTGGTGTTTCTCGTCGTCATTTGAAGATAGAAGAAGCATTTTTCCTCTAAATCTTTCCCGTTCTCCCGAAGTTTCGTGGTTCTAGCTTCATGTTATCCTCGCGAATTATTCCGTTTGTCAGATATTCTTTTCTAACCCATTCGGACTATGTCAGGAGTTGTTTTTCCATTTCTTTTCACCGGAGGCCATCATTCTAGAGGAATTCTTTGTCCTCACATTTGAGCTACCGTTATCCAATTATCCCGTGCTTCATTCAAGTGCTCTTTAGTCAGATCGAGTTCTTCCCGTTCTCTTGTATCTAAATCCCCTCGAGCATATTGGTTCTTCTAATTCTTCCCGGTGATTCATTCTCTTTCATCAGTCATTTTTAAATTCTTACGGTGGTTCGTTCAAGATTCTTTTTCTTTGATTATCATTTTAATCCATTCGTTCTTTCAATCCTACCAGTGGTTCATGAAGACCTTCTCAAGTTTGCGATATGTCACTTCTCAATCCTTTTCAAGAGGAATAAGTAGTATCTAAAAATCCATTGCTTGTCATCAATTTAATTTGATGATGGATAAGCATACAATAAATCCTATTGCTTGTCATCAATAGTGTAATCCCTTCCTTCAGAGTTTGTCCTTGATGAATAAGTTCTAGTTCCAAGTGTTTTCATCTTTTCTTTTCCGGAGTTCAAATTTCCCCGGCCATTTCGTCAGAACCTCCATCTAAATCATCGCAAGGCTCATCTTATCCTTTCATCCTTCATTTTATCTCATCATCCTTTTGTTACCGGAGTTCTTCACGGTGGCTCGTCCTGATTTAATTCATTCCTCAAGTGTTCATCAAGATTCTTCTCGAAGGAGCTCAAGTATCTTTCCTTTTTGCTTTTCAAAGTGCAATTAATTCTCCGTATTCTTTTGAAGTGGAGTTTTGCATTTAATCATTCTTCTAAGCTATCCAATCATTTCCGTTTGTGGCCGGTTATCACCTTATGATCTTGAGATGTTACCTATAAGACCACAACAAGCTTATTCTTTTCGTTGTTGATTTTCTCAACAACTCCGTTTAAACCTTCCGTCTAACCGGAGTGCTTTCAGAGTCTATCTTGTTCGTTGAGCTTTTGATTCCCGTCGTAATCATTATTCCTCTTTTCTACCCAGTGTTCTCAACTTTTTTCTTTTTCCCTCTTGCGTTCTTGTTTTACCTCATCCCTTTTTCCCTTCCGTCTCGGTCCTAAGATCTCGGGATGAGATCTCTTGTTAGTGGAGGAGAGTTGTAACGCCTCGAATTCGATGTGCCAGGTGTCTTCTAGTTACTCGCCGTTGTTGCCATGTCATTTTCTTGCGTGTCGCACTTTGTCATGTCATCATGTGCATCTCATTTTGCATACGTGTTCGTCTCATGCATCCGAGCATTTTTCCCGTTGTCCATTTTGCAATCCGGCACTCCTATGTCCTCCGGTGTCCCCCTTTTGCCTCTTTTCGTGTGCGGGTGTTAAACTTTCTCGGAATGGACCGAGGTTTGCCAAGCGGCCTTGGTACACCACTGGTAGACCGCCTGTCAAGTTTCGTGCCATTTGGAGGTCGTTTGATACTCCAACGGTTAACCGGGGAACCGCAAAGCCCTCTTTTTTGTGCAGCCCAACACCCCTTAAAAGTGGCCCAATAACCCATCCAAACCCTCTCCATGCTCTCTGTCATTCGATCACGATCGTGTGGGCGAAAACCGCTCCTCATTTGGACTCTCCTACCTCCCTCTACCTATATATATGTGCATCCCCCCGATTTTTCGCGCAGTCCAAACCCTATCCCTTTTCCCCCCGCGCCGCCGGACATGTCTGCCGCTGTCCGGACGCATCCGCCGCCCCACAGCCACGTCGCCCGAACCAATCCGGGGCCGACCCGTCATCGCGCCGCCGCCCCGAGCCACTCCCGCGCCCGCCATCGGCCGGATCCGGCCGGATCCGGTCCGGGGCCACCTCCACGGCGCATCTCCGCCCGGTGCCGGCCTTCCTCCCTCGCCCGGCGACCCTCTCCGACGAGCTCGGGTCCCCACCACGATTCCCGTGCCAGATCCAGATCCACGAGGTTGACGCCGGATTTTCCTCCAAGTCTTTTATTTTTGCATTCTGGTGTCCTGTTCATCACAGCATAACTCCATCCTTATTGCTCCGTTTTGTGCTTGTAATATATCAAAATGTTCATGATGAGATGCTCTTCATTTCATTCCATTGTGCCATGCTTGTTTGAGTCAATCGCGATGCCCAAATCATCGTTGCAAGAGTGCTATATGATGTTAACCTGCTGAAACTGTTACAAGTTGCTATTTTGTCTTTTTCATTGCATTTTGTGTGTGCATCTTATGAGCTTGATGTCTACATGAGTTTTGAGCTACATCATGCCTTATTTACAGTGGTGCAATCCATGTATTTTTCTGAGTCTTGTAGCGTGTGCATCGAGCTCGTGAAGTAGGGTACTTGTTGTTACTGTTTTGCTAGGTTGAATCTGCTATATCATGATGCTATGTAAACCTGCTGCTACAAGTCATTCTATGCATAATCTGGAGATGCTAAATAAGTATGATTTGTTATACATATAATGCTCTATCCATTCATGCCCCTGGTTGCATTTATATCCTGCTGTAACATGTTGTTATCTTGCTCCAAACTTGCTAAATAATTTTGCTGTCAGTTTGTTAACATTAAGTTCAATGTTGCCATGATTGTTGTTAGTGATCCAAAGATGCTATGAACTTTTCTCTTGCCATGCTTAGCTTATCCAACATGTATTATTAGTGTTGGTTACCTTGCCATACCATGTATTGCTCTGTGGTGAGTGGTACAAGCTCACCAACATGCCTACTTATTGTTGTTCCTGCCATGTCTGAAACTGTCATAGCATTTGCCATGTTTGCATGGATGCTACCATCCTTTCTGTTGATCTTTGGGATAAGTTCAGTAAGGGAGTTTTGTTCTTTGTATTTAGTATTAGCATGCCATGCCTTTGTTTGCCGTGTTAAGTTCCTGTAGAATGTTGTTTGATAGCTCTAAACATTGCAACCTGATGTTATTTCTGCTAAGTCTGAAACTGTTATTATTTGCAATCTTTCCATGTCCTTTTGAGCATGTTCTAGTGATTTCTGGAGATAGCTCAGTGTTCATGTTTTGTCATGCTTTAACTGTACTTCATGCCCATGCCTTTTGCCTTCACGTCGGGATGCGGTAGCATATTGTTTTGATGCTTGCTAGATGCCTAGTTGCTGTTTTGCACAGCTTGTCCTTTAAACTTGTATAGAGTGTATGTGTTGATCCGTTGCTCTGTTTTGAGTGTGCCCTATATGAAACTTGCTTGATTTTGCATGAAGTTTCATATTATCATGTTGCATCCTTGTTTTGAGGTGTTTGCTTGATGTTTGTATGCATTTTGCATCAATGCCATGCTTAACTTGTTTTGCTCATATCTTCTAGGCCGTAGCTCCGAATCTAATGAACTTAATATGTAATTTGACGAGAATTTCGTGTAGATCATCTTGGTGCATCTTAACTTGCTGGTTAACAACTTGAACATAAGGTTTATTAAGTTCTGGACCAATTTCTAAATTTGCATATGAGGACTTACCGGAATTGTTATATGTTGTTTCCGGCATCATTTAAACTTGCTTTGATATGTAGTTCTTGTATGCATCATTTCTTGCCATGAGTAGCTTCATGTAGTATTGTCTTGCATCATATTTGAGTGTGCATCATGCCTTGTTCATGTGTGGTGTGTTTACCATGTTGTGTGCTTCTTCTCTATAGTTCCCGTTTCGTTGCGATCGTGAGGATTCGTTCGTCTACGCTTGGTTCGGCTTCATAAGTTCGTCTTCTTCATGGACTCGTTCTTCTTCCTTGCGGGATTTCAGGCAAGATGACCGCTACCCTGGATCTCACTACTATCATTTCTATGCTAGTTGCTTCGTTCTATCGCTATGCTGCGCTACCTATCCCTTGTTCTATCAAGCCTCCCAAATTGCCATGTAAGCCTCTAACCTTCTCACCCTTCCTAGCAAACCATTGCTTGGCTATGTTACCGCTTTGCTCAGCCCCTCATATAGCGTTGTTAGTTGCAGGCGAAGTTGAAGATTGCTCCATGGTGGACAGGATTATGTTGGGATATCACAATATCTCTTATTTAATTAATGCATCTATATACTTGGTAAAGGGTGGAAGGCTCGGCGTTATGCCTGGTGTTTTGTTCCACTCTTGCTGCCCTAGTTTCCGTCATATCGGTATTATGTTCCCGGATTTTGCGTCCGTAACGCGGTTGGGTGATTTATGGGGCCCCCTTGACAGTTCGCCTTGAATAAAACTCCTCTAGCAATGCCCAACATTGGTTTTACCATTTGCCTACCACCTATACCTTTCCCTTGGGAGTAATTAACCCAAGGGTCATCTTTATTTTAGCCCCCTCGGGCCAGTGCTTCTCTAAGTGCTGGTCCGAACCGAGCAGCCTGTGGGGCCACCTCGGGGAAACTCGAGGTCTAGTTTTACTCCTAGCTTGACTTATACGGTGTTGCCCTGAGAATGAGATATGTGCAGCTCCTATCGGGATTGTCGGCGCATCGGGCGGCTTTGCTGGTTTTGTTTTACCATTATCGAAATGTCTTGTAAACCGGGATTCCGAGACTGATCGGGTCTTCCTAGGAGAAGGAATATCCTTTGTTGATCGCGAGAGCTTATCATGGGCTAAGTTGGGACACACCTGCAAGGTATAAACTTTCGAGAGTCGTGCCCGCGGTTATGTGGCAGATGGGAATTTGTTAATGTCCGGTTGTAGATAACTTGACACTAGATCCGAATTAAAATGCATCAACCATGTGTGTAGCCGTGATGGTCTCTTCTCGGCGGAGTCCGGGAAGTGAACACGGTCTTTGGGTTATGTTTGACGTAAGTAGGAGTTCAGGATCACCTCTTGATCACTACTAGCTTCACAACCGTTCCGTTTGTTCTCTTCTCGCTCTTATTTGCGTATGTTATCCACCATACTTGGTTAGTCGCTGCTGCAACCTCACCACTTTACCCCTTCCTTGCCCATTAAGCTTTGCTAGTCTTGATACCCATGGTAATGGGATTGCCGGGTCCTCGTGGCTCACAGATTACTACTACACCAGTTGCAGATGCAGGTTATGCGATGATCATGACGCGAGAGCGATGTTTGCTTGTTTTAGAGTTCTTCTTCTGCTTCTTCTTCGATCAGGGGATAGGTTCCAGGTCGGCAGCCTGGGCTAGCAGGGTGGATGTCGTTTGAGTTTCTGTTTGTGTTTCATCCGTAGTCGAATGGTGCTCTTTTGTAAGATGATGTTGTATTCGTGTGGCATGGTATGCCTTTTGTATGTATCCCCATCTATTATGTAATGTTGATGTAATGATATCCACCTTGCAAAAGCGTCTTCACGATGCGCTTCTATCATTGGTGGGACCTTCGAGGTCCTTTAGGGTAGGGTCGCATCTTGGGCGTGACAATATCTGGACGCGTTCACAAGTCACGGCACCAGTTTCACGTACTAGCAGCGCTAGTCAGTGTATACGTGCAACGCACGTTAATTTGGAAGTATATTAAGTGCATGCGGATATTAAGTAGGATACTATTTGCGTGTTATTATGTAGCACTATTTTCGAGCAAACCATAGATTTCATTTAGTCTGACTCCGACTTTAAATTATACGACGATCGATATAAAATAAACGGAAATGATAAACGTTCGGATTTTACGCATGGCAATCCAAATGTTTTTCATGGCAAATTAAGATTACGCGGCGGTGGCGGGGGCGTCTTGTGGTGAGAAGCGGCCCCTCTGCCGTGCTCTTTGTGTCATCGGGCCACTGACCGACGGCGACGGTGGCGTCTTGCGCCGTTGTTGGTGTACTCCTGGACATTGGCCTAGCTTCAAGGAAGGTCAAAATGTTCTGGACTTTGGTGCGAGTCAACTGGCGGGAGGAGGCGACTGGCGTTGGTGTAAGGAAGCGGTCGACGACGGCCATCCATGCCGCTGAGGAGGGCACTGGCACCCGCACGGGGATAGGCACTGTCAACGGCGCGGCGGAGACATTCGTGTGCACGGGCACCCGCACGGGCGCGCATGTCAGTGCACACGCAGGCGCATGCGCTGGAAGGTGCACGGGCACCGGCACGGGCGTGCGCATCAGTGCATGCGCAGACGCATGTGCTGGCAGGTGCACAGGCGTGTGAAAGTCGGCGGGGACCTCGTGGAATCCCGTGGGATCAAGATCGGCTACAATGTGCGGCTCCCAGCCCGTCAATGCCACGGGGATGGGCGCTGGCACAGTCGGGGTGAAGGGAGACGGAACGGGAGTGGGGACAGGCGCGCAGCGTCTTCCCGCAAGGCCAATTCAATCTCGTCCCAAAGCGCCTTATGTTCTTGAGACTCCTGCTGGGAGTCCTCCTCAGGAAATTGGAAGACGAAGGGCAGACCATCATGATGCGGCATGGCGTACGCTTAGGTCAGGCTAGTTGGAGGTAGACGACAGGAGAATCAGAGAGGAAGAGAGAAGATTGTAGCGATACCGGGTAGTGCAGGGTTGATTTTAAAGTACAACACCGACGACATTAAAAGTGGGAGCAGTTGGGACGAAGGTGGGCGGCGAAGCCTGGTCAAAGGGCTCGCCTCCCGGTGAGCCTGCATAGCGGTCTGCTTGCACGCCTCCCTGTCAGCCAGCGCAGCAGTCTGCTCGCAAGCCTCCCGTCGACTCACACCCTTGCTCGGACGGCACCTGCCGATGAGAAGCGGGGACTCATGGCGGCACGTAAATGCCCACGGTTTCAATAGTGAAAGCGTTCGCCTTAACGTGACAGGTCTTGTTCCAAAATACCTTGGCTCTTCATTTGTGCAACTTATCATAAGCAGCTTGTCTCAAATTGAAGAAAAAACTTACGAAGTAATATTTGTGCCATATCACGTGACCATGCTCAGTTTCAAGAATGTATGCTCACTTTTGGATTTTCTGAAATTTAAGATCCAAGATTCGAAACAATATCATAACCTGCATCACGCAATAAATTTTCAAGCCGTACATCTGTCATGTTGTATTTCTTAAGAAAGGATTTGATCAAACATTTTTCTTAGTTAGACTTCAGACAAGTTATATATGCAGAGTAAAAGGATAATCCCTCTATACCAATGCATTGGCTGATATATTAACTCAAGTACTAGGCACGAACAAACGGGCTAAATTTTGTGCTCATCATGGTGTAGTAGTAGTAGTACTAGGAAATGCAGTTGGCAGGTGACCTTGACGATCAGCGACCGAGGGAATTGAACCGTGCTCGGCACGGTACGTAACATTGTCTAGTTACTAAAGCATCCCTCCATTGTTCATCGGTAGTCATTATGGACCGGGGACATGAGGGGAATTTCCTAGGGCTGGAATTCTGGCTGCCAGATATTTCGACCTGAAACGCTGAGGCTCGACTAGTTGGGGTTGCCTAATGTGCGTACCATGCACGCCACCGAAGGACACGAGCCCGATTTTTTAGGATCAACACGAGCCAAGGAATGGTTGGTACGCTGTTCGGTCCTACCATTCGAGAATACGAAAGGCTTTTAAATTGCCGAACGTATCTATGTGTATTACAATACCTGTATTTTCCTTGCAAATACTAATCTCAACGTGGTAATTGATGTATGACGAGTTGTTGAATTAGAGTGAGTTTGTGATATAGTGATCTCAACGTGGATTTCACATTTCATGGTATCCCTAGTAAGTTTTCCAGTGCAAATTCAAATTTAAAAGATGAACAATATGGAGGTGACAAAACTTTGTATGTGTCAAGGATATGACCACACACACACAGAGAGACACACACGCACGAACAAACAACAATCCAATAAGTATAGTGCATCTATTTTTCCAAACCATGCATGTATGACACGAATTCAAAAATACTCCTTCTATTCCTAAATATTAGTCTTTGAGAGAGTTCAACAAGTGACTACATACGGAGCAAAATGAGTGAATCTAGACTCTAAAATATGTCTATATACATCCGTATGTGCTAGTCCATTTGAAATCTCTAAAAAGACTAATATTTAGGAACGAAGGGAGGAAAATGTAAGACATGCATGGTCCTTAGTTCAAGATTTAAAATGAACATGAAACTGAAACATGAATATTAAGTCTAGAACTACAGTACATGCAAATGTTGTGTTTAGGCAGAGCTATGATTGTCGGGGGTCAACCCCTCAACCATAGATAAAATTGTGGAGCTCTGTTTAGGGTTTTTTACATTATATTTGTCCCCACCCTCCCAACCACCGATTGGTTGTGCACCCCCACCCATCCTCCCCGGGAGAATATCATGTGCACCATACCTTAGATGCTATATGCCGATACGAGTTGCTTGGAGCTTGTAGGTCTGAGATATAGCAGCTCACATGATGTGTCTTAATATTTTTACAGGAAACCTTGATGATTTTGAGAATTGCACACAATTTGTACAAAAACTACTCAGATGCCCTTGGATCCCATATCCGACGACCTCGAAGCTCATATCACCGTAGCGTCTAAGATGAAGGAGGACATCATATTCTCATGTATGTAAGAATATCATGTGCTACCACACCTTAGATGCTTTGGTGATACATGCTCTTCAGAGCCGTTGGATTTGTGACCGAACACCTCCTCGGTGGTTCGAATGATGTTTTGCAGAAAATCCCCAAAAGTGTTCGGTCACTTCTTACAAGCACAAAGACTGCTCAGATGCTATTGGATCTTAGATCAAACGATCTCGAAGCACGTATCACCGTAGCATCCAAGCTGCGATAGCACCTTATGTTTTCTCGCACGGGAGAATATGAGGTGCTCCCACACCGTAGATTCTATGGTGATACGAGTTCACTGAGATCTAACGGCCCACAGTAGGAGGTTTGAATGTTTTTGCAATATATGGCTGCTAGAGTTTGGGAAATGCGCAGAAAGCACAAGTACTATGCATGTGCCATCTGATCACTGATCATACGACCTAGATGCTCATATCACCGTAGCGGGTAATTAAGCTACGGGGAGCACCTAATATGAGCAACGGGGAGACGTTGGATCGAAGATGCAGCGGCACACACGAGGCCTGAATGTTTTATTTGCAAAAAAACCTTTGGAGAGTTTGGAAATTGCGCATAATTACAAAGACTACTCCCAAGCCATTGGATCTCACTTCCAACAGTGTAAAAACTCGAATCACCATAGCATCTAAGCTGCAGGGTGGATGTGATATTCTATGCCGATGTCATTTTTGTTCATAAACTTGCAAAGTAAGTGTAAGGCGTGTCGTTACTTGTCTAAGCGCGCAAAGTGTTTGTTCAAAAAAACCATCCTACTCTGAAATATCGAAACAACACACGGGTGTCCCACTTGTCATTAATCAAATTTGGACCTAAAACTAACAAATCTGAAAGACGAGATTCAAACTGGCAACCTAGACTACAAAGCGTAAGTCGATAGCCTGAAACAACAACGGTTATTGCCTTTGTCCCATAACTTGATTTTATACAGTATTACGTCGAGTAGAGTAGAGGGAGTGCTTCATCAACACATGCATGACCGTTGACTAACTGGTGGGTCCTAGGTCTGCGATCTCAATCTCTCTTCTATCCATCGTCTAACCTTTGCACGAGCACACACGAAGAGCGGCGCTAGCTTGCCGTGGTGTTATTACAACTAAAAAATAGCTTGGAAAATAGAAGAATCGCCTAGAACAAGAGACATTGTGGCTGGTCGAGACGGAGCTAACCACATCGATCCTCCGTGCCACGTTTGCATGATCAAGCTATGTGACTAGTGGGGTGTTTTCGACCGACTGGCTGGGTCCCGAGGTCGAACCATAGGTATTACATCTGATACAGTATATTTTTACATCCACATTTTTCCTCCATTCTGAGACGTGGCACACCCTACCGCGCAGTTTTGGGGTCCTCTTGGGTGGTGCACGCATATATTCTTCCTGACGTGGGACTCCCTACCACGTGTTTTCTGGGTCCTCCTCGGTCGTAGCACCGAAGCAAGTAAATGAGTCGTCAAATCACGAAAGACCACCTTTCCCGCCGAGTACATCAGTGAAGCATGGTGTCTAGCTAGTTGGGCTAGTTCGACCGATTAGCTAGGCCGCCGCCACATTTTTCACCCCTTTTTTATCTACTTGCCGACAGGTAAATTTAAATACCCCCCACGTCATTGCTCTGGTTTTTGGGTGCGGCAGGATTATTAATATTTTGATTGACGGGAGCAGGCGCGGCAGGATTTTTAATTTTTTGATTGACGGGGGCAGGCGCGGCAGCAATTTGTCATGATGACTCCGCTTGTAAAACCCACTGCTCCGTGATGTGAGAAGTCGTCGACTGCTGTTTTACCGTGGTGCAAACCAAAAGATTCCACGCTCCTTGGCTGGCTCCCTCTGCCTTCCCGTAGATTGCATTTCCTTTCAGCCGTTTTGCCCCCTTTACTTCCTCTCCCCATTGCTTATACCTGGTGCCATTGCGGCGCAGCACATCACAGAGTCCAAGGTGAGGCGCCTGACACAGGAGCTCCGTGCCAAGGATGCGGAGCTTAGGGCCAAGGACGTGGAGCTCCATGAGCTCAAGGAGGAGAGGAGTTCCATGCTCCTCCGCTATGTGCGGGAGTTCACGGAGCTTCAAAAGCGGAGGCATCCACCACAAAGATGCTCGAGGCGTTAGCGGCGTTGCTGCAGAAAGCGGGAGATACGATAGGCCGTCAGGAGAGACGGCTGGAGCGCGAGGGGGCAATCGTGACGAGGTCAGGATCACCTCAGCCACTTGGTGAACCAAGTTGCCACACACGTGTTGCGGGTGCGTGATGCCTACCGTCGTGCCAGCGCACGATGCCGGCAGTCGGGCTAAACCCGTTCGGCCACCCGGTCGACTTCAACAAGCTGTGGCTTCCTGACCTGGTCTCCTTCTTCACCTATATCTCTGAGGAGCTGAGTTGTCTCCGCGCGATGGTGGGGGGTGAGTTGGACAAGAAGGGGTTGCGGGCTGCCGTCGCCGTTGCCGGACGAATCCTTTCAGGGCTCCGTCACCGGAATCCATTTGTGCCATTGGACGCCGTCTTTGACGAGCTGGCTCCCGTCGACCTCTGCATGGGCATGTCCTGCATGGGCATGCCCATGTCTCGGCGCAACCAGACCGTTGGATCAAACTCAGACGATGCAGATCAGTCACTGTAGCACAAAGCGTGTCGGTGTGTTTGGTTGCATTCTCATCTCAATATAGTTGTTTCCTCTTCGTGTATTTTTGTTAACCTACTAGTGTGGACTCATGCACCCTTCATGTAGTCTGCCAAACACCCGAAAGTGGGTCGAGAAGGGAACTTTTGCTCCCATCCCGTGCACCCTTCATACACTCTGCCTAACACTATTCGCGCTTCATATGGTTCATGTTTCATGGAATACTATAGCATCGTACTCTCCGTGCGTTGTAGACCTAGTTCTATTAACATTGATCTCACTGTTCATTCTCGACAGGACAGTCAAAAAAGCAGTACTATGTTACATACAGGACTAGTTGACATGCGCACAACATCATTTGTTATCATCATATCTTACTACACTAGCAACAAGGTTGTGTAGTACTGACGTATGAACCACTACACATGCCTAGTAGTAGGTTCACTGTGTATGTTCAAGTGGTTGTCGTGTTTCGCACTCCTCCGTCGTAAGAGTGGAAACGCTTGCTGTAATCATTTTTTTCTTTAGAAAAATAGTGGACACGCTCTACCATGCGGATCCTCCTCCAGCCATGCACTAAATTACTCACTTCCGCTGACGTGTGGGACAGCCAGCACCTGGGTCCACCAACCATGCACTAAATTACTCCATTGTAGAGTGACGGTAGACTACCCCGATCGAAGCGCCGCAGTAATGCCCAATGAGCCATCAAATCACAAAACCCCCTCCTTTCCAGCAATAAGTTGGATGGACGAAGCAACCATCATTTCACTCTTCTCTCTTAGCTTCCTCTCTAGAAGAAAATCCCCACTCTCTTCTCTTCTCCCTCATCTCTTTCCTCCTTTCACTGTTCTCTCTAAGCTTCCTCTCTTGGATGGACGCTGGAGCACTGGCCGACGTGATGTCTATGGCTCTGGCCAAAACCGTCGAGGCTCATGGTACGAAGAAGCGCAAGCACCCCGCTGATACTACCGTAGACAAGCTCAAACCCACTGCCCTGTCCAAGCCCCCCTCTCCGGGATCCCTCATTAAGCAGGTGCAGGTAATGTCTCTTATTGATGATCTTTTTCTCGATCTTGATCGTGTTTTTTCATCTAACACGTAGTACTAGTACTGGTAGTACAACTTTCTGGGTGATCTTGCATGTGATTTTAGTGTGCCAAATGACGGTTCTAAATTCCTCTTTTGTCCAAAACATGCGAGAGGTTGACACTGATCTCTTATAGATTACTCACAACTACTCCCTCTGTCCGAAATTTCTTGTCTTAGATTTGTCTAGATGCGGATGTATCTAATACTAAAATGTGACTTGATACATACGTATCTAAGACGGAGGAAGTACTTTATGAACATCAATTCTACCTTTGAAGAGGGTGTATTTGCCTTAGTAACTTGTGTTGTGGATATTGCAAGTAATCCCTCTTCTCTCATGCCTTTGAAGACATGTTCTAGTGTCTTTGTTCCTCATTTATGTGCATATATGTAGTCATATATGGAGTATAATATCGAAAATCATCTTATATTTCTGAACGGAGGTAGTAATAAAATATGGTTTCTGTTTGAATTAGAACCAGGTCCGCGGTGGAGATGAAGTTCTCAAAGTCATGTCGTGTGAACTGGAAGACCTGGGGATGAGTTCTACTACTAAACTATCCAGCTGTTGTGTCCTTGTCGCCACGTGTCCTGAACTAGTGTTTTCTTGTAGCATTGTTGTCAGGCGTGTTCTCGAGGCTGTACTTGACCACAACAATTTCCTAGCTGTGCCTTCGATTACGAAGGGTGTGGTTCCTGAAAAACTTCCCAACAAGTCTGATGCGGCCTGTCTTCATCATCATGTTTATGAGTGGAAAGACCACTCTGTTAGGTTCTCCAAGGTTGACGAGATGGTGATGGTGCATGTAGACATCTCTCACGAAGTCCATGGCCTAGTAAGTTACGCGGGGTTCATCCCGCAGGTCGGTGGCAAGAAATAGTCTGCAGAGTTTAACTAGTGCAACTTTGCTTGTCTGTAGTAAGTACTATTGTTCAGTACTTGATTTGTGTTTGTGAACCCTGTATTGTTTATTAGTACTACCGCTTTTGGTGTGTGGTCAGTCCTGAGAATGGTCTATGTTAATATCTGTCCACTCAATTCAGTTTGTATATTTTGAAGTATCCAGATCATCTTTTTTGTGAGGACGGTTTATCAATTATGGTTACACTCTAATATCTGTATGCATTGCAGGGTTTATTGCACCCACCAGGATTTCCAATCCCATGGATGTTTGGTCCATACGATTTGTCACGACCTTTGGACTGCCCTGCTTGTGGGAGTAGGTGGGGCCCCTGCATGCCACCCATAGTTGGACGATCAATCTTCTGTATAGTACTTCAACATAGTGATTTCATGGTATGGATTCACTCGTGTCACATCAAGTAAATCTTATTGATTTACTGTCTAAATCTTATTGATTTAATGTCATGTTTTCTTTCTTTTCCTGCAACTTTACGATGCAGGTTTTGCCATGTGACATTCATTACAGAATAAACCGTTTGGTTTTCTCTACGATGGCTATTTTTGCAGGTTTCACTTCTTATGTCGTGTCAGTAACGAAGGCACTGTCCATCACTTATATTACTGGAAAAAATTGGATCCGTCTGTTGTCTGAGTACAGGCTGAATCCCTATGATGAACTGCAGTTTGGTTTAACAAAAAGGGCTAAAATTAGTCCTTCTCGCGTTTAAAAGAAATGAAGAAAAAAACTAGATCATGGTCACGGATCCTAGTCAAGTTAGAAAGCTGATCATAGCAGACCAGACACGATCGCCTCTGTCTCGCACATCGGTACCACCTTCAGCAACGGATCGAGCACTGGCAGTTGCTCTAGCATTGACAGCTGCTGCAGCTCAATCTGATCCAACTGACGACTGGGCACCGACCGTGTCAGCGGATCAGTCTGATCTATTGGAGGATCGGGCATCGACACCGGCACCTGCTCCGACACTGGCACCAGCTCTACAAGGAGCACCATCTCCAGCAGCAGTTGCGGCTTCGGCACCTGCACCAACACTTGCACTTGCATCTGCTCCGGCCCGTGCAGCGGCAACCGAACAAGGAGTTGCACCGGCAACAGACTGGGCTGCAGTTCGCACTTCATATACCAAAGTCCTTACAAAAACTGACATGTCCACCTTCTTGGTAAGCATTGGCCGCCCAAGTGCTTT
The DNA here is from genome assembly GCF_002162155.2 of Triticum dicoccoides. Taxonomy (NCBI): domain Eukaryota; kingdom Viridiplantae; phylum Streptophyta; class Magnoliopsida; order Poales; family Poaceae; genus Triticum; species Triticum dicoccoides. Next base: position 304,192,864 of record NC_041385.1, on the reverse strand, counting down.
GTTCTTTTTTCTTTCCAGGTTGTTTCACATGATTCACTGTGTTGATCTAACTATTTGGGTATGTCTTCTTGTTTGCAAACAGAGAATTCCTAGAGCAACGAGGGAGTCGTTCAACAATCCGGGCGACCGCGGCCAAGTTTCTCTAACCATGCGCAGCCTTGCTATGAATGAACCTGCTCAATATACCGTAAGTACAAAGGATGGTCGCATGATGATTGATGCGAAAGGATGGTCAAGGTTCAAATCTTTATCATATCTTGCGATAGGAGATGATGTCAAAATTGAACTTTCTCGGAAGGAGAGCTGGTCCAAATCAACTTTGAAATTCTTTAGTAGCAGCACGCAACTGCCGAACTGATCTATCCTCCAAGAGATTTTGATGTAATAATCTGGCATGGTGAAACAAGTGTCATGTGTGTATAAGTAGTACGACAGTATTATTTATCACATGGTATAGTGATAGAATTGCAACTCTGATTGCTGGTTAGGAACTGTCATTTGATTTCATTCCAACGGCTGCCGTGCTTTATTCAATTTTGTGTATTCACCTTGTGATAGCATCTAAAACCAACAACGTACCGCTCGCTTGCAACATGAAAAGCGCTGAGGTAGAACACATGGGCCCCCAAACATGTAGGGTGGGCCTGCGGCACAAAGTCCAGAACCGTGAGCATGTCTGAGTATTATATTCTCAGCTGAACCCCCATAAACAAAGTTGAACCCCCATAATGCCCATGCATTGCACGTAACAACAAGATGCATTTGTATGAGTATTTTATCTTGTGAGAGAAAAGGATGAACGAGGGAAGGCCTTATTTACAAATGTGGAGAGGTGTGTGGGTACCTTTTTGAAAAATTGCCATAGTTTCCTTCCTATCCGTCAGATATAAATCGGACGGCCTATATTGCAGGATGGCAGGCACATCATCATCACCAACTCGTCTATACTGTGTTAAAAACAACTCTATTTTTTATAATTATATATGTTATATATATTCCCCTTGATTTTTCTTATGTATAAAGTTGTGATATAAAAGATTTGTATATTTCTTTACAGAGGGAGTATCTCTCTGTCAAAAATATATTTATGTGTAACTAGTTACTCCTGTCTTTCTACTTCCTTTCGCTGATATGTGGGGCAACCGGCAACGGGGTCCATGTGCCATATGCACAAATTGGAGTGCACAACTGCACGGTAGACACACCCCAATCGTAGCGCCGTAGTAATGCCCAATGAGCCGTCAAATCACAAACCCCCCTTTCCCGCTTTAGCGGTAAGCTGGACGGACGAAGCGGCAATGTTTCACTGGGCCTGAATCCCCTTCTCGCTCGTCTGCTTGTTCAGAGAAAACCCCCTCTCGGCGATTGCATAGGGTTTTCTCATGAAGAACCAGGTACGAATTCTTCATCCATCCCCGATAAGTCCAAGTCCTTCCATCACAGGTAATCCTAGGATGGCAGCCGCCGCCGTTGATGCATTTTTCTTCCTACTGAATCTAGTGTGTTTCATTTGCAGTGCCCAAAGTGTGAGGGCCCTACAGGTGTCTGCGCCCTCGGTGAGACGCCACACTTGTTCCTAGAATCCTCTTTTGTATCCGGGAGGGTGGGGTTTTTTTGAACATGTTGTGGACTAATTTGGAAATTTGGATTGCTATATATTTGGATAAAATGTACTACTAGTACGATGGTCAACACTGAAGTGAAGGAGGAAGTTATTTATAGATTTGGATAGGGAATACATTGTGTTCTCATATTTATTTTTCCTGCAGTGCATTATTTGCTCTGCCAGAACACATGTACTCAAGATGCTCGGCTTTGCCATAACTAAATACACTAGTTTAATGGTCACAATGAAGACAAGCCATGGATATAAGTTCCGAGTTGGGTTCATGAACCAAGAAGATCGCTGCTTTTTTATGGCCAAACTTGGATAAACTTTCTCAAGTGTTACGGACTGAAAGTTGGCGCACGAATGTTGATGGAAATAGCAGAACCTGGTCTCATCTTCACCGCGATCTTCCACCCCGACGTCGTTCCAATTGTTCATCCATGATAGTTTTGTATCTGGTTCTTGCTTGTTGCCTCGATTACTTCTTAATCCATCTATTCTGTCTAACTAATCACAATTTAACTTTAGAAGTAGCAACGAATCTCTCACGAAGATGCTACTTCTAACTAACATTTTCTTATAATTGGTGGCACGTGTAGGTTTTTTCAGAGTTAAGCAGGCTACTCGTTTGTTATTCTGTAATAACTCGGTTGTTACTGATGGCATTGAAGTTGACTGGGACGACATCCACAAGTTCCTACACTTTATTGATCGTCTTGAGGTCCTTATGGGGTGTTTCAATGGTGGAAGGCCATGTGGGATATGTGTGCCACTGCAACACTCATTGAACAGGTCCAAATGTGTCGAGAAACTTATGGTAAGAGTTGTTTTCTGTTATAAATGTTGTTCATAAACTATTGCATATACACAGTTTAACAGCTGTGATCCTCTTGAAACAGAAGCTGCCTAGTTCTATTATTCCTCTACAGATGCCTGACCATGGTCGGGTCAGACTTGCGCTTGGTCACAACATCATGTTTATGTCGACCTACTCCATTCCCCTTGGAGGTGAAAAGATACTTATTCATGGGTGGTCTCAAATAATGAAGGCCCGTCCATCTGGGAGAATAGAACAGAAGATTATGTTCACGCTTTTCCGTGGCTCTAAAGCGAATATCCTGTTTATTGACCACATTGCGAGATGAAGCCGCTTTCAGAAGGTTGTGGATGCACGGGGTGGTGCTTGGGCCTTGTCCTAGGGCTTGGCGACCTCACCCTTTGTTAACTGTAGGCAAAGTAGCACTGCTCGAGGCGTGCTTTATACGGTTGAACCTGTATAAGTACTCATATTGCTTTCAACTTTGGTTGTTAAGTGCCCCTGCTGGTTTTAGTTAAGGTTGTTAAGTACTCCTGCTGCTTTTACAGTCTGTCATGTTTCTTCAGTCCTGTCTTGCTCTAGCCGCCAAAACGAAACCAGCGTCGATGGGGCCGCCTGCTTCGGCCTCCCATGGCTGGTTGCGCCTCAGCGCACGCATTGCCGTCCCACCATCTCCTAAATCGTTAACACTGACGTCCTCCGCGCGCTTTGGTGCACTCGCCGCGGCGCCAACCTCTCACGTTTTCAACATGGCCAACAAACAACAGGAATCGACAGAAGTACGTGGAGAGGATGACAGTAGTGGCCCACCATGTCAGCGTATGGAAAAGTAAAATGCTTCCTCCTAGTGTTTTCCTGACATCTGGGACCCACGACATTGTGAGCATATATAGTCAATAGACAAGAGAACAACACAAGATCGGCTGACACCTGGGACGTAGCTGCTCGAGCAGTAATTTTTTTGTTATTGTTGAGACGGAGCAGGGTTTGAACTGGGCTGTGGCCCGTCTAGCCCAGGATAATATTTTATGTTCACCATGTGACCAGCCCAACTATTTTTTGTTTGTGAAAATGAGCCCAGTTTATTTTTTCTGAAGAATACTCAATCCAGGCCTACTTATTTTTCTACGCCCTGATGGGCTGCAACTCTTTCAAGACGCCTGCAAATCTTGAAAGTAATATGCAATGGGTTGTAAATATAAAAACAGATGACAAATTGGCAATTACTTTATAATTTCTGAATTTTTGCACATTTTCAGATTCCTATTTCACTGGGCATTAACCTAATTTAAATTTATCTTCAAAGTACTTTAAATCTGGCTCGACATTTCGGTATTGAAAATAGTTTGGAACCCACAGAAATATACGAAATTGGCCCTGGCCAACCAAAAAAACGAGTGCAATAAATTGCGTAAGAAGTTGCCATGAGCTAAATATAAATTATTAAAAAAAAGAGGGAGTTGTATGACTTGCGGGCCTGTTTATTTGACGCGTATGCAAGATTTTTTTAGTTTTATATACGTCAACAAACGATTCTAGCAGACGTAACCATTGGATGTCAATCCAACGGATGTCGTGTTTCTTCAATCTCTGATCTTCTTCCTCCAGCCGCCAAAGCAACATCGGCGGGACCGCCTGCTCCCGCCTCCCGTGGTGGGCTGTGCTGCCGCACAGGCCTCAGCGCCCGCTACTACTCCCACCGGTGGTCAGGGCATCCCTCTACTCGCCCACACCCCAGTTATTCTGCGGCGACGACAGCCTCACACCGCAGCCGAACTGCTGAATCCTCGTACTCCTCTCCGCACGGGCTTCCTCTGCCGCGTCTTCCTCGGCTCCGCGTCGTCCACTTTCTAGGCCTGATTTTTGGACATATATTATATATATAACATATATATATATATCCGAGGCAAAATATTTACTAGATTAATCAAAATGCCCAAAATAAATATCTACGAGCTCATAAAAATATTGGTTTGATTTTTATCTCTGTCCAATATTTTCACAGAGCAACATGAACATTTTCTTGGACCTATTTGGAGCAATTTTTATTTGGGTCATTTCCAAAAAATGCTTTCTGAGGGTTTCACAAATCCCCATTTCAAATTTAAATGGAATTTAAACATGATGCACACATGACTAGCTAGCCTTGAGTATACTAGAACTAGGGATGTGACATTGAACCACTTCTCTGCCCAATATCTTTGGATCCACTGGATCCGGTCCTTGCGCTGGGTGTAGCTCTCCTCTGGGTTAGACTTGTAGAGTTCATAAAGATCTTTAGGCAGATCAAGTGCAGTGTTGCCACGGTGTTGCCTGCCTCTGTTTCGTGCAGAGTTTCCTAAAGCGATAATATTCAGACTGATTGGATTCAACACAGTGAAAGGCTTCTGTCTGCTGGTTAGACAAGAACTAGCTTCAGGAGATTCGATGTGACGCTTCTCGGTGTCCTGGACTTGGGGGTATCCAGTCCTGCCTACCCGCGGCCCACCATGTGGCTCCATTGACGGCCTGGTATGGTCCTGCTTCAACACCAACACCAGAAGACCCTAGCGAGGGGCCAAGCCTCGCGAGACGGACGATGTCAAGACCCCTGAAGGAAGTGGCCTCCTCGGGAGGGCTCCTCAGGGGCGGTGAGTTCTATGTAGCTACCTCATGAGGCTCAGCTGACGTGAGCCATGACGACCAAGGCCAGGCAGGCGCCAGGCGGGTGTAGAGCGCAGGTTTCCTCTTTGTTGCAAGGGAGGCAATCCATAGGCTGGGAGTCCCGAGGAATCAGCCAAAGGTTTCCATTCCGATGCAACAAGACCAAGACCGCCTGTCATGGTGGGTGCACAGCAAATGACAAGGGATGGCTAAAGATAAGAGGAGGCTCGAGGGCGCTGGTGGGCTCCAGAGGCGAGGTTGGCATGAGCGGGCGTGGGACGCTGCACATACCCTGGTTCGGGGCTCTCCGGAGAGATAACACCCCAAGTCTTGCCGAGTGTAGTTGGATGATCAATAGTACAGGGTTGCTCCTGGAGCTGTATGAGGAGGAAGGAAGCTGGCCAAGGCTTAGGCGGCTCCTTCTCTCCGGTGTTGCGGCTTGGTGGCTAGTCTGTGCTTGCTTGTTCTTTCTGCTTCTCACAGGCAGCCTTGTGTATCTTCCGTTACCTTACATGACTCTATAGGTGTGGGTTCCTAGGGGGTTTTATAGATCAACCCACCCAGGGTTACAATGGTAAAATGCCGAGTCGGTGGGTCCGTATTGTCGGTATCCGGGATACCGGGATGGGTCCCGCTCGAGTGCTCGTGGTTCGCCGGGTTCCCCTAGGTGCGGGCCCCGCGTGCCTAGGGGAACTGTGCGCCGTCCTGTTGATCGTCAGGGCATGGCCGAGTCGAGTTGTGTACAATGCTTTCCGTCAGGCTGCCGCTTGCTGTTGTCAGCAGTGAGGGAGGAAGCACTGTTGCCACACCAGCCCTGGTTAGCGGGTAGGTAAGGGGCACTATTGCCACGCTCCGGCTGACCATAGGCATGGGTGAAAACACTATTGTCTTCGTCATCGGTGATTGACGTCTCGTCCCATCGTATGGCCTGGATGGGACGGGAGCTTGACCCGTGGCTGGATTGCAGCGCACACCATGGGTGGGGTCATCTTGTTGGGGAAGCCTTGGTCGTGCCGGGTTCAGCCGCCTTGCGCTAGTTGCTGAGTCCGGGTCAGAGGGATTGGCCGGGCTGCGGGCCTTGCCGGGTCGAGCGACCTGGCAAGGCGTGTGCCGGTTTTGAGGGGCGATGCGGGCCCCACCGTTTTTGAAGAGGATCCGGGTTCCGTTGCCTACCCGGGGTTCATCCTCCCGACAGTAGTGCCCGAAGTTGTGAAGGTCCGCCGTCCTTGGATGATTGGGCCTTCGCAGTTTCCCCCTTCAGCAAGGCGGATTCTGCGAGCGCCGGATCCGGCAACACCCACTGTGTGCCGGTTTTCTTGGAAATCGGATCGCGGCATCCCGGCCGTGGCGGGAACTGATGAGTCCGTTGAATATTGGGGCAATCCCTCGGGCTTTGGGCGGGCACCACATGGTGGTCGAAGCCGGAGGGGCCTCCTAGGCCACGCGCGTGACAGGACTGGGTGACGGTCTGGGGCCGGCCGCTGCGCGCCCTTGGCCCAAGGGTGCATATTTATTGCGGCATCTGGGGGCCGGTTGCACTTCCCCTAGCAGTTACTCCGCATGTACGTGCGCACTTATTGCTGGGTAGTGGAATGGGCGTGTGCAGACGATCCCACTCCCCCACGTTTGAACGAGGGGCTATAAGTTGGGGGGGCAGGGGGCGATACCCCGCCGCGCGCCCACGTGGTCGAGCGCGCGGGGGCTGATGGTGGTGGGGGCGTCGTCGTCTTGGAAGAGGTGCTGCGGGCGGCAGCACCGGAGGTGCCGCTGGCTACGGAGGAGGTACCGCGGGCTACGGTGCCGGAGGCCACCCCGACAGCTGGGCCGGTGGTGGTGACGCAGGGCGTCCCGGCTTCCGGGTCGTCGTCGACGCCGGGAGGGGCGTCAGAGGAGGTGCTGACCGCATCACAAGCGACTAGCGGGGGGCACGCCTTGGTGCCCCGGCAAGGAGGGCGCCGAGCCGCCGTGCCACAGCCGGCGCGGAGCGGGGGCACCGCTGTCTTCGGGCCCCAGACCCAGGAGGAGGCGGCGCTGGACGTCGTCAGCCGCCGCTTGCGAGGTCGGACGGAGTGGCTTGAGGCCGTCGCCCAGGCTGAGGTGGAGCGGACGCGCGACCTGGAGCGCGCCGTGCTGGTAAGTCTTTTTGCTTCCTCGTAATTTCTTCTTTGTGGAGCCGCGCCAGCGCACCCACTAGGTGTAGCCCCCGAGATCCGGGCCAACTACGTCGTAGTTGGGTCGAATCTTTTAGAGCATTGGCCTTGTTTTTTGACTTCTGATTTCTTCAGCATCTTGACGCCTTCCGGGTTGCCGCCTACAACCGTCTCCTGGGCAAGCACCGAGAGCTTGTGGAACAGCTTGCCGCCAAGGAGGAGGAGCTACGCATCGCTGCAGGTACTCTTGTGCTCTTTTTTAGTGGGGGCGCGCTAGCGCACCCACTGGGTGTAGCCCCCGAGATTTGTGTCAATTGTGTAACAATTGGGCCAAACATCATGTCTTGCTCTTTTCTTCTGCTAATTCCTTCTTTTTCACAGCCGAGGTGGTGTCCTAGCGGACTCGGCTGCTCCGGGCCGGTCATCATTATGACCGGCTTGTTGCCGACACCGGCCGCCTTGGTGTCGAGGCGGCGCGAGCGAGGGTGGAGGTGGCCGCGGCCCGATGGTCTCTTGATGAGGCGAACCGGCTGCATGAGCAGTTGGCAGGTCACAAGAGCCGCCTCGAGGCCGAGGTGGAGCTTCTCAAGGCGGAAACCGTCAAGGTCGCGGAGGCGCAGCGGGCCCTGGTGGAGGCGGACCAGCAGCGCGGCCAGCTGGCCAACGATAAGGGCCGGCTCTAGGCCGAGGTGGAACGACTGCGGGGGAAGGTCACCACGGCTGAGGGGGCTCGTGAGGATGAAGCCCGCCGCAGTGAGGCAGCCGAGAAGGCGGCCGAAGACAAGGAAGCCATGCTGAAGGCGGCCCTTGCCAAGGCGGCCACTCTGGAGAAGGCGCTCGAGGAGCGCGACCGCGCCATGGAGCGGGAACGGCGTGGTACGTTGCTTGAGGCGCAACACCTGGAAGAGTCCTTTTCCAGTGAGTGATGTTTCTTGTAGCATGCCAGGTCGGGACCCGGCTTTTCTTCCTTGTTGTTCTTCTAACTTGCTTCTTCCTTTGCGGCAGGGGCCTCCCGGAGACGCAGCGGCTGGCGGAGGAAACCGTCCGCTATCAGCGTGATTGGACCAGCGTTGTTGGGCCTGGGACGGATCCGCGGACGGCCTGGACCTTCCCGGAGATTATTGCCGCTGCTGAGGCCCGCCTGCGGGTCCTGGGGACGCAGATTGAGCGGTTGTCCCGGGCCGGCACCGCTATGACGACGGCCCTTTGGCTGGGCGCCGTCGTGCCGAGCAGCTTCATGCGCCTGGCACGCTGGCTGGAGACGGGTACGGACCGTCTTGGTGGGTGGCGCGTCTCTGCCGCTCGTTCCGGTGCCGAGATGGTGCTCCGATTTGCGTTGTCTTGGCATCTGGGTCTTCAGCTGGATGCGCTGATGGGCCAGCGGGCCGGCTCGGAGCAGTTGCTGCAGGAGCAGGCCGGCCGAATCGCCTCCCGGGCCAGCTACATCGCCGAGTTCGCCTTCCACGACGAGTTCCATCCGGAGTTGACGGAAGACGGCAGGGCCGTGGATGGCGACGACTACGGCTTGCTTCTCCATGATCCGGAGGGGAGCTCGGAGGAGACTGGCGTCTACGGCGACACGGATGCTGAGGAGGATACCGTGTCTCACCGGACCCGGAGGCCACCAGGGGAGATCCGTCGACATCGCGAGGCGGCTCTGGAGATGCCTGAGACACTTTATGCAGAATCTGTTAAGTAGCAGGTCCACCCACCCACTGGGGTTTTCTAGGGTGTAATGAACTCCGGCCGTGGGCCTTTTGTTTAAATATCTATGTGTAAATGTCATGAGTGTCTTTTCTTTTTTGGCTTCTGTTTTTCGGACCGATTCATGCGTTTTTTCCTTTCTCAAATCTCCTCCTCCCGCGAGTCAGACGGCCGAGGCTCCGGTCCGTGACAAGGAGTTTGATTCTTTGAAAGGGGCGTGCAGGACTTGGGTCTTTGGAAACGTTGAGCGCGAGCGAAACACCCACTGGGCCGGCTAGCGGCAATCCGGCGAAGTCGGTTGGCGAGCAGTCGGTTGTGCGGCTGTTCATTTGGTGAATGGCGGGCCGCATTGATCGACCCGGCGGCCTTTGACTTAGTGTATGAAGTGTAAAGGAGCTTTGGCCCGTCGTGCTTGCCAGCCGACAGCCATAGCTGGATCTGTGGCTTTAGGGTGAAGTTAGGGACCGCAGCATCCTAACTTTTATCAGAAATCACCAAGTAAGGCGGCATGGTGGCTATCGAGCCGGCTGGCCCCCGAGCCCCCGGGACGAGCGATCTGGACCGGTGGGCGGGGTCAGTGGTATAGTGACGCAGAAAAAAAGGGCGCAATAAATTGGTCGACGAAAGGTAGACCCCGAGTCTCGTTCGGGGACCCCATAGTTTCATGCGTTTACAAAAGGTGACAATACATACACTCATGCCACTAACTGTAAAATGGGTGGAGGAGTTCCGCGTTCCACGGCCGTGTCATTTCTTCACCCGCAGTGTCCTTCTTGCGCTTCTTTGACTTCCGTGCATCTATGAGGTAGTAGGGGTTGCGATCGCGCAAGGCCCTGCTCACGATGAATGGACCCTCCCATGGAGGGGACAGCTTGTGTTTGCCGGCCAGCTCTTGGACGAGGCGGAGGACGAGGTCGCCCGTGCGGAACGCAAAGGGCTTGATTTTCTTGCTGTGGTAGTGCCTCAGACCTTGCTGGTAGATGGCCGAGCGGCTGAGCGCCAGGAGACGTGCTTCTTTGAGCAGGCGACGCCATCTTCGCGGGTTTCTCTGGCTTCGGCTTCAGTGTACATTGCGACGCGTGGCGAGTCAAACTCGACGTCGGTCGGGATGATGGCTTCGGCTCCGTATACAAGGAAGAATGGAGTGAACCCGGTCGACCGATTCGGCGTGGTGCGGAGACTCTAGAGAACGGCCAGTAACTCATCGAGCCAGTTGCCGGGTGAGCGGATGAGTGGCTCGACGAGTCGCGGCTTGATGCTGGACAGGATGAGTCTTTTGGCCTGCTCGACATGCACGTTGGACTGCAGATGCGCAACGGAGGCCAGGTCGAGGCGGATGCCGGAGACGGAGCAGTATTGCTCGAGCGCGCCCTTGGCGAAGTTGGTGTCGTTGTTGGTGATAATGCTGTTCGGCATGCCATAGCGCACCGCTACATCCTTGATGAAACGGACGGCTGTTGGCCCGTCCAGTTTCTTAATTGCTCTTGCCTCGATCCACTTGGTCAATTTGTCCACTGCCACTAGCAGGTGCGTCATGTTGCCTCGAGCGGTTTTGAAGGGTCCCACCATGTCGAGTCCCCAGACCACGAAGGGCCAGGCGATCGGTATGGTGCGGTGTGCTAATGTCGGCTGGTGGCTGCGTTTTCTGAAGCGCTGGCATCCCTCACACTTGAAGACGAGCGACTCAGTGTCCTTGAGGGCCGGGGGCCAGTAGAAACCGTGGCGGAACGCCTTGGCCACGAGGGATCGCAATGCAGCGTGGTGCCCGCACTCGCCCTGGTGGATGTCAAGGAGGATGTCGATGCCCTGATCCTGCTCAACGCAGCGCTGGAACACGCTGGTGGGGCTGCGCTTGACGAGTTCGTTGTTGATGATGCTGTAGGCGGACGCCCGGCGCTGCACTTGCCGAGCTTCGGTCTCGTCCATGGGAAGAACCCCGTTCTCCAGGAATTCTGATATTGGGAGGGCCGAGGATGGAGCTTCCACCACGGCG
>NC_041385.1:304164235-304181596 GCF_002162155.2 Triticum dicoccoides | reverse complement strand
GGCAGCCCCCGAGCCGGGTTGAGGTGCCCCCGGGTTGGAGTTGGCGACGGTTGAGTCCAGGTTGATGGTGGCCGGGTTCAGATGAGCATCCCACGGGCTGGGTTCAGCAGTCCCCGGGCCAGCTTGAGGTGTGGCCGGATCGTCTGGAACGTGAATGGACTCAGAGTCCGGCGATGGCTTGACGGACGGCTTGCACAGGTGCTCGAGGGAGACGCCGTACGAGATGGCTTGTCGTGACGAGGCGATCTTGGCGAGCATGTCGGCTGCTTCATTCTCCGCGCGCGGGATGTGGAGGAACTCACAACCCTCGAATGATTCGGACAGCTTCTAGACGAGGAAGCGGTAGCCTGCCATGTTTGAGTCGCGGGCGTCCCACTTGCCGGAGCACTGCTGCACCACCAGGTCCGAGTCACCGTAGCACAGGATGTGTCGGATGCCGAGTTCCTTGGCAAGCCGGAGGCCGTGCACAAGGGCTTCATACTCGGCGACATTGTTGGATGCGGCGAAGTGGATCTGGAGCGCATAGTGGAGCCGGTCGCCCTTCGGGGACGATAGTACGATGCCGGCCCCTAAGCCGAGTCGCATCTTGGACCTGTCGAAGTGCATGCACCAATGCGTCAAGTCGGGAGGTGGCAGCAGGTACTGGGTCTCGATCCAGTCGACGAGGAAGTCGGCCAGGGCTTGAGACTTGATCATGGTGCGGGGCTCGTAGAGGATGGTGTGGCCAGCTAGCTGGATCGCCCACTCGGTGACCCGGCCAGAGGCATCCCGGCACCCGATGATTTTTCCTATAGGCGCTGTGCTGACGACGGTGACGACGTGCTCTTGGAAGTACTGCTTCAGCTTCTTGGCGGTGAGGTACACACCGTAACACATCTTCTGCTAGTGCGGGTAGTTCTGCTTGGAGATGGAGAGCACCTCGCTCAGGTAGTAGACTGGGCGCTAGACGGCTTGGACCTTGCCCTTCTCTGGTTGCTCGACCACCAGCACCGTGCGGACCGCCCGCGAGGTCGCGGCTATGTAGAGCATCAGCGGCTCCTTGTCGGTCGGTGCGGCCAGGACTGGCGCGGTGGAGAGCATGCGCTTGAGGTCTTGGAAGGCCTCGTCTGCCTTGTTGTTCCAGTCGAACGGACAAGTCTTGTTCATCAGCTGGTACAGGGGTAGCGCCCTCTCGCCCAGCCGGCTTAGAAACCGGCTGACCGAGGCCAAGCACCTGGTGAACTTCTGGACGTTGCGCAGCCTAGCCGGCTTGCGCATTCGCTCGATGGACTTGATCTTCTCCAGGTTCGCCTCAATGTCGCGTTCCGAGATGAGGAAGCCGAGTTGCTTTTCGGCCGGGACACCGAAGACGCATTTTTCCGGGTTAAGCTTGACCTTTTATTCGTGGAGGTTGGCACATGTTTCCTTCAAATCGTCGAGGAGCATGAGGTGTTGTTTGGTCTTCACCATGATGTCGTCCACGTACACGTGGATATTGCGGTTGAGTTGCGGCAGCAGGCATTTCTACATGCAGCGCTGGAAGCTGGCATCGGCGTTCTTCAAGCCGAACGGCATGGTGATGTAGCAATACGCCCCAAAGGGTGTGATGAAGGACGTCTTCAGGGCATCGGCCGGGTCCAGCTTGATCTGGTGGTAGCCAGAGTAAGCGTCCAGGAAGGATAGGAGCTCGCACCCGGCGGTCGAGTTGATGACTTGGTCAATCCGCGGGAGAGCGAACGGATCCTTGGGACAGGACTTCTTGAGGCTGGTGTAGTCGATACACATGTGCCAGGTCTTCTTCTTTAGGACGAGACTGGATTGGCCAGCCACTCGGGGTGAAACACTTCCATTATGAAGCCGGCCGCCAAAAGCTTGGAGACCTCTTCACCAATGGTTCTTCTCTTCTATTCGGAAAATCGTCGTAGGGGTTGACGGACAGGCTTGGCGTCCTTACAGACGTGAAGTTTGTGCTTGGTGTACTTCCTCGGGATGCCCGGCATGTCCTTGGGGGTCCATGCGAAGATATCCCGATTCTCACGGAGGAAGTCGACGAGCTCGCCTTCCTATTTGCTGTCGAGGCGGGCGCCTACGACAATGTACTTGCTGCAGCTGGGGTCTTCTGGGTTGAGCTTCACTTTCTTGGTCTCCTTGGAGGGCTTGAAGGCAGCCTCGTCGGCCGGGTCCTTGGTCGGGATCGACGCGGCGGAGGCCTCGCCCGCCAGGGCGACGATCCGGTCGAGCTGGCGCCGCTCCTTGGCAACGACTAGCGACTCGACCAACTTGGCTCCATCTCAGGCGCACTCCACGGACTTGCGGTAATCGCCGGTGATGGTGATCAGGCCCTTGGGACCCGACATCTTCATCTTCAGGTACGCATAGTGGGGAACCGCCATGAACTTGGCCGGCCCAGTAGCGCATGATACGTGCTAGACAGGTCCACCACCTCGAACTAGATCGGCTCACGCCGGAAGTGGTTGCTGTCGCCGAACAGGACATCGAGCCGGACCCGGCCAATGGGATAGCAGGAGAGGCCGGGCACGATGCCATGGAAGATCGTCCGTGTTGGCTCCAGGTCCTCGGCCTTGAGGCCGAGCTTGGTCATCGTGTCGTGGTAGAGGATGTTGATGCTGCTGCCGCCGTCGATGAGGACTCGGGAAAACTTGCATGTGCGTCGCGCAACGATGGTGGGGTTGAGGACGAGGGCATATCCACCTGGACTTGGCATGACAGCCGGTTGATCCTCCCGGGTCCAGGTGATCGGCCGATCCGACCAATGCATGAACTCCGGCTTGGCCGGGACGATGGTGCTCACCTCCTGCCAAAGAAGGCGCTCGCTGCGCTTGTCGTCGCTGAGGCTGGTGAAGACGACGTAGGCCGCATTCTGTTCCGGGTAGGCGTCGTTCCGGATCGTGCCGCCAGCTGGAGGTGGAGGTGGAGGCGGAGGCGGTTGTCCTGCGCCTGGAGCCGGAGGAGGTGGGGCGTCTCCCCTCATTATGCGCTTGGTGATGGCGCACTACCGAAGGGTGTGTGTGGAGGGTCTTGCGCCCCTTTGGTGCTTGAATGGGGAGTCGAGCATCTCCTCGAAACTCATGGCGGGTTGCCATGCCATCTTGCCGGTCTACCGGCGATTCACCACCGGGACCACCGCGGGCTCGGCGGCCGCGACGAGCCGGTTGTCGTGACGCTGCGCCGGCTGCTCGGCCTTGCGCTTGTTATTCTGGTGATGCTGCTGTTGGCTGCTTTCGCCGGCCAGCTTCGGGGGAGGAACCGGCTTCGCCTTGCCGGCTTGATCTAGCGCCACCTGGATCTTCATGGCGGAGTCGGCATTGGCGTACTTGTCCGCCGTCACCTTGAGCGTGGCCATGGTGGCCGGCTCAGAGTGCAAGAGCTTGTGCTTGAGGAGGGTGTCGTCTAGGCACCCGCTGATGAAGTACTGGATCGCCTGGACTTCATGGACGCCCTCGCAGCTGTTTCGGAGCTCGGTCCAGCGTGCGACGTACTCGCGCCCCGTCTCCGTCGGCCCCTGCACGCACATGGCGAGCTGGCTAGGGCGACCGGGTCGCTTGTAGGTCCCCGAGAAGTTGCGGACAAAGGCCTCCTCGAAGTCGACCCACGCATTGATGCTGCCCATCGGCAGACTGTTCAAGCACGTGCGGGCCGACCCCTGGAGCATGAGCGGTGCGTAGCGCATGGCGAGACGATGATTGGAACAGGTGATGCCAATGGTCGTGGTGTAGTCGGTGAGCCAGTCTTCTGGCTTCACGGCCCCGTTGTACTTCGGGGTGTTGCGGGGAAGCATGAAACCTTTGGGGAAGGGCTCCTCCCGGATGCGTGGGCCGAAGCAGGCTGGCCCTATAGAACCGCTCTCCTCCACCTCCAGGGAGCGAGCGAGCTGATCGAGGCGGTGGCGAGCATCGGTGTCATCGATGGCGCGCGGGCCGAGTCGACTGGCGGCTAGGCCCGGAGGGGCTGGGTCGGTTGGAGCCGGACGCCGGCCAGGCTGGCAGGTTCCGCGCCGAGTCTCCGCTGCGGGCTCGTTGCCCAGGACATCGGTGGCTGTGGCGGCCGGGTTGCGCCGAGTCCGGGCTTGGCCGGAGTGCGCCTCGCTGGGCGGCGAGGAAGCTATGTGCAGAAGTTGGCCGGGACCACCAAGGCGGGCGGAGCCAGACCCTGCCGGCTTGGCGAGCTGGTGTAGGCGATCCTGCTGGGTGTTGGCGGCGTGGAGGAGCTCGCGCATCCGCCCGATGCGCTCTTTTAGCTCCTCACCCATGATCTCATCGAGGCCGACCGCGGCTGCCTCCGCAGCACGCATGTTCTTCACTGGGGTCTCATAGATGGTTCAGACGGCGCCGAGGTCCCGGCCGATCGCTCCTCCCCGGGTGCGTACATCGGCGACCCGGCTTGGCTCGGCCGCGTCGGGCGCGAATCTGTGAGCGGCGTCGTGCTCCATCTGAGCGGCCTCCAGGCGACGCTTGGTGGCGGCGAGCGTCTCGGACAGGTCCAGCATCTGCTGGCGCCTTTCTTCGAGCTCAGATCGGGCCTCGGCGACATTGGTGGCGTCGATGTTGGTGCCGATGGGGATGCGGAGGCTCTGCATCGCGGCACGCAGTGGATCGGACGGCTCGGTCCGATCCGCGGCGGCCCTGGCTTCCGCGGCCTTCCTCGTCTTGCTCGACGAGGAGGAGGCGCCGTCGCCGGTGACGTAAACCTCCACATGGACGTCCATCGCCCCGGCGGCAATGCCACCGCGGAGGGAGAGCGGAGAATCGGAGTAGTTGAGCACCTCGCTGGGGTACTCGTCGGCTGCAAACGCATCGGAGATGCGCAGCACGACGAAGGAGGTGGCAAGCCCGCCGCCACGTCGTCCGCCAATGCGACGGAATCATCGGTTTAGGAGAAGGGACCCGTCTGAAGCATGCTCCCAGCCAGCTCCTCGAGTTGTCCCATAGTGGGCGCGAACTGTCGTGGTGGGTGCACGGCAGATGCCAAGGGATGGCTAAAGAGAGGAGGAGGCACGAGGGCGCTGGTGGGCTCCATAGGTGAGGTTGGCATGAGCGGGCGCGGGACGCCGGACATACCTAGGTTCAGGGCTCTCTGGAGAGATAATACCCCTAGTCCTGCCGAGTGTAGTTAGATGATCGATAGTACAAGGTTGCTCCTGGAGCTGTATGAGGAGGAAGGAAGCTGGCCAAAGCTTAGGACGCTCCTTCTCTCGAGTGTTGCGGCTTGGTGGCTAGTAATATGCTTGCTTGTTCTTTCTGCTTCTCACAGGCAGCCTTGTGTATATTCGGTTACCTTACATGCCTCTGTAAGTGTGGGCTCCTGGGTAGTTTTATAGATCAACCCACCCAGGGTTACAATGGTAATATGCCCAGTCGGTGGGTCCGTATTGTCGGTGTCCGGGATACCGGGCTGGGTCCCGCTTAAGGGCTCGTGGTTCGCCGGGTTCCACTAGGTGCGGGCCCCACGTGCCTAGGGGAACTTTGCGCCGTCTTATCGATCATTAGGGCGTGGCTGAGTCGAGTTGTGTATAGTGCTTTCCATCAGGCTACCGCTTGCTGTGTCAGCGGTGAGGGCGGAAGCACTGTTGCCACGCCAGCCCTGGTCAGCGGGTAGGTAAGGGGCACTGTTGCCATGCTCCGGCTCACCATAGGCATGGGTGAAAACACTGTTGTCTTGGTCATTGGTGATTGACGTCTTGTCCCATCGTATGGCCTGGATGGGACTGGAGCTTGACCCGTGGCTGGATTGCAGCACACGCCACAAGTGGGGTCGGCTTGTTGGGGAAGCCTAGGTCGTGCCGGGTTCGGCCGCCTCGTGCCAGTTGCTGAGTCCGGGTCGACGTACCTTGCCGGGGCGGCAGGATTGGCTGGGCTGCGGGCCTTGCCGGGTTGAGCGACCCGGCCAGGCGCGTGCCGGTTTTGAGGGGCGATGCGGGCTCCACCGTTTTTGAAGAGGATCCGAGTTCGGTTGCCTGCCCGGGGTTCATCCCCCCGACACCGCCAGGATGGCAGGACGGAGATCATCACCGAGCCTACCTCAGCGTCACGACCAGAGGTTTTTTGCAGGCGAAGACTACTTTTGTCAGGATGGACTTTACTACTTGTCCCCCTTCAAATCTCACCATTGTGGAATCCCTTCCCGCTCATATTTGGGAAGAGGACCAAGGCCACTATATATAGGACTTAGCCACCACCATAGAGGGGGACCGAAATTAGAACAAGCAGAGCACCACACCAGCTCAAGAACACCTCACCTCCTAAGGCTTGTTCATTCTTATAATAGTTCATCCATAGCCCCTCGAGGCAATCCCCCACACCACACTGGATTAGGGTATTACACCACAATGGTGGCCTGAACCAGTATAAATCTCTGTGTCTTTATGTCTCTTGGAGCTCGACGCGCTAGGCTAGGGAGGATTGCGAGTAGGCAGGCTGGGCAGGTTGAGATCTCTACACGCACGCCAGAGTTCGAACCTCTCAAGGCTTGCCAGATCCCTAAATCCGACATTTGGCCCACCAGGTAGGGGTGCATCAGAATCTTCTTCTTCGATCTCCAGATTGTTTCACAGTCCCGTTTGGTGGGTGCTCCTCCGTCGGCCTCGTCGACGCGTGTTCCCGGAGAGGCACCGGGGTTGCGCTGCTTCACCCTCACCCTGTGGCAGGTGAAGTGGCCGCCCAAGTTCCGACCGGAGATGCCGCCGCGCTATGACGGTGCTGCAGATCCAGCCCCCTTTCTTTAGGTATACGAAGAGGCTATTTGGGCGGCTGGCGGAGATGACAAGATGAAGGCCAACTGGTTTCCCAAGGCCCTCGTAGGCGCGCCACGTGCCTGGTTGCTCAATCTGCCGGTGTCTTCCGTGGCCTCCTGGTAGGAGCTGTGCGACCTCTTCCTCGCCCACTACACGGCGCCGGTGCCCCCGGTCGTCGCAGCTCTCCTAGGTGGCTCGCAGGCGCCACCTTCCGACCACCACGTCAAGTAGTTCTACCGACGGGCAAGCAACACGCAGGCGGGTTTGGGGGCTCCCCAAGCTGACATCGCCTTTGGCCTCGAGGATCACCCCGTCACCATGACGGAAGCAGGCGTGCTCCCGATGCTCTGCACCCCCACCATATGCCACATGGCGATCACTAGGACCCTCATCGACGGCGGAGCTGGCCTCAGCGTGCTCTCCCCAAAGGCGTTCGGCCTGCTCCACGTTCCACCCAGCCGAGTCCGACCCTCCATGTCTTTCTCCGGGGTCGGAGACGGCTCCACCAGGCCCCTGGGGCAGATCCGCCTCCCTGTCACCTTCAGGACCCGCGACAACTACAGCGCCGAGCTCGTCGACTTCGACATCGCCAAGGTCGACCTGCCATACACTGCTATTCTAGGATACCCAGCCTTGGCCCAGTTTATGGCTGCGACCCACCCCGCATACAACCTCATGAAGATGCCTGGAAGCAATGGTGTCCTCACGGTGGCGGGGGACAACAAAGGCGCGTGGCAGGCCCTCAAGCTTGCCTTCAAGACAGCTGCGACCATGATACCCCGTGAGAAGAAGGATCAGGAGGCCCCAGAAGCAGCGCCTACCAAGAAGAAGCAGTTGTTCTCCCAAAACCGAGCCAAGGTGAAGAAAGTGCCGGTCTGCGAGGACGGGACAGCCAACGCCACCTTCACCATAGGGGCTGGCCTCCCTCAGCATGAAGAGTAGGAATTAATCACCTTTTTGCGGGCCAACAAGGATGTATTCGCTTGGGAACCCAAACACTTTGCTGGGGTCCCAAGGGGGTAATCGAGCACCACCTGAGGGTATGTCCAAACGTGCGGCCGGTGAAGCAGAAGGCTCGCCGCCAGTCCACCGAGAAGCAGGCCTTCATCATCCAGGAAACTCGTAAACTACAAGCCGCATGGGTTATCAAAGAAGTGCGGTACCCAGAGTGGCTGGCGAACCCCGTCATCGTCCCCAAGAAAAGAGGAAAGGAGCGCATGTGTGTCGACTTCACCAACCTCAACAAAGCCTGCCCGCAAGATCCCTTTCCGCTCCCTCACATCGACCAGATCATCGACTCCGCCGCAAATTGCGACTTGTTGTGCTTCCTAGATGCCTTCTCCGGCTACCACCAGATCAACATGACCATGGAGGATGTGGAGAAGACGGCGTTCCTCACCCCATGCAGGATGTACTACTACACTTGCATGCCCTTCAGGATATGCAACGCCGGAGCAACCTTCCAACAGTTGATGCACATCGCCCTGGGTTCACAGCTCGGGAGGAATGCAGAGGCCTACGTCGATGATATAGTACTGAAGTCTCGTGAGGCCAGAACTCTAATAAAAGGTCTAGAGGACACGTTCGCCAGCTTGTGCACGGTGGATCTTCGGCTTAACCCCGAGAAGTGTGTGTTCGGGGTTCCTTCCAGCAAGCTGCTGGGCTTCTTGGTGTTGCACAGAGGGATCGACGCTAACCCAGAGAAGGTCAAGGCGATAGAGGATATGAACCCCCACAAACCCTAAAGGAGATGTAGAAGTTGGCTGGCTGCGTAACCTCACTTGGGCGCTTCATTTCCAAGATGGGGGAGCGCGCCCTCCCGTTTTTCAAGTTGATGAAAAGGAAGGAGCCATTCGAGTGGACCCCCGAGGCAGACGCAGCATTCCAGGACCTCAAGAGATATCTGACCAGTCGGCCCGTGATGGTGGCACCGCGCCCTCTCGAGCCCTTGGTGCTCTATTTGGCGGAAACCCCTCACTCAGCGAGCGCCGCCCTGGTGGTGCTAAGGAAGGAACGCCTGGTCAAGAAGCCGTAGCAGGATGCACAACCAACAAGCGAGGCGCAACACACCCCGGGGGAGGCGTCTGAAGTCTTGGCCGGTCCTGTGGTCGACGTTCCTCCTGAGGCCACGATTGACCCCGTGGCTGTCAAGGCTCCGGAGGACGGGCCTCATGAGGCCGTGAGGGACCTGTGCCCTAGTGAAGAACAAGATTCTGCTGACGCTTCCCCCCTCGTCGAGCACCCCGTCTACTTTGTCAGCACAGTACTGAGGGAGTTCCGAGCACGCTACCCCATGCCACAGAAGCTCTTGATCGCACTTCTAGTCGCCTCCAGGAAACTGCGCCACTACTTTCAAGGCCACCCCATCAAGGTTGTCTCAGTGTACCTGCTGGAGAGGGTGCTTCGGAGCCCGAACGCAGCTGGGTGAGTTTCTTAATAGAATATTGAGCTTCAAGCATTCAATCTCGAGTTCAGTACCACCATGGTCATCAAGGGCGCGGCCCTCGCGGACTTTGTGGCCGAGTGGACTGACACTCCAGACCACGGAGTAAGTGAGGACTGCTCCCTCTTGCCAGGAGATGAAGAGCCAGACAGATGGATCATGTACTTCGACGGGGCGTTTGCTCGACAGGGCGCATGGCAGGGGCCATCCTCATCTCGCCCACCAAGAACAAGCTTTGTTATGCAGTACAGCTCTGCTTTCAGCGGGTCGAGAAGGTCTCCAACAACATCGCAGAATTCGAAAGCTTGCTCGCCGGACTCAGGGCGGCGACCGCGCTGGGAGTGAAGCGCCTCACCATCAAGGGCGACTATTAGCTTGTCGTCAACTTTTCCAACAAGGAGTATACGCCTAAGGACAAACACATGGAGGCGTACCTGGAGGAGGTGCGCAAGATGGAGAAGTGGTTCATGGGCGTGGAGCTGCAACATGTGCCACGCGGGACGAAAAAGGAAGCAGATGACATCACCAAAAGAGCCTCTCGTAGGCTCCCTCAGGAGCTAGGGGAGTTTGAGGAGCAGCTCTTCAAGCCATCTGCGGTCCCGCATGTCACGACTCTAGCACCACCTCAGGAGGACTTGACACAAGCACCCGAGACAGGCGTTCCAGCCTGCGTTCACCCCTTAGGTGCCCGCTTGTTGCTCACGCTCGAGCCTCAAGAGGGGTGCTGGACAGAAGAGTTCAAGGCGTACTTGCTTCAACTGACCCTGCCAGAGAAGGAGGAGGATGATGAGCACGTGGCCTGTTAAGCTACTGCGTACTGCATCAAGGATGGTAAGTTATATCGCAGGAGGCCCAATAACGTTTTGTTGCGGTGCATCTCCAGGGAACAGGGGCTCGAGCTTCTAGAGGATATACATGGTGGGGACTGTGGGCATCACTCCTCGTCCCGCACCTTGGTGGGCAAGGCGTTCCGCAATGGCTTCTACTGGCCCACCACACTCAACGACGCTAATGAGCTGGTGCGCTCTTGTGAAGCATGCCAGTTCCACACCAAGCAGATCCATCAGCCCGCGCAGAGCATCTAGATGATCCCGCTAACGTGGCCATTTGCGGTCTGGGGGCTAGACATCTTGGGGCCATTCCCTCGGGCGTCAGGGGGCTACCGATACCTCTACGTCGCCATCGACAAGTTCACCAAGTGGGCGGAGGTAGATGTCGTGCGCACCATCCTAGCAGGATCAGCTGTCAAGTTCATCAAGGGAACCATGAGTCGATTTGAGGTCCCCAATCGCATCACCACCGACAACAGCTCGCAGTTCACCAGCAATCTTTTCAAAACATATTGTGCTAACCTTGGAACGCAGATCTGCTACGCCTCAGTAGACACCCATGGAGCAATGGACAGGCTGAGAGGGCCAATGCGGAAGTCTTGAGGGGCCTCAAGACCCGCACCTTCAAGAAGAAGCTCGAGGCCTGCGGAAGGTGCTGGCTCGACGAGCTGCAGTCAGTGATGTGGTCCATCCGCGCCACCGCAACCAAGCCAACAAGAGAAACATCGTTCTTCCTCATCTACGGAGTAGAAGTGGTTCTCCCTCACGAGGTCAAGCATCACTCCACGCGGGTCCTGGCATTCGATGTAACATAGCAGGACGCCATGCGGAGAATGGATCTCGTGCTAGGGGAGGAACGCCGCTGTCAAGCCTTGCTCCGAGCAGCAAGGTACCAGCAGGCGCTGCGGCGGTACCACTGCCGCAGCGTCCGCTCCAGGACGTTAGAGGTGGGCGATCTCGTCCTGAGGCGGGTGTTCTCCAGGGAGGGGCTTCATAAGCTCTCTCCCATGTGGGAGGGCCCGTTTAGGATTGCCCGTGTCCCCAGGCCTGGCGCCGCATGCCTGGAGACACAGGACGGGGTACCCATTGAGAGCGCCTAGAATATCCAGCACCTTCGGAAGTTCTACCCCTGAAGAAAGTCTCCGGCCTGTGAAGCAAGGCTCCGGCCCGTGAAGTTCTCCGCTCGTGACACTCTCACGTAATAATGAGTGAGGTTGTACACGCCCCGTAGTCTCCTGAGAGTCACCCTGGGGCCTCATGGGGGCTCCCTCCCAGGTCCTAGTGGCAGCACTTAGCTCCGCGCTTGTCACGCCCAATATGCGATACTATCCTAAAGAGACTCGAAGGTCCCACCAAGGATAGAACTGCATATTGAAACGCTTTTGCAAGGTGGATATCATTACATCAACATTACATAATGGATGGGGATACATACAAGAGGCATACAATGCCACACGAATACAACAACATCATACATAAGAGCAACATCCGACTACGGATGAAACACAAACATAAACTCAAACGACATCCACCCTGCTATCCCAGGCTGCCGACATGGAACCTATCCCCTGATCGAAGAAGAAGCAGAAGAAGAACTCCAAAACAAGTAATATCGCTCTCGCGTCAAGACCATTGCATAACCTGTACCTGCAACTGATGTTGTAGTAATCTGTGAGCCACGAGGACTCAGCAATCCCATTACCATGGGTATCAAGACTAGCAAAGCTTAATTGGTATGGAAAGGATAAGTGGTGAGGTTGCAGTGGCGACTAAGCATATATGGTGGCTAATAGACGCAAATGAGAGCGAGAAGAGAAGCAAACGGAACGGTCGGGAAGCTAGCAATGATCAAGAGGTGATCCTGAACTCCTACTTACGTCAACCATAACCCAAATCCGTGTTCACTTCGCGGACTCCGCCGAGAAGAGACCATCACGGCTACACACGCGGTTGATGCGTTTTAATTCGTATCTGGTGTCAAGTTATCTACAACCATACATTAATAAATTCCCATCTGCCACATAACCGCGGGCATGGCTCTCGAAAGTTTATACCCTGCAGGGGTGTCCCAACTTAGCAAATCACAAGCTCTCATGGTCAACGAAGGATATTCCTTCTCCTAGGAACACCCGATCAGTCTCGGAATCCCGGTTTACAAGACATTTCGACAATGGTAAAACAAAACCAGCAAAGCCACCCTATGTGTCGACAATCCCGATAGGATCTGCACATATCTCGTTCTCAGGGCAATACCAGATAGGTCAGCCTACGAGTAAAACCAGCCCTCGAGTTGCCCCGAGGTGGCACCACAGTCTGCCTGGTTTGGACCAGCACTTAGAGAAGCACTTGCATGGGGGGGGGGCTAAAATAAAGATGACCCTCGGGTTGGCCGACCCAAGGGAAGGTTATAGGTGGTGGCGAGGCAAATGGTAAAACCAAGGTTGGGCCTTGCTGGAGGAGTTTTATTCAAAGCGAACTGTCAAGGGGGTCCCATAAATCACCCAACCGCGTAAGAAACGTAAAATCAAGGAACATAACACCGGTATGATGGAAACTAGGGTGGAAAGAGTGGAACAAAACACCAAGCATATGGTCGAGCCTTCCACCCTTTACCAAGTATATAGATTCATAAATTAAATAGGAGATATTGTGATATCCCAACATAATCCTGTCCACCATGGAGCAATCTTCAACTTCACCTGCAACTAACAACGCTATAAGAGGAGCTGAGCAAAATGGTAACATAGCCAAGCAACGGTTTGCTAGGAAGGGTGAATAAGGTTAGAGGCTGACATGGCAATATGGGAGGCTTGATAAGCAAGTGATAGGTAGCACATCAAAGCGATAGAACGAAGCAACTAGCATAGCAATGATAGTATTGAGATCCAAGGTGACGGTCATCTTGCCTGAAATCCCGCTAGGAAGAAGAACGAGTCCATGAAGAAGATGAAGCCACGAAGACAAACCAAGCGTAGTCGAACGAATCCTCACGATCGCAACGAAGCAAGAACTAACAAGGAGGAGCACAACCGAAAAGAAGCAAACAACAAGGTAAACACAAAACACATAGACAATTTATGATGCTCAACCAAGTATGATGCAAGACAAAACTACATGAAGCTACTCATGGCAGGAGATGATGCAAACAAGAACAACACACCAAAGCAAGGTTAAATGAGGCCGGAAACAACATATAACAATTCCGTTAAGTCCTCATATGCAAATTTAGAAGTTGGTCTAGATCTGAAAAAACATTAAGTTGAAGTTGTTAAACAGCAAGTTAAGACGCACCAAGATGATCTACACGAAATTATAGTCAAGTTACGTATAAAGTTCATTTAGTTCGGAGCTACGGCCTAGAAGATATGAGCAAAACAAGTTAAACATGGCATTGATGCAAAATGCATTCAAACATCAAGAAAACACAATCAAGACATGGATGCAACAAGGTAATATGAAACTACATGCAAAATCAAGCAAGTTTCATATAGAGCACACTCAAAACGGAGCAACGGTTCAACACATACACTATACGAGTTTAAAAGACAAACTGTCCAAAGCAGCAACTAGGCATCTTGCAAGCACCAAAACAATATTCTACAGCCTCTCAACGTGAAAACAAAAGGCATGGGCATGAATTATAGGTAATGCACAACAAAAAATGAACACTGAGCTATCTCCAGAAACCACCACAACATGCTCAAAAGGACATGGCAAGATTGCAAATAATAACAGTTTACAGATTTAGCTGAAATAACATCCGGTTGCAATGTTTAGAGCTATCAAACAACATGCTAAAGGAAGCTATGATGGAAAACAAAGGCATGGCATGCTAACAATAAAGAAAAAGAACAAAACTCCCTTACTGAACTAATTACAAAGATCAACAGAAAAGATGGTGGCATCCATGCAAACATGGCAAATGATGACAGATTCAGACATGGCAGGAACAACAATAAGTAGGCATGTTGGTGAGCTTGTACCACAAACCACAGAGAAATAAATGGCATGACAAGGTAACCAACAGTAAGAAGACATGTTGTTGAAGCTAAGCATGTCAATAACAAGTTCATAGGGTGCATGGATCGCTAGAAAAGCACATGGCAAAACTGAACTTTACGTTAACAGGCTGACAGCAATATTATTTAGCAAATTTATAGCAAGATTACAACAAGCTACAAGAGGCTATAACTGCAACCAGGGGCCTCGATGGATATACCATGACATGTATAACAAAACATCCTTAGTGAACATCTCCAGATTATGCATAGAATGACTTATAACAACAGGTTTACATAGCATCATGATATAGCAGTTTCAGACTAGCAAAACAGTAACAGCAAGTACCCTACTTCACGAGCTCGATGCACTCACTACAAGACACACAAAAATACATGGATTGCACCACTGTAAAGATGGCATTATGTAGTTCAAAACACATGTAGACATCAAGCTCATAGGATGCACACACAAAATGCAATGAAAAAGACAAAACAACAAGTTCTGTTGACAGACAACAGTTAACATCATATAGAACTCTTGCAACGATGATAAGGGCATCAAGATGGACTCAAACAAGCATGGCCAATGGAACAAAATGAAGAGCATCTCATGGTGAATATGTTTACATATTATATGCATGAAATGGAGAAGCACATATGAAGTTATGGCATGATGAACAGGGCAACATAATATGCAAATCTCAGGACTTAGAAGAAATCGACCTCGAGGGGGGGAAAAGTCAACGGCGGCGGGGTGGCTGGAATCTTGCCGGAGATGACGGTGACGGCGACCGGAGACGAGGGAGAGGTCGGGGTGGTCCGAAGAGGACGTATCCGGGATGGATCTCGCCAGATCCGGCCGGATCCCGGCGAGGGAGGGCGCGGGGGCGCGGAGGCAAGCTCGCCGGAGCTCGTGGCCGGCGAGGAAGACGGGGCGTCGGCGGCGGACCAAAGAGGCGGCGACGAGTCAGCGGAGGAGCTCGGGATCGGCGGGGCACGCGGGGAGGCGCCGGTGGAGCTCGCGGCTCGGGACGGTGGTGAGGACGCGAGGCAACGGGGATCTCCGGCGCGGAGACGCGTCGGTCGGCACGCGGCGGGCGGTGGTCAGCGGGCATCAACGGGCGGGCGGCTCGGGCCGAGCTTTGGCGGAGACCGGGCCCCGATGGGCTCGGGCGGGATTGCCCCGGGCCCGGGCGGGCCGCGGTGGCTGGCGCGGTGGAGGAGGAGAGAGAAAGGCGGCGGCGCTGACGTGTCGGCTTCCGGTTGGGCGAGGAGCGGCAGCGGACATGTCCAGCGGTGGGGGAGGTTTTGTCCGGCGCGCGGAGGAGGAAGAGGCTAGGGTTTGGACCCAAAATTTCGGAGAGGGATGTCTATTTATAGGTATACGGAGCTAGGAGACTCCAAATGGAGTGTGGTTTTCTCCCACACAATCGTGATCGAAGGACCGAGAGCATGGAGATGACTTAGATGGGTTATTGGGCTGTTTTGGAGGGGTGTTGGGCTGCAACACAATGAGGCTTTTACGGTTCCCGTGTTAACCGTTGGAGTATCAAACGGACTCCAAATGGCACGAAACTTCACAGGCGGTCTACCGGTGGTGTACTAGGGCCGCTTGGCAAATCATGGTCCATTCCGAGAATGTTTAACACCCGCTCACAATAAGAGACAAAAGGGGACGCCGGATGACATAGGAGTGCCGGATTGCAAAACAGACAACGGGGAAAATGCTCGGATGCATGAGACGAACACGTATGCAATGCAATGCACATGATGACATGGCAAAATGCAACACGCAAGCAAACGACAAGGCAATGAAGGCTAATAACTGGTGAACACCTGGAGCATCAAACTCGGGGCGTTACAGCCCTGGTGAGAAGACTAGATTAGGTGTCGGCCGCGGCTATTCATTTGCTTTATGAAGTTGCTTGCAGTCTTCTTAGTAGTCTTTCAGTGGATTTGGTATTCTCGAATGGTGGTTCCTCGACTTGTGTTTTCTCCTAAGATGTTTTGGTCTAAGGACGTGAGAGAGGTGGCAGTCACCCGCCATTTCTCCTCGCGCTCCTTCCGCGTGGGGCTAGGTAGATGTGTGCGCCCAGGGCCTGCCTTCGCGCGCACGCATGTCGCCGAACCCCGTTATTTCGGCTTCATCCTTGCCAGGAGCCCACGATCGAGTCCGCTGGCGCCAGCACCCCTCATGTCCGTGCCCCCTGGGCAGCGCAACGCAGTGTGTCAGGTCCAAACCAACCTATGGCTGGGGGCTCGCGTAAGGGAGAGTAAGTCACTCGACAAATTTTCTCTTCCTTCAAAGGGTAGCTCTGCCCTGTCGCTGCTCCTGAGGGCACAAGGTCTATCTCTGGAGGGTGCAGGGAGTGCATCCTAGGGGCTTAGTGAAACACCTAAGGTCGGGTTCTCATGAGGTAGAGGATGACTGGACATACCAAGCTAAGCCTTCCTACAATAACCCGCTAAAATTGGAAACACTACAACACAACATCAAGATAGCAATTATAACATAAAAGACATAGTAGAAACGGTTCATTACACGCCCTCCCAGGGTACATTCTTCTTTTTTCTGGATTGCAGGAGAAAGGAAAAGCCAAACAAAGAGGGCCGAAGGTGTGCAAGCTTGGCACCAACGTCGCATCCTCAACCAGCGCCTCAAGGTAGCCCGACGCTCCACCAGCTCTTCCACAGGAGATCTGGGGCCACCGGCCTTGAGTCCAAGTTTGCTGACCCAGCTTCAAGCTGGGATCCTCTTCGGCTTCACTGGAGTGATGCAGCAGGATGAACCACCGGCATCCTCGACATGAGCACGACGACGCGGACGCCGGTCATAGCCACCGCTACTCGAGCTCTCGTCCAAGGAAGAGCTGCGGTCACGGGAGCAGGACCGCGCGTCGCCAAGGCCAAGCTCGTCGTCGTTGCTGTCCTCCAGGCAGCACCCCACGCGGTGGCCGTCCCCCCTGAACACCATCACATAACGGTTCGCCAGGCCGTCGTACTTGAAGTGGAGGGTGCACCTTCCGCCCAGGCCACGCGCGTGGGCGAAGATCTGCCAGCTGCGGGCCACCACCACACTGCCAGAGGCGGAGACCTCGGTGCTAACCCGCGAAGCTCTACTACAGCACCCATCAGTCTACAACCAGAGGCCGGCAAGCCCTAAAGAAGGAAGCTCACTGGAGAAGAAGCATGGGAGGCGGAGCGAGGTGCCAGCCGGGCTCTCCGACCACACCACGAACTAGGGAGCACCTCCAGTGAGGAAAAGCACGGCCGAGGCGGGCGCACGATCACGACACGCCTCCCTTGATCATGAGGGCTGCTCCGGAGCCGGTGGCCGCCGCTGCGGGAGGAGGTGCC